>NW_028274819.1:54009981-54315270 GCF_037043125.1 Eumetopias jubatus
CCCTCCCTTTCTCCCCTTCCCCCCTCTCCTGCTCTTCCTTGCTCCCTTCCAACTTCAAACACATATGCTTTATTTTGCAGAAGTGTCAGTGGTGGGCTGAGACCCCCAGCAGGGCAGGGGCAGCTGGGCAGCCACCAGGCCCTTTGGGAAGGTGGGGGGAAGCCGCAGAAAGAGGTGATGCCTCCATAGCTCCTCCCAAGGCCAGCCTCTTCCCCAGGCTCCCAGGACAGGGTTTTTGCCCATTTTTAAATCAGGTTGTTTGTTCTCTTATTGTTGCATTTTAAGGATTCTTTGTATATTTTGGATACTAGTCCTTCATTAGATATGTGTTTTGCAAATATTTTCTCCCAGGCTGCATGGCTTGTCCTTTCATTCTTTTAACAGTGTCTTTTTGCAGAAGTTTCTAATTTTAATAAGGTCCAACTTATCCATTCTTTCATGGATTGTGCTTTTGATGTTGTTTCTAAACAGTCACTGCCAAACCCAATGTCACCTAGATTTTCTCCTATGTTATCTTCTAGGAGTTTTATAGTTTTGCATTTTACATTTAGGCCTATGATCCACTTACCTGTGTGTGTATGTATGTATGTATATATATATATATTTAAGATTTTATTTTAATACATATATATTTTAAAGATTTTATTTATTTATTTGACAGAGACACAGTGAGAGAGGGAACACAAGCAGGGGGAGTGGGAGAGGGAGAAGCAGGCTTCCCGCTGAGGAGGAAGCCCGATGAGGGGCTCGATCCCAGGACCCTGGGACCATGACCTGAGCCGAAGGCAGACGCTTAACGACTGAGCCACCCAGGTGCCCCTTTACATGTATATTTTAAATAATTATTTTATCAAATTAAAATGCATATAATTAAAAAATCAAGACTTATAATGATAAGACTTATAATGAAAAACATCCTCTGCTCTACCCTTTTTTTAATTTTTAAAAGATTTTACTTATTTATTTGACAGAAAGGGAGAGAGAGCACAAGCAACGGGAGTGGCAAGCGGAGGGAGCCGCTGATGCGGGCTCCATCCCAGGACCCTGGGATCATGACCTGAGCTCAAGGCAGATGCTTGACCGCTTAACTGACTGAGCCACTCAGATGCCCCTTCTCTACCCCTTTCTATCCCCAGAACCCAGATCCCACTCTCCAAACCATTTCAGCTTTCAATCTTTTTGGTACTGACTTCCACATATTTAGATAAACAACATTTTTAGCTAACATTTATTGAGTGCTTACAATAGAGTGTCAGGCTCTATCTTAAGTGCTTTTCATACATTGTTTAGTCTTCATAATCATCTTATATTATAGGTATTATTTCTATTCCCATTTTAGGGATGAGAAAAATTGAGTCACAGAGGGGTTAGGTAATTTTGTAAGGTCACATGGTTAGCAAATGGCAGAGTTGGGATTTAATCCTTGGCAGTGTGTTCTTTCAGTATAATGTTTACCTTGTGATTTCTTGATTTATTAATTTTAGACTATTGGCTTCCTAGTATGAATATTTATCACTCACACCACCAAAGTCACCAATGTGTCTCCCTTTATTAATCCAATATGCCGTATTTCACTGAATCTAAGACATCACTGACTGTAAGATATACCTTTATATATCACTAAAAAGAAAATAATTACCAAAGTAACAATACTCTTATAACTTAGAATTTTCATTTTATATTTATTGAAAGAGATCCTTTAGACTTCAGATGTATTATTTACTATATACTTTTGTGCATGCATGCAATAAAAAGAAAAATACAGGGGCGCCTGGGTGGCTCAGTCGTTAAGCGTCTGCCTTTGGTTCATGTCATGATCCCAGGGTCCTGGGATCAAGCCCTGTGTTGAGCTCCCTGCTCAGTGGAGAGCTTGCTTCTTCCTCTCCCTCTGCTGCTCCCCCCTCACCCACCCCACTCGTGCTTTCTCTCTTTATCTCAAATAAATAAATATTTTTTAAAAGATTTTATCTATTTATTTGACAGAGAGACACAGCGAGAGACGGAACACAAGCAGGGGGAGTGAGAGAGGGAGAAGCAGGCTTCCCGCTGAGCAGGGAGCCCGATGCGGGGCTGGATCCCAGGACCCCTGGATCATGACCTGAGCCGAAGGCAGACGCTCCACGACCGAGCCACCCAGGTGCCCCTAAATAAAATCTTTTTAAAAAATACAAGCAAATAAACTGGTTAAAGTATTTCTAAAATTTCTTTCAGAATTCAGAATCTCATTCTTTTGAATCATTTTTTGCCTCAAAGATGTCAATGCCCACATTTTATTTTTTTAACACAAATCATACTCCATACTTTCCAAGAGTAATGGTGATATAGTATTTTTTTAAAAGGGGGATCCACTATCATCAGTGGGATTTTCTTCCAAACTACTGATATTCATTCTGCAAATTTTGATACTGGCACTTTCTTGATTTTTCAGAATATATAAATGAAAACTTCTTAGACAAAACCTGGACTTATATTCTTTCCTCAAATGGTCCTTAAATGGATTGTGGACTGACATGTTCAGGAGTGGCATATCCCGTCATGCCATAGGAATAACAGTCATGTTTGCACATGGTTAGAGCATCTGTGTCATGATCATTGCCTGGCTGATAGCAATTGTGACAGATCTTGATTTCAGATTTTCAGATTTCAGTTTTAATAACTTGTGCATCTTGGAATCCATGAAAAACAGTAGTCATATACAAATTTTAGTTATATAAATATTTAATTGGACTTTATGTCTGAGTCATGTATGTATCACTTATGTACCATGATTAATTTCCTTGTACGAACTTTTGCTTTCCCTAGAATCAATAATAGCCTGTTTTTCATTTGCTTACTTTTCTATATTCTCTATCATTATCTCTCTCCTAAGGAATTGTAAAACTCTTGGAAATACTATTTTCCACACAGACATGTCAAGTCTTCTATCAGTCCCTTTATTTTTTTCCTGGAGACATTTCTCCTGGAGCTTTATGGGTTAGACTGGACTATTTTCCCAGTTCTTCACTTCCTTCCTCTTACTGAATTATACACCCATGCTTTATGCCAAATGACTTTGCAGTATCTTCCACTAGACTATGGGGAGTACATTTTCCTACTCCATTGATGTTGAGCTTGGCCCTATGACTTGCTTTGGCTCAAAAATGTTAATAGACATGAGAGGAGCAGAAGATTTCAATGTACTTGTGTCATCTGGCTTGCTTTTTGAGCTCTTCTACAATTAGCCATGAAAATAACGTGGCTTGGGTAGCGGCTGGTTCAAGGAGAATGAGAAAACATGAGGAGAAGACTTGAACCCAAACTTCAGTCTAGAGCCAAGCCCAGCTGAACCCAGATATATCAATTGAACTGTAGCCAATATGTAGACCCATGAACATGAAAAATATTTGTTTTTGTAAGCCACTGAGATTTTGAGGTTTTCTTTTATTACATAGAAAAAAACTGACTAAATGCCTTCTATCCTCCTGCACAAATGTGGACTGGTTGTTGCTCTGCAGAGCTATTGTCCTGGGATGTTCCTTTGCCTATTAGGCTGGATATCTCATTTACTGATTTCTGTGATGTCCTTTTTCTTGGTTTAATAGAGCATACATATCCTTAAGTAGCTTCCTGAGAATGGGTGCATAAAAGGCACATTTCTTGAGACACCCTCATGTTGATTGGGTCATCACATTTCATCAATTTGGCCAGGTATGGATTTCCAGGTTGAAAATAACTTTCTCTCAGAATTTGAAGGCATTTTACCATTGTCTTTCAGCTTCCTATGTTGTTTCTGAGGGATGTAATTCTAATTCCCTATTGTGTATATGTGGCTTATTTATTTTTCCTTTGGAAGCTTTTAGAATCTTCTTTATGTTCCAAGAATTCTGATATTTCATGATGATATGCCTGGGTGGGAATCTGTTTTCAACCACTGGATATTTGGTGGGCCCTTTCAGTCTGAAAACTCATGTCCTTTAGTGATAGAAAAGAATTTTTAACAGGAAAAATTTCTTAAGATGCTATTTATCTGATAATATATTCTTTCATTTAATCTTTTCTTTCTTTTTGGAACTCCTATTAAGTGGAGGTTGGGCACTCTCAATTGCTTTTTCTAACTTTATTTGTTCTCTCACATTTTCCATATCTTTTTGTTCTACTTTTTGGGAGATTTTCTCGTTTATCTTCCAATTATTTTATAGATTAAAAAAATTAGCTAACATATCTTAAAATCCCAAAAGTTATCTCTGTCCTGTTATTTTTACCTTTATAAAAAGAATCTTATTTTTGTTTCATGGTTATATTATGTTCTCTTTTCTTTTCTCTCTGGGTATTTTTTTCTTCTCTAGAGTTTTTGGGGGAGTTTTCTTCTATTGCTTTCTGTATTGTTTTTGCTTCCTTCTAGTTTTCTTCTTCTTGATTATACTTTTGGCTTTTATGCTCAAGCTTTCCTTACATGCCTGGCGACTCTTTTCCTTTCATATTTAAGAGTGAGGTATTTAAAAGTTTGTGTGTCCAGAGCCTGTGAAATGTGGTTTCACTGTATGGTGATTGGATAGGGACTCAGCTGTTTGTTTTTTTTTTTTTTTTAATGCAAAATGTTGCTTCTTCAGATCTTTTCTCTAGGGTCATTATCTCTAGAGACAAATCTTTCAAGGTTCTGCCCAAGAAGGAAATGTGCTTGGCTGCCATTGCTCTTGAAGCTACATGGCAGAAGCGCTGGGGTGGGTTTTAGGCACAGCTCTTATTCCTCACTTTTTGCTGTTCCTGGTGGTCCTGAACCTGAAGGCTCTCTGGTTGGCTTCTTCTGCATGCTAACACTTCAGTCTCCTATATCTTCAGGAAAGGGGTATTTGGCTGACCAGGATGGAAGAGACCTGGAAGTCTTACTGCATTTAAAAAATAAATTATATGTACAGTCCTGAACTTTTCTAGGGTTCTGTTCTTTTTTTTTTTTTTTTTGACATCCCCTCTGTAGCTATTGGGTGTTTAATTTTCTTCGTTCTACTATTCATTTTTCTCAGTTCTGCTTTCTCTATTTAGTTTCCATTTATAATAGAGTACAGACATGTATTAAGAAAAAAAAAGTTAGTAATTTCACTAACTTGAAATAAAAATACATGTATTAGGCCAGATGATTCAAACAAGTAAAGAAATAGAAAGTAAAATATAAAGTGTCTTCCTCCTTTCTTCCCCTAGTCCTTCTCTCAAAAGGTAACCTTTGTGAATACTTTGATTTCTCCTAGAAATAAAAAAAAACAAGCCTATAAGTGTATGTGCATGCGTGTGTGTATGTGAAATTGTATATACACGGGCTAAAACCATACAGTATATGGGCTAGATTTTTCCCATAACATTCCTGGAGATATTTCACTATTAGCACATGCAGATTCATTTTGTTCTTTGTAATTTATTGTGATGGACACACTGGTTTTGAAACAATTATTTCTAGAGCACTATACAAACTATAAAGGATCCTCTCTAGTAAGTTCTTTTTGTAGAGCAAACAACTATTTCAGGTTAATTAATACTTATCCATTAATTTTTCAGGTATGTATACTTGTATTTTAGTTTTTTATATTTATTTACTTAAGTAATATCTACACCCAACGTGCGGCTTGAAGTCATGACCCTGAGATCAAGAGTCACATGCTCCCCCGACTCAGCCAGCCAGGTACTCCTGTATACTGGTATTTTAATACATCAACCTTTCTTAAAGTGATCCCACTTGTAAACAATTGATCACTACATATATAGTTACAAGGGTTTCAAGTGAAATGCTCGGTGAGGCAGAGAACAAAATTATTAGGAATCTTTTGGTTGCAAGAAACAGAAATTCCACCTGAAAGGAAACTCCAGCTAAAGGGAAAAAGACAGTTGGTTTTAGGGATACTCTGTTGTCTTATAGGACCTAACAACAGGCGGGCTTCATGGAAAACTAGGATCAGAGACCCAGACACCATTGTAACTCTTTCTGATCTTTTAGCTCCGCTCCTCTCTGCACTCTGTTCTTTACTCTAAGCAAATCCATTTCTTCAACTATTCTAGTCCTCAGAGCAGATAACTTGGCAATGGACAGCTTCAGAGATGTACATCTTAGAGAGCCTTGGGGTTCTCTCTCAAGCTCTGGTTTTAAAATTTCTGGGGGAGAGGGGAATCTGATTGGTCCAGCTTGGGTCACATTAGGTTGTTACCTTAGGACAAGTAAAATGTACCCAGATGTACCCAGAGAGCAATGGATGGCAGTGAATGGACCAATATGACAGCAACCTTGAAAAGCATTTGGATGGTGTGAGGGGGTGAGGGAGAGCATTGCTATCAGAAGGGGAATGCTGAACAGACTGTTGTTGCCTAGGGGTCTGCCATTACTGAATCTTCTAATTCTTTGATGGAGACTTCCTGGAAGGGGTAAGATTTTTTTTTTTTTAATATTTATTTTGAGAGAGAGACAGAGCAAGTGTGTATGAGTAGGGGGAGGAGCAGAGGGAGAGGGAGAATGAGAATCTCATGCAGACTCCCTGATGAGCACGGAGCCTAACACACGGGGCTTGATCTTAGGACCCTGAGACCATGACTGGAGCTGAAATCAAGAATCGAATTCTTAACCAACTGAGCCATCCAGGTGCCCTAGATTTTTCTTTTTTAAAGATTTTATTTATTTATTTATTTATTTATTTATTTATTTATTTAGAGGAAACTCTACACCCAACATGGGGCTTGAACTCACAATCCCGAGATCAAGAGTCATATGCTCTACCAACTGAGCCAGCCAGGTGCCCCTAGAAGCAGTAAGATTTCAGTGGTGCCATCATTTGAAGAAAATCCAAGCCCTTGGTGAAGGTTCCAAAGGTTCCCTAGGTCACAGAGAAGACCCTACCCATCAGTTTGGAGCCCACCAACACACCCTTTTCTGGGCCTTCAAAGCTCTGTGATCCTTCCAAGCAAAAGTGGAAAGCATTGGGCATTATTGTTAAAACAAGGCCAGGTTCAGTCTTCATTTTAACTACTTATGGAGATCTACATTTCTTTATGTAGATCAAAGTTTCTCTCTGATATCATATTCCATCTTCCTGAAGAACTTCAACATTTCTTGTAATGCAGGTGTGATGGTAATGAATTCTCTCAAATTATATTTGTCTGAAAGAGGGTTTCACTTTCATTTTTGAAATATGTTCACTGGGTATGGATGCTGAGTTGATAGTTTCTTCCTTCAGCACTTTCAAGATGTTACTCTATTGTCTTCTGGCTTGCAGAGCTTCTGGTGAGAAGTGTGCTTTGTTCCTCCATACAGTGTGTCTTTTTTCTTTGTCTGCTTTCAAGATTTTCTCTTTATTTTTAGTTTTTGGAATTTTGGATATATGATGTGTCCAGGCATGTGCAGTGGTTAAAAAATATGTATACTAATTCTTTGATGCTTTAAAAGGGGGAGTTTAATTCTTAAGTTTGGGATGGACTTAGAGACTTCCTGCTCTCCAAGTTATTTTATCTTATTTATTATTTTTTAAAAGACTTATTTATTGGGGCACCTGGGTGGCTCAGTTGGTTAAACGTCTCTCTCTGGCTCAGGTCATGATCCTGGAGTCCTGGGATTGAGCCCCACATTGGGTTCCCTGTTCAGTGGGGAGCCTGATCCTCCCTCTCCCTCTGCTGCTCCCCCTGCTTGTGCTCTTCCTTTGAAGTAAATAAACTCTTTAAAAAAAATAAAATATTTATTTATTTAAGAGAGAGACAGAGAGAGAAAGAGAGAGAACAAGTGGGGGAGGGGCAGAGGGACTGAATTCAATGCAGACTCCCCACTCAGTGTGGAGCCCAATGCAGGGCTCAGTCTCATGACCCTGAAATCATGACCTGAGCTGAAATCAAGAGTCAGACGCTTAACTGACTAAGCCACCCAGGTGTCCCACAGGCATTTTATTTTAAAATTTTTTTGTATCAAAGTATAATTAACATATAACATTGTTAGTTCCAAGTGTATGGCATAATGATTCCATATTTGTATGTATCACAAAATGACATCCATTGTTATAGTCACAAAATGTTTTTCTGTTAAATGTCCATGACTCATTTATTATATAACTGAAGTTTATACCTTTTGATTGCCTTCAGCCCTTTTGCCCAGCCCCCACCAAACTGTTTCCTGCATCTATGTCTTTTTTTTTAAGATTTCATATATAAGTGAGATCATATGGTATTTGTCTTTCCCTGACTTGTTTGACCTAGTATAATACCCTCAAGGTCCATCCACATTTTCACAAATGACAAGATTTCATTGTTTTTATGGGTGAATAGTATTCCATATCTTGGTTATTGTAAATAATGCTGCCATGAACATGGGGGTGCATATGTCTTTCCAAGTTAGTGTTTTTCTTTGGGTAAATACCTAGAAGTGGAATTGCTGGATCATATGGTAGTTCTATTTTTAATTTTTTGAGGAACCTCCATATTGTTCTCCATGGGAGACTCACTTCTAACGAAGATGATATGGTGGGAATTAATGGTGTGCTACTTCTGAGACCAAGATCGTACAAGACAGTGTTGCTTCTGCTTGACTCTTAGATTGCTCTGGGGATGCTAACTGCCACACTGAGGATTTTAAGCTGGTATGATTTAGTGATCAGGAAATTATAATTATTTTATATATTTAATTGTCAGAATAAGCCAGCTGGATGAGGAGTTACCGTTATGGGAAGAAACTGTCAAAGATAAAAACACAAATTGTGACATTATGCCACAGAAAGCTTATTGAGTGATTTGCTCTTCCAGCAAGCACTTGGTAAGCATCCATACTGTGTCTGAGTATGTCCAGATAAGCCACAGAAATCAAGCAGAGGAAGACGCTAAACCAGCTTTGTAATTTTAACCTGCTAGAATATGAACCTTGACTTCTTTGATACAGCTCTATTAAAATACAGTTCATTTAACTTTTTAAAATTAATAGACTTGGGGCACAGGGTTGGTTCAGTCTGTTGAGCTTCTTACTCTTGTTTTTGGCTCAGGTCATGATCTCGAGGTTGTGGAATTGAGCCCTGTGTGGGGCTCCATGCTCCGTGGGGAGTCTGCTTGGGATTCTCTCTCCCCCTCCCCCCCTCCTCCTCCCACCCTCTCTAAAATAAATAAATCTTAAAAAAAAATAAAATGAACAGACTTTATTTTTTAGACCAGCTTTAGGTTCATAGCAAAATTGAGTGGAAAGTAGAGTTACCATATACTTCCCTGCTCCTGGAAAGCACCCCACCCCCCCGCCCAGTATCAACATCAGCATCAGAGTGGTACATTTGTTAAAATTAATGAACCAGTACTGATATATCATAAACCAAAGTCCATATTTTATATCAGGGTCCACTCTTTGTGTTGTACATTCTATGGGTTTTGACAAATGTATAATGACATGCACTCAACATTATCTATTATACAGAACGGTTTCACTGCATTGAAAATCCTCTGTGCTCCACTTCTTTGCCCCGGTCAAGCTCCTGGCAACCAATGATGTTTTTTTACTGTCTCTATAGCTTTGCCTTTTCCAGAATGTCATACAGTTGGGATCGTACAGTATGTAGCCTTTTTGCATTAGCTTCTTTCACTAGTAACATGAATTTATGGTTTCTCCATGTCTTTTTGAGGCTTGATAGCTCATTTCTTTTTAGCACTGAATTTTATTCCATTATATAGATGTACCATAGTTTGCTTATCCACTTGCCTATTAAAGAATATCTTGGTTAGGGATGCCTGGGTGGTGCGGTCGGTTAAGCCTCCGACTCTTGGTTTTGGCTCAGGTCATGATCTTGGGCTTGTGAGATCGAGTCCTGTATTGGGCTCCACGCTCAGCATGGAGTCTGCTTGGATTCTCTCTCTCTGCCCCACTCCCCACACTGTGTGCATGTTCTCTCTCAAAAATAAATAAATCTTTAAAGAGTATCTTGGTTATTTTCAAGTTTTGGCAATTATGAATAAAGCTGCTATAAATTTTGTGTGTAGGTTTTTGTGTGGATTTGTTTTCAGCACATTTGGGTAAATAACCAAGAAGCATGACTGCAGGATCCTATGGTAAAAGTATGTTCAGTTTTGTAAGAAACAGTCAAACTGTACTCCAGAGTGGCTGTACCATTTTGCATTCTTACCAGCAATGAATGAGAGTTCCTGTTCCTCTACATCCTCACTAGCATTGGTGCTGTCAGTGTTCTGGATTTCAGCTTTTCTAATGTGTGTGTAGTGGTATCTCATTATTGTTTTAATATGCAATTCATTGATGTATGATGTTGAGCATCTTTTCACATGCTTATTTGCCCTCCGTGTATCTTTTTTAGAGAGGTGTGTGCTCAGATTTTTGCCCATTTTGTAATCTGGTTGTTCATTTTCTTACTGTTTAGTTTTAAGTTCTTTGGATATTGTGGACACCAGTCTTTAATCAGATTATGTAATATGCAAATATTTTCTCCCAGTCCGTGGTTTGTCCTCTCATTCTCTTGACATTTAACTTTGATGTGTTTTTTTTTTTGAAGCTTATTTTCTAAAGAATTTTTCTTTAAACTGAGGTATAATTTTTTTTATATATAAAAGAACTAAGGGGCACCTGGGTGGCTCAGTTGGTTAAGTGTCTGACTTTTGATTTTGGCTCAGGTCATGATCTCAGGGTTGTGAGATCTAGCCCCACACTGGGCTCTGCGCTGAGCACAGTCTGCGTGACAGTCTCATTCTCCCTCTGCCCCTCCCCCTGCTTGCGTGCTCTCTCAAATAAATAAAATTTTTTTAAAGATTTATTTATTTATTTATTTATTTATTTATTTATTTATTTATTTGACAGAGAGAGACACAGTGAGAGAGGGATCACAAGCAGGGGGAGTGGGAGAGGGAGAAGCAGGCTTCCCACTGAGCAGGAAGCCTGATGTGGGGCTTGAGTCCAGGACCCTGGGACCATGACCTGAGTCGAAGGCAGACCCTTAACGACTGAGCCACTCAGGCGCCCCTCAAATAAATAAAATCTTAAAAAAAAAAACTAATATAATCCATGTCATAAAATTCACCCTCTAAAGTGTAAATTCACTGGTTTGCACAAAGTTGTGCAACCATCACCACTATGTAATTACAAAAAATTTTCACCACTCCAAAAAGAACCCTATTATCAATCATTCCCATTCCCCTCTCCTTGGCAACCACTAATCTACTTTGTCTCTATGGATTTGCCTATCTGGACATTTCCATATAAATGAAATCAGAATATGTAACCTTTTATAACTGGATTCCATTATTTTCTTAAAAAGATTTTATATATTTGAGAAAGAGAGAGAGCAAGCATGAGTGGGGGAGGGCCAGAGGGACAAGCAGACTCCTCATTGAGCACGGGGCTTTACCTGGGGCTCGACGTGGGGCTCCACCCCAGGACCCTGAGATCATGACCTGAACCAAAGTCGGATGCTTAACCGACTGAGCCACCCAGGCGCGCCTGGATTCCATTACACTTAACATGTTTTCAAGGTTCATCTCCATGTTGTCACACAAATCAGTACTTCATTCTTCTTATGGCTGAATATTCCGCTGTATAGATATACCATTATTTTATCTATTCATCAGTTTGATGGACGTTTCCCCTTGTTTGCTTTTTAACATCCATGTAACAAGTTTTTGTGTGGGTGTGTTTTATGTCTCTTAGGTATATATTTGGGAGTGTAATTGCTGGGACAGATGGAAACTCTATGTTCAATCTTTCGAGGGATTGCTAGACTCTTACAAACTGGTTGCATAATTTTCCATTCCCAATTCTTCACATCCTCATCAACACTTGTCTATGTTTGATTATAGCCATTCTGGTGGGTGTGTAGCGGTATCTCATTGCAGTTTCAATTTGCACTGTTCCCTGATGGTTAATGATGTTTTGCTTATTGCCCATTTGTACATCTTCTTTGGAGAAATGTATATTCAGACCCTTGTCCCATTTTACAATTAGGTTGTCTTATTGTTGAGTTGTAAAAGTTCTTTCTTTACTCTGGATACTAGACTGGCCAGAGAAGGATGGAGGTTTTGAAGGAAGTGCAGTTACTGTTGATAAAATTTAGGATGTGACCATGACATAGGTGATTGAAGTGAGTGGGGGCAGAAAAAGATCATTAAATATAAGGAAAGCAGGGTGTTGGGTAAGTCATTCATGGGAAGTAAAAGCCACCAAGAATAATGGCATGTGTGGGGAAAAAGTGATACAGGGGCTAAATTCTTCTCTGTATGAGGGACAATAGTTGAGAGTTCAGTAGAAAGGGCAATGACACAAGGGCTGGAACTGTCAAACTGCTGAATTTAAAAGCTGGAAGGAAGGATGAGAAATAATCACAGAGCAGCAGTGGGGGGCTCATGTCCTGGTTCTGACAATAAAGCAGCCTCCACCTAGGAGGGCTACAGGGGAAGCAGCCTCTTAGGGGAAAGCCAAAGTAAGCAATGCCTTCAGCGGACAATTAAGGTGAAGAGATGAAGCAAACATTCCAATAAGAAGGTGCTTATATAGAATTTGATTACAGAAGGGAAGTACTGGAGGGCACATTAGAAGAGTTGGGAAGGGGAGCAGTATGTGATTTGGTGGTGATCAGGTTCAGACTCTTGGGATTACTGTGGTTCAGACTCTTGGGATTACTGTGACAAACCTGTGAGGCATGGTGGGATTAGACCTGAATGACTCTTAGAGGATGGAGAGCAAATAATTCCAGGACTGTGGTCGAGGCTCCATCCTTATTTCTGCAACTGATTGTGGACTGGAGGTAGGAGTGGGTGGGGTGGCACTCTGGTGACTTCCCTCCTCTCCTACACATTCCATATTCCCCTTGCCCTATGTCATCTCCTTAGATCATGAGTGTTCTCTGCCCAGTGGGTGACCCAAATCTTTGTTCTTTAAGAATCTGAGTGGTCCTAGTATCTAATACCTAGTTTTGATTAGGACCACAATACAGAAGATTGTTTAAATATAAAAAACACAGAACTAAATCTGAGGAAACCACCTGGAGTGGAGGTTTTTTCAAAGTCACTTATTCTTTTTTCATACTGTCCTTTCTTGTATTATGGTTTCTAGTCTTCCCTTTATTTTTCTGAACATTTTTTTATTTTCTTTTAAAGATTTATTTGAGAGAGGGAGAGAGAGCATGAGCAGGGGGAGGGGCAAAGGGAGAGGGAGAAGTAGACTCACCGCTGAGCAGGGAAGCCCCATGAGGGATTTGATCTCAGGACCCTGGGATCATGACCTGAGCCGAAGGCAGATGCTTAACTGACTGAGCCACCCAGAAGCCCTCTCTGAACATTTTAAATATACTTTTAAACTCAGATTTTGTTTAAAGATTTTAAGTAATCTCTTCATCCAACATGGGGCTCAAACTCACAACCCGAAGATCAAGAGTCATACACTCCACCAAATGAGCCAGCCCAGCGCTCCTCAGATTCTTTTACAATTCCTGGAGTGCAAATTTTCCCGTTTGTTCCTTTCTTTGCTCTGTTTCTTCTCCTCTCTCTTCTTCGTAATTTTTCCCTGTAAGCTCATTTTAAATAGTACTTGTTTTTCCACAGGTTCCTTTGTGAAAAGTTGACTACGGGACTATCCTTACAGAACAGTTTTGTTTGCTTCACTGGCCCAGGACTAGCTTTTTGTCAATTTTTCATTGTGACATTCCAGAAACACTCGAGTATTGTGAATTTGGACCACATTTGCACAGACAGCAAATGTACAAGTTTCTGTGTGGATGATTCTTTCTACTTACATCCCTGAGTTATGGTAGATTTTATTTCCCAACTGATCATCAGATCAATGAGTGGTGTTCTTCTAGTTTTGATTTCACAAGGAAGTGGTCCTTTGAGACTCCTGTCTTTGTTGAAGCCCTAGCACTCAGCTATTAGGCCCATATCTTGGTCCCAAGTCTGTACAAAACTCCTTACTTCCACTTCACACATCTTGGACTTTGGGGTTCCCATTCATTCCTGGCACCTTGGGATCTCCCATTTTTAGTTTCAAGCCCGGTTGTGTGTTGAACTTTTTGTTGTTGTTGTTACATTACTATTTCCATGTTTGAGGGTGGGAAGGGGGTTTGCCTGGAACTACTCCATCTGTTGCATATTGGTCAAAAGTCACCCCAAAACAAAGGGTCTTTTGAAAACACAAATGTGGTCATTTCATTCTCTTAGCATGGCATTCAAGGCACTATGAAAGCAGGTAACTTGCCTCTCTAGTTTCATTTTCCACCGCTTTCTTCTTTTCTCCACACCTAGACAGTCACAGATGACAACTCTTCTCTTTCCTTTCTCTTGTACTTGGGGTGTGTGTTGATGGGAATGAAACTGACTTATCCTCTAGTTTGCATACTATTAAGTAGTTACTGACAGTAGTAGTAGCTTGTATGTCCTAAGAGCCTAGATCCAGAAAATAGCAACTCCATGTGGTTTCACCTCTGGACATTGTAGTGTAACATGAGTTTAGTTAACTTTATTAAATTAAAAATGCTGTTGAGTCTGGTTAGGTTTGCACTGAATTATATATTGAGTCATCCTTTCCAAGAGCTTGGTATGTCTTTTCATTTGCCAGATCTTATTTTCTGCCCTTCAATAGGATTTTCTTTTCTTGTTAAGTTTATTCTTAAATATTTTATAATTTTGAATATATCTTATAATTTACCTTTGAATAGGTAACACATTAATATGGTTCAAAGTATAAAATTGAATATAGTGAATTTTCCATTTCCATTGCTATCCCTTCTCTCTACCCAACCCTTCTTCCAGAGGTATTTTTTGTATATATGAGCAAATACATATACTTATTTCTTGCAACTGTAAATGAAATGCTTTTCCTTTGTTATCATTTTCTAGTTGACTACTGCTAGAACAGAAAAAAATTATTGATTTTTATACATTTATCTTCTACTCACATGCTTACCAAATTTCCTTATTAATACTACTAGGTTTAGTATAGTCTCTTGGATTTCTTAAATACACAGTTGTATTTCATCAAAACACGATACCTTACTATTTTCCAACATTTATATCAATTATTTAGTTTTCTTGCCTAACTGCTTTCAGCTGAATTTTCAAAGCATGGTTGAATCCTGTCTTATTTCAGACTTTAATAAAAACAGCTTTAGTATTTACTATTAGGAATGTTTGCTATTGGGTGCCTGGGTAACTCAGTCGGTTAAATGTCTGCCTTCGGCTCAGGTCATGATCCCAGGGTCCTGGCATAGAACCCCGTGTGGGGCTCTCTGGTCAGCGGGTTAAGAAGAAATGTTTGCTATTGTTTTTTGACGAATAATCTTTTCCTTTTACTTAGAGCTTTATATTTTATATTAAATTAAAAAACATTTTTAAGATTTTATTTATTTGACATAGAGAGGCACAGCGAGAAAGGGAACACAAGCAGGTGGAGTGGGAGAGGGAGAAGCAGGCTTTCCGTGGAGCAGGGAGCCCGATGCGGGGCTCGATCCCAGGGCCTTGGGATCATGACCTGAACTGAAGGCAGATGCCTAATGACTGAGCCACCCAGGTGTCCCAAAAAAATTTTTTTAAAGTAATCTCTTTGCCCAATGTGGGGCTCCAACTCATGACCTTGAGATCAAGAGTTGCATGCTCTACCCACTGAGCCAGCCAGGTACCCTTAGAGCTTTATTTTTATCAAATCATAATTAAAACTGAAACATTTTATTCAATACTTTTTAAGCATATACTGACAAAATGTTTTATTTCCTTTAATTTAGAAAACTTTATTTTGAAGTACTTTTAGACTTAGACAAAAGTTGCAAAAACAATATAAAGAATTCCTGGGGCACCTGGGTTGCTCAGTGGTTAGGGGACTGCCTTCGGCTCAGGTCATGATCCCGGAGTCCCAGGATTGAGTCCCACATTGGGCTCCCTGTCTGCTTCTCCCTCTGACCCCCTCCCCTCTCACGCTCTCTCTCACTCTCACATAAATAAATAAAATCTTAAAAAAAAATAATTCCTGTATATCCTTACTCAGATTTCCCAAATGTTAAGACTTACTTTTATCATTGTGTGTGTGTGTGTTTATACATATATGGGCCTGTGCATCTATGTGTATAAAGTTTCCAGATACATTTGCAAATTGCCTTTACCTCTGACCTCTAAATACTTCATTGTATATTTCATAAAAACAAGGACAGTCCCTTAATCATATATTATCAAAATAAGAAAATTAACATTAATATTAATCTTATAGCCATTTAAATAATTTTCAAATTCTTTTTTTTTTAAAGTAAGCTCTACACCCAATGTGGGACTTCAACCTGAGATCAAGAGTCACATGCTCTACCAACTGAGCCAGGCAGGTACCCCTCTTCAATTTCTTGATGTAGTGAATTATATTAATAAATTTCCTGATAGTGAGGCTTATATCACTGAAATAAACCTAATGTGATCAGAGTGTACAATTGAACTTTATTTTATTTGGTATTTTTTATCTATAGTCATACGTGAGATTAGACTAGGACTATCAGGTTTGAGTATTAATCTTATGCTGGCCTTTAAAATTCAACTGAGCATTTTTCCATCTTATCCCAAGATCTGAAGCAGCTTATAGAATAATTAAAAATTGTAACTCATCTATTTGTTGGGCTGGATATGATGGCTACAAGTAGTGTTCACCTTGTGACCATTCAGTGGAACTGTATACTTGTGATTTGCATATTTTTCCATGTATATTTCAATAAAAGAAGTTTAAGTAAAAGAACATGATTTTTTAGAAGGATAAACGTTTAATCACCTTTCCGATTTTTTCTTTGGTAATTAATTGGTCTATTCAAAGTATGTTTTGGGTGTCTGCTGGGAAATTACCCATTTGCTCTGTTTCCAAATTTGTTGCCACAGAATTCTCCTGAAATTATTTAAAATTTTTCCATATCTACATGATTTCTCATTCCTAATCTTGCATTTTTTTCCTCTTTTTCTGTTTATCAGGCTGAGGTTTTATCTATTTTACTGGTGTTTTCAAAGAGTCATTTTTCTACTTATCCTTTTTCCTTTTTTCCCCCCTTCCTTTTTTTAACTTCAAGTTTTATCTTTATTGGTCTATTTTCTATTTTCTTATGGCTTAAATGTGTTTTTCTTCCCCTAAATCTTTTTGGATTTTTGCGGGGAGGCAGGGCAGAGGGACAGAGAGAATCCTTTTTTTTTTTTTTTTTAAAGATTTTATCCATTCATTTGACAGAGAGAGACACAGCGAGAGAGGGAACACAAGCAGGGGGAGTGGGAGAGGGAGAAGCAGACCTCCCGCCGAGCAGGGAGCCCGATGCGGGGCTCAATCCCAGGACTCCAGGATCATGACCTGAGCCGAAGGCAGACGCTTAACAACTGAGCCACCCAGGCGCCCGGGACAGAGAGAATCTTAAGCAGGCTCCGTCCCCAGCGTGGAGCCTGACACAGGGCTCAATATCACAACCCTGAGATCATGACCTGAGCCAAAATCAGATGCTTAACCAACTGAACCACCCAGTTGGGTGGTTCCTAAATTTCTAAAACAATCATCATGCATCTTTGAGTTTTTCTTTTCAAATAATAAAGGTGTTACATTTTCATTTTCAAGCCCTGTCTCATGCATTCCAGGATACTCAATACAGGTTCGGGGTCTTGCTTTGCCCCATTTGCTCAGGGTCCAATCCTGGCAGATCCTACTGGCTGGCCACAAGAACACGACAAACGTGTGCTCAGTGAATAAATGACACTGTTCTGTCCTGGGACCCACTGTGAAGATCTGTGCTCACTGCACGGCACGCCCAACCATCCGAATACCTGGAGCATCTGTCATATGCTGGCACTGTGTCAGGTCCTGTGAACAGGACAGTGAGCTGGACAACCGATATCTGCCCTCTGGGTGCTTACAGTGCTTTCTGGTAACAAAGACAGACACAGAACAAGTAATGCAAGTGAGCTGAGTGTTGCCTAGGATGCTATGGAAGCATAAGATAGGGGCCGACATCCCTTAGGAGGTGTAGTTAAGAATCTGTAGAAGTGATACTTAAGTCCCTCAAAATCTGAGGGTCTACCCTATCTCCTCCTCTCCTCTCAGGAAGGTGGCCATTGGGTTTTCTAATACAAAAGTTATCTGGTCTTGAGTTATATGCCTCCTGCTCCTGGTCACAGCTGACTGAACCAAAGACTGATCACCAGGCATAGAACTTTATCTACTTGGAATGTTCCATATAGGATGGTCACTGACTGACTGCATTAGAGCCTTCAAGGGAGGTCTGAACACCCAACAGAGTGAAAGGAGAAGAAAAGGAGATAGCAGAAGAAGAGAAAAAGAACAGGAGAGCATAACAACAGCCACAAACCCCGTGGTACTGGATTGGAACTGCAGGTATCAATGTGAGCTCACTATTTTTAATAATACACATATAGATAGAGTAATAAATTCAGATGTGTGTGTTAACATGAATACACCTATTTCCTAGCTCTGTGTGCTGAAAGGGCCTAGAAGTAATGACACTCCAGTAGCAATGAATACACCTAGTGCCTATTTTCGAGTGCAAGGAACCAGGAGCTATCTGGGAAAATAGCTGATGCCAGGGCTGGAACAGGAAAATTATGAGTGAGCTTGGAACATCTTGTGGCGCTAGAGAGTAAGGAAGGGCTAAAACAATGATGGGGGCAATGCCAAAAAAATACAGAAGCCAACCTGAAAGTGGTCCCAATGGCCAAATCTGGGCCAGTATGAGCAATGAATAAACTACCATAGTATTAGATTATAACCCACAGAATAAGACAAATATCCATTAGTTTATACTGATATAAATAAATTGTTGAATAAATATATGGGAGAAAAGAGATAGCTCTTCCCTACAAAATACCAATTAATAAATACAGATGAGATAAGTAAACAGAAAGTCATCATTAGGCCAACACAGCATTAATAGTTATAAGCAAAAACCAATGATGGATGCTAAAATTCATAGGCAAAAGTTTAAGGACAAATAAGACATCTACACAGCTTCAAAGTATCTCCCCACAAGATTCTTATTAATTTCAAAGGGGAAATCATTAATTTTACGGTGGAGAAACCTGACACGTACCACCACAGTCACATGATCCAAGTTAAATATCACCCCCTGCTAGAAGGCACTAGAAGGGCACATCATCACTTCTGGGGTAGTTCTGCCAAAACTGCAGACCCTCAATCTAATTATATGAAAACAGGAGAGAAACCCAAACTGAGGAACATTCTATAAAATAACTGACCTGGACATTTCAAAAGTGTCAAGGTCATGAAAGGAAAAGAAAGATGGAGGCACTGCCAAGGGCTGAAGGAGACAAAGGAAACGTGACAAAACATAACATGGGGTCCTGGATTGGACCCTGGACCAGATAAGGAACATCAGTGGGAAAAATGGCAAAATCTGAATGTCTACAGATTAGTTAGTACTGTGTCAATGTTAACTTCCTGCTTTTAATAACTATACTATAGTTTGGTAAGATGTTAATATTAGAAGTGAGGTGAAGGATATAGGAGAACTACTATTTTTGCAACTTTGTGTAAGTCTATAATGATTTCAAAACAAGTAGCAGTAGTAGTAGCAGTAGTAGCAGTAGCAGTAATAGCGTTAATAGTAGTAGTAGTAGTAGTGGTAGTAGTAGCAGTAGTAGTGGCGGTAGCAGTAGTAGTAGTGGCAGTGGTAGTAGTAGTAGTAGCGGTAGTAGTAGTAGTAGCAGAAGCAGTAGTAGTAGCGGTAGTAGCAGTAACAATAGTAGTAGCAGTAGCAGTAGTAGTAGTAGTAGCAGTAGTAGCGGTAGCAGTAGCAGTAGCAGCAGTAGTAGTGGCAGTAGCAGGAGTAGCAGCAGTAGTAGCGGTAGCAGTAGCAGTAGTAGCGGTAGCAGTAGCAGTAGTAGCGGTAGAAGCAGTAGTAGTAGCGGTAGTAGTAGCGGTAGAAGCCATAGTAGTAGCAGTAGCGGTAGTAGTAGCAGCAGCAGTAGCAGTAGTAGCGGTAGCAGTAGCAGCAGCAGTAGTAGCAGGAGTAGTAGCAGTAGCAGGAGTAGCAGTAGTAGCAGTAGCAGTAGGAGTAGTAGTAGTGGTAGTAGTAGTAGTAGCGGTAGAAGCCATAGTAGTAGCAGTAGTAGCAGTAGTAAAAAGAACAGCAGTTACTGAGCTAGGGAGCAGCAGACAGCTCCCTGAGAGCCTGGACGGTGACTGCTAGAGCATCTGCTGGAGCCCATGTCCTGACTTCCGACTGCCTTGTACCCACATTGTTCTGGCATTCTGCCATCACCTAAGGGACTTTAATTCCTGCCTCTATTTTCTGTTTCCTGAAAGAGATTAGCTAACACCAAAAGGAGGGATCCAAAAAGGCCCTGCAGGGTGATGGGGTGGTCATCAGTGGTGGCTACTATCGATGGTGCCCAAGGATGCACCAGGCCTCGCTGTGTCCTGCTAAGCTGGGGCTGAAACGTGGCTCATTTGTGGTATGCCCTTGGGGGATGGTGTGCAGGCCCTCTGCTTCATGACTAACATGCAGACTGCCCAGGGGAGCAGTTTATTCCAGGCTAACTCAGCTGGGACAGCAGTATAGACAGAGCTGATGCAGACTCCACAGCCACCTGGTCACAGCCTGATTTCATGATCTCTCTCCCTACAGCTCCCCGATGGCTGTGTTCGTCTCCTGAAGGAGGCCCCATAGAGCTGAGCTTGCTTGGTCATTTGGTACTGTTGTCCAGTCCCGGAGCAGAGCAGGATAGTGACCCACTCAGCCTTCCTCCTCGAGGTGCCTTATACTGGCTTAGTTCCAGAGCTGGAGAAACATGGTCTGGCCTGACACCAGAATGTGGTTGAGGGGAAACAGCCACCATATGGCAGTGGACGGGGGAGAAGTTCTATGGGTCCCCTCTCCTTGGAATTCTAGGCTATGGGAAAGAGGGAGCTACAGTCTACACTGCACAACCTCTGTGCCTGGGCCTCTGCACTCTTTCTCCACAATCTGTGCAGACCTTCTGGGGACTCAGTTGTACGAGGGCCAGCAAAGGGTGGCAGGGCACAGCCTGGTCCCCGTCTTTTCCTAGGCAGATCTGTTCTTAGCGGGCAAACTTCTGAGCTTCCTGGGACCATGATAAAGTTCCAGAGACTACAGACCATGGGGATCATGCTGAAAGATAGAGATAAGGGACCTCCTTCTCTTCCCTGCCTTGAAGGGGATGGGGAGGCAGCCCCTCCCTTGGAGACCTGTTAGCAAGTTTTGGGCCCATAATAAAAGGTCCAGGGGAGGGCAAAATCCCTATTTTTGACTTTGAGGCTGAGGAGGGGTCTTCCAGGGGCTATGAGGAGGTAAACAGGCCTCAGGCTGGGTGGAGAGGAGGGAAAGGGCATGAGGGGAAGATAGGTCAGTTGCCATGCCACAGCCGAGGGGCCTTTATTAGATGTTGAGGGCATGTAGAGGCAGGTGGGTAGAAGCTAGAGATTGTGGCACACCTTCTCAGGGTGTAGTGGGGCCCGGATGTCCAGTTTGCGGGTCTTGCTGTCCTTGTCGATGATCTCCAACCGCAGCTTGGGTGGACGTTTCTCAGCCGGGGGTGAGGGCAGTTCGGGGCTCTTGAGCAGCTGTTTGTCTGAGTCCTCCACAGTGATGCGCAGAGTACAGCCCCCCGGCAGCAGGTCTTGTTCATAGGCGGCTGCCAGCTGGTTCACCACACGGCGCTCGACCTGTAGGTGACAGGTGAAGAGCTCATCACTGCTGGGGCCGTGGCCTGGAGCCCAGGCTCTATCACTTACCACCAGGGCAAGTCAGAAAGCTCTGGGCTTCATCTTCCCTCTCCGCAAAGTGGGGCTAACCACACACAGCTTGCAGGACTATGCTAAAGACTCAATGATGTCAGTTCCTGAGGTGCCCAACTTAGTTCCTCACTCCTGGCAGGGGTTCATACTTGCTTATCCTCCAGGACCGGGGTTTTACTTGATCATCTTCTGGTCTGGGTTCTGAAGGGGCATCTGCTCTGGGTATGGACTATTCCAGGCTGGGAGCCCAGGGTGGGGTGGGGGCACGGGGGGAGGGAGGTGTGGAGATGCCTTACTTCTATCAGGCTCCAGTGCTCACCTCATGCTTGATGGAGCGGGCACCATAGTGCACATTGTAGCCGTCGACCAACACGTCTGCCACCTCGCGGTCCCAGAGCAGTGTGATGTTGTGCCTTTGCTTGGCCTGAGATAGGTCAGATAGGAGCATGGCCACATGTGGCCCAGTGCTTTCCATCTATCACCACTCTGGCCTGAGGCCCGGGACTGTGAGTGATTGTGTGCCCCCAGGGCCAGTGTCCCACACCACTGTGCTCCATGCCTCTGGGGGGGTGGTGCTTCCAACCCAGTGTTCCCTATTTCCAGTGGGCAGATGACCCAACCCCACCCATGGGCAGTTCCTGCTCTTACTCTCTTGGCCCAGAAGTTCAGTTCCTTGTTGACAAGTTGGATGAGCTCTGAGTGGCAGAAGGGGAGGAAGTAGACAATCTCGTTGATTCTTCCCAGAAACTCATCCCTCTGGAAGTGAGCCTGCAGGGCCGGGTTAGGGGTGGGTGAGCTCTGTGACTCAGAAGGGGTAAAGGGAATTACTGGACCCCAGCAGGGAAGACTAAGGATGGCTAAGGGGATCTTCCCACCGGAGACTCCAGTAGGAAGGACAAAGACCTCTTACTTTCAGGATGGGGCGTATCACATTCTCCTTGAAGTTCTTTGAGATGGTTATCTTGTCATTAATCTGGACATCCCCTGTGGAAAAAGAATCATAAACTGCCTACTCCCCATACCTAGGGAGCTCTGGGAACTGTGCCTGCCTCTTGCCCCCATTCATGAAAAGAGCTCTGGCCCTGCCCCCAATGGTCTGTGTGATCCTGGTCATGGTCTCAGGCTCTTTAGGTCTCAGCCTGGTCTCCACTTGAGTGAGAGGACCGGACTGGGCACTTCCTGAGGCCCGTCCAGTTCTATGTGCTACAAATACAAAGCCTGAGGTTCCTTAAGTGTAGCAGTTGTGTGAAGGAGGGAAAGAGGGGGACAAGACTCAGGACCCAGACTTGAGTTCTGACTTGGAAGAGGGGTTGGAAGGTTCGTTTCCAAATAGAAAGGTGACAGATGTGGCCTCCTGCCTGATGTCATCCTTGCCCCCAGGAGCTGTGCTGGTGGTCTGGGCACTTGCCCAGGTGCCCAGATAGCTCAGGCCGTGTGCCATACCAAGGTTTTCGGCGATACGGTTACGGTTCATCTCCAAAGCCTCTTGCCTCAGCTGCAGTGCGTGCTGTGCGATCTCGTCACTGGCCACATTGGAGGTCATGATGAAGATGGCATCCTTGCAGTCGATGGTCTTCCCTTTTCCATCCGTCAGCCGGCCCTGGGAAAGAACCATGACTGCACAGTCAGGAAGTGCTAAGCCTGGACACCTCTTCCAGGAGGTCTCTCCAGAACCCTCAGCTGCTCACTCCTCCCGGTTCTCCCTGTCCTGGGCTGCAACCATTCCACTGGCTGAGAGTGACTCCAGTCAAAACGGAAGCTCTGTTTATCATCCATCAGTGCCCCTGATTCATCTCTGGCACCCCGAAAGTCAGCCCAATTAAACTTGCATCCATCCAACGTACTTTCTTGGAGGCCCAACTGGGCCAGGCTCTGTGTTGGGGCATTGGTGCCTCACTGAGCTTTTGACATGTTTTGTTTTTTTTTTTTAAAACAAGGTTCCTTGTCTTTTTTTTTTTTTTTTTAAGATTTTTAATTTATTTATTTGACAGAGACAGACACAGTGAGAGAGGGAACACAAGCAGGGGGAGTGGGAGAGGGAGAAGCAGGCTCCCCGCTGAGCAGCGAGCTCAATGCAGGGCTCGATTCCAGGACCCTGGGATCATG
This sequence comes from Eumetopias jubatus, assembly GCF_037043125.1. Classification (NCBI taxonomy): domain Eukaryota; kingdom Metazoa; phylum Chordata; class Mammalia; order Carnivora; family Otariidae; genus Eumetopias; species Eumetopias jubatus. Next base: position 54,033,785 of record NW_028274819.1, read on the forward strand.
AGCTTAGCCAAAGGCAGACGCTTAACGATTGAGCCACCCAGGTGCCCCAACATGCTTCTTGTTAATAAAAAATGACACTCAAGAAACCAGAATGACAATTCAGTGAGTTAAGTGTTATAAGGGGAAGCCCAGGTCACTGTAGGAGTTCAGAGGAAGGTATTTTATATGGCCATTGTGAAGACTAATATGGTCATGTGGGTTAAAAATCCTTAGTTAGCCAAGCTGCGCAAATGTTCCGAACTGTTATTAACACAGCAGACATGTAACATATATTTGTTGTATCAAAATGAACCAGATGAATTGCAACAGGTATAGTCTCTGCAACTTAAAGCCATCCTTTTGCCTGACAGAGAGGGATAGAAAATAAGGCTCCACCTTTAACCAATGTGGGAAGAGTCCTTGGAATCTTTAGCTCTTTCTAGAAGCGACACAGACGAAAGAAAGCATCTATACTGGAGACAGATGCACCGAGGAAAGAGAAAAGGAGCAACAGCAGGGAGAAGAGACAGAATGAGAGAAGTATAGCTATCTGGGGCCACGCAGTTTAAGGGCGACAAGGACTCCCCCAGTCAGCCAGCTCCCACCGACTCAGCAAACAACAAGGCTGTATCACTGTACAACAGTTCTTTACAGTCATTTATGACAAAAGCGACGGTCAGAGCCTCTCTGAGCAGAACTGATGGAGTAACAATAGTGGACAACGGGGCACTTCTCCTTGCACCACAGGCACCCTGCTTCGTGTTCTCTGTGTCCTGTTGCACTCCTCCCACCAAGCACAGTTCCTGTCACGCCAGAGGACATGGCTCTGGGGCACATCACTGACCCCAACCTGTCTGTTCCTGCCTGCCCCAGCCTCAGCTGGTAGCTAGTCCTCCTCAAGCATTTCCCTTTCCCTGGTGGTATGGACCTGACTCAGGCTCAGTCCTTGCTTCTAAAGCCAAAGCAATGGCAGACCAGCCCTGGCCCCCAGAGGCAAAAGGGGAAGGGATGTGCATTAACTTAGTATCTACTCCATGCTGGACATGGTACCTGGTGCTTTTTAGCCTTGCTTTATACTGGCCCTTGGCACAGCCTTCTTAGATTTATTTGTTTAATTTGAGAGAGAGCACGTGAGCAAGGGGAGGGGCAGAGGGAGAGGGAGAGAAATCCTCAAGTGGACTCCCTGCTGAGCACGGAGCCCCAACACGGGGCTCAAAAGGGGCTCAATCTCAAGACCCTGAGCTGAAATCAAGAGTCAGATGCTTAACCAACTGAGCCACCCAGGCGGTCCTCAGGCCTCTTAGAAAGTGTCAGTTCCAAAGGGATCAATTCAAAGGGGCCTTGAGGTCCAGGTCCTGATTACAGTCCCTGCCTTGGGGTGGGAAAAAGGGAAGGCAAAGGAGCAAGTAGATGTTCTTGAGCTTTTGCCATTGGCTTCCCTGTTTATGAGTAACAGATCAACAGAATCTACTGAGGGCATTTCTAGTTCTGGTGTGTGTGTGTGTGTGTGTGTGTGTGTGTGTGTGTGTGTGTGTGTGTGTAGATGTTCTTGAGCTTTTGCCATTGGCTTCCCTGTTTATGAGTAACAGATCAACAGAATCTACTGAGGGCATTTCTAGTTCTGGTGTGTGTGTGTGTGTGTGTGTGTGTGTGTGTGTGTGTGTGTGTGTGTGTAGATGTTCTTGAGCTTTTGCCATTGGCTTCCCTGTTTATGAGTAACAGATCAACAGAATCTACTGAGGGCATTTCTAGTTCTGGTGTGTGTGTGTGTGTGTGTGTGTGTGTGTGTGTGTGTGTGTGTGTGTGTGTGTAGATGTTCTTGAGCTTTTGCCATTGGCTTCCCTGTTTATGAGTAACAGATCAACAGAATCTACTGAGGGCATTTCTAGTTCTGGGGTGTGTGTGTGTGTGTGTGTGTGTGTGTGTGTGTGTGTGTGTGTGTGTGTGTGTGTGTGTGTGTGTAGATGTTCTTGAGCTTTTGCCATTGGCTTCCCTGTTTATGAGTAACAGATCAACAGAATCTACTGAGGGCAATTCTAGTTCTGGTCTCTGCACGTGTGTGTGTGTGTGTGTGTGTGTGTGTGTGTGTGTGTGAGAGAGAGAGAGAGAGAGAGAGATGTGTCCAAATGTATGCATATGACACTCCTCGCAGAGCTCCCTCCCGAAGATGGAGTTCACACACCGCTATACTGGCCAGAACAACCACCAGCGGCAATTCCATTCCAGGATCAAAGCCCTGCTTTTTTTAACTGGGCCTGGGGATGGGTCCCAGGTGGGTGAGGGGAGCAGACACGGCATACGAGTGACCCAAAGGGTGACTTTCACAGGGTTCATGTCTCCTCCTCCTCAGAGTCCTTGGCAGTAAGGACTGCCAAAGAGTCCTCCCCAGAGAGGGAGCTGTCCCTGTGCCACCCCTCAGCAATGACAGGGTGGGTGTGACTGCTACCCCAGGGTTGTAGGGGCGGCTTTCCCACTGCTTCTGTCCTTGAAGGGAGGCGCAGAGGCAGGCTCGGCAGGGGCCAGTGTCCTCCTGAGACTTCTGCCCTGCACGGCTGGCTCTGGGGCCACCTGGAGTTTTACTGAGAGCATTAGGGCTCCTGACCAGACTTGGGAGAACTGAGCTGGGTGGGAATGGGGGGGCTTCCTTCATGCCCCAAGACTGGATCAGGTGCCCTTACAACTTATCCTAGTGTAGCACATACCATGGTGGGCTGAAGTGCTTTTTGCTGCTGTCCTCCCCGACTTATTCATGAGCACCGAGGCAGAGACTGTGTATTGTGTGTCCCCTCTGCCCCACACCGAACCACATTCCCTCTTGGACTTTCCTGATAGGTCGCAAGGCTCTGTGTTAGCCCTCTCTTCTCTGCATACTATACACCCCCTGGTTGAAAGATCTCATCCTTTCCTGTGGCTTCTCTTACCCTATCTGTGCTGACACATTCCTCAATCTCTGCTTCCAGTCCAGATCTGTCCGGCGCTCTAGACTTCTCCAACTGATGGCCAGCCTCTTAGACACCTCCACTGGGTCATCCTTTAGGCATCTCATTTTCAGCAATTTCAAACTCAGCTCCTCTTCTTCCTCACCAATCAGCTGCTTGTCCTCCTGGGTTCCCTGCCTCAGCTGAAGGCAGCAGCAGCCATCCAGTCACCCAGGCCAGAAATCCTGCAGCTGGCCGCCCTCGGGCCCTCCATCTCCCCTCACATTCAATCCCTGAGTCCTCCACAGTCGGCCTTCTGGGAGTTCTGGCCAGCCTAAGGCCCTGCTTTAGAGCAGGCGTCCCCACATCTAGCCTGGATACTTCAACAGCCTCCTTGCTGCTCCCCCTCTTCTTTCCAGTCCACTCTCTCACGGTTGTCTATAAAGTGAGAATCTGGCCATGTTTCTCTCTTGCTTAAAGTCTTTCAAGGCTCCTTATGATCTAACAAGTAAATCCACAGTCCTTCGCCTGGGATCGTAATTGGTCCCTGCCAACCTTACCCACTCACCTCCACTGTTCTGCTCTCACTTCCCTTTTGCAGTTGCACGGTGCTGAGCAGCTAGAGTTCCCTGGACAGACCAGGATGCCTCATGCCCCTGTGCTTTTGCACAGTAGGTGTCTGCTGCCGGCCCTTCTCCACTCTGTTCACCTAGAACCTCCTCAGTTATCCTTGGAAGTTATGCTGAATTACTGTTGAATTAAGTTACTCAACAGAGCATCTCCCTTGATTTTGTGTGCTCTGGGAGTGGTTGGAGTAAGACAAGGTCCCTGTCCAAAAGAAGCCCATAAGCATAAATCTAAGTACTCTCGGATGGCAACTTTGGTCGATGGAACCAAGGGCATAGACTTCAGAAATGGCAGTAGGCTGGCGGAGGCTGTAGGAAGGTAGTCAGTGGAGTGACCGCAGCAGGGGAGGGGTAGACAGGGCTTATATGGAGGTGGTAACAACTTGGAGGTGGAGCTTGTTGTATCTCAGTCAGAAGCTGCCTTCCCTCTTTCTGGGCCAAGAAGGCCATCAGAGGTACCTCTGCAGAGATGTCAGAAGCTGCTGTGCCCACGAACCCTGAGCTGGGGACCCTCCCTTCCCGTGAAGGCTTCCCTGCAGATCTACCTCTTTCTTCTGGCCCTAGCTGCGTGGTAGTTATTATTGAAGCTGCAGGCTCTGCACTGGACTGCCTGGGCTCCCATCCTGGACTCCCTCTTGCCAGCTGCATGCCCATAAGCCAATCACTTCTCTCACTTTACTTCAGTCTTCTCCTCTTACACAGAGGCAGTAACAATAACCACCTTCACAGGGATGGTGGGAGGATTCAATGAACTGATACAAGTAAATGTTTTAGAACAGTGCCTGGCTCATAAAATCAAAAATATCAACTATTATCATGTCTCCTTTCCACCCATCTACTAGACAGGGAGCTCCCAGGGAGCAGGACTGGGTCTGGTCCATAGCTGTGTACCTGAATCCCATCAAGAGACTGGAACGAGGTGCGAGGTCTCAGAGCACAGGTATGGGTAACTGAATATGTGACCTTTGAAGGACAGGCCTTCATTCCTCGGTGGCTGGTCTGGGGACAGGGAAAAGCTGGGAAGCTAAGAAGACAGCAATAAAACTGGGGCAGGGACAAGGATGCTGGGCCAGGTGGGGAAGATGATGGGCAGCTGTGGGTATATCTAGATCTGGGTCTTCCTAGCTTGGTACCTGGTGTGCTATTTGGTCCAGGAAAAGTCCCTTCCTGCACTTCATTGAGTACACTTGTGACATGGGACGCAAAACCCCTTCCTGTTGTCCCAGGGCTGTAGGGGGCTAAATGGAAAGGTAGGCTGGACTCCGTCTGGGCATGTGTTGGCTAATATAGCTCCTGTACGGGAGCAGAAGAGAAGCCTCATGCCCAGTTCTGCAGGGCCCCTAAAGGAGGTCAACCCCTCCTACGATCATAAGTCTCTCTCCTCTGCATGAGGTAAGGAGTGGTAGAGAGGGAGAACTGGGACTCTGGAATCCAATGTATCTGTGGCCCAAACGTGGTTCCTCTGCGCAGTAGCTCCATGCCATGGGCAAGACATTTATAACCTCTCTGAACCTGTTTCTTCTTCTGTAAAAAATGAGAGTTTCTACTCTGCCTGCTATTGTGATAGTTGGCAATGGTGTCTTCAGCCTAGTACACAGAATGCGCTGAAAAAGAAAGGAGTTTTTTTCATTTAGAGCTCACCCCACCAGGAGACTGTCTAGTTTGTGATGAGCCTGGAGCTCCTTGGAAGAAAAAGGCTCCATGAGCCAGGAAGGTTCTTGGAGCTTATCTTGGATCCAGCCTCCTTGTTTGTCACATGAGGCCCCTGGTGCCTAGAGATGGAGCAGAGTTGAAACTAAAAATTCAGGTCTGTCCTGGCACCTCTGCTCTGTGTCTCTCTAGAAGGCAGCCTGGGCAGCCACAAAATTTCAACTCTTGGGTAGTGCTGGTTTGTCCTCAAGTGCCCAGCCTCGACCCTGATCCAGAAAGGGGGCAAAGCCACATCTGCTAGGTGACCGAATGCACACATGTGGAAGTGGCAAGTGAAGGAGGGATCAGACAGGCCTCTGAGCCCTTGATTCTTAATGTTCATAGCTCACCATACCCCCAGATGTCCCCGACTCCATCCTAGCCCAAAGTGACTTTCACCTCATCAAACAGCTGCAGCATGATGGTGAGCACATCTGGATGGGCCTTGTCTACCTCGTCGAAGAGCACCACAGCATTGGGACACTGCTTCAGCTTCTTGGTCAGCTGGCCACCCTCCTCGTGGCCAATGTAGCCTGGTGGGGACCCAATAAACTTGGCCACCTGGAAGAAGGAAGGAAATATACTGGGAAGGCCTTTCTATACTTTTAGTTTCTGATATGGGTATGCACAGGAAAATGGCTTCATTCATTAGCAGTGCCTGTCTTAACAAGGACAGTCGGACTTTTTTCTGGGGTGGTAGGAATCCTGCTGCGATGGAAGAGGCTACAGATCTTCTCTAGGTTTCTTCTTCAGAGCAAGTCCTATGCAAAACAGATTAGTGACCCTCTTGCACCCATATGCCCCCAAAGGATGAATCCCAAGGCTGCTGGAATTATCTCAGGTCCAAAAGACAAGTCACAACAAAATACCCAGGCAGAGTCATGCTGACTTACAGGCCCTCCAAACCACACTTCAGCGAGGACTCTCACTTACCTCATGCCGCTCTTGGAACTCAGACATGTCCAGCCTGATGAAGCCCTGTGTGGAAACAAGCAGGAATCCACTTGGAGGCAGGAAGGTATAGAGGGAAGGGTTAAGAAGGAGAGCATCTCAAATATCCCTTAGGCTTTCAGACCACACCAGTGCAAGATCTTCTATTCCATTCTCATATATTTTTTGTCTCCTGGCCTCCTTTTCTGTCTACTCATCTCCCGCATGATTCCCTCATTCCCTACCTTAATAAACCCAAGTCATGTCCCTGCTCTTCTAAATCTGGCTCAGAATGTCTTTTTTCAGGCTTCTACTGGTCTGATTACCATGTCAGGATGGTGAGGGCATCCTGTGTGTGCTGGAGCCACAGCAGCGAACAAGTCTTGGTCTCCATCCTTGAGGAGAACTCCTCAAGTGGGGCAGGTAGACATGGACAGATTCAGTTACAGTCAGTGTGGACCATGATGAGAAGGAAGGGTGTCACAAATACCCAGCCAGCTCCATGGTGCCCTCAGCTTTGCAGGTCTTTGTGGGTACATGCCTCTTTGTTTTAGATTATGTTTCTTTTGTGCTAAGAAATCTTTTATTTATTTATTTAAAAAAATTTTTTAAAAAGATTTTACTTATTTATTTGACAGAGAGAGACATAGCGAGAGAGGAAACACAAGCAGAGGGACTGGTAGAGGGAGAAGCAGGCTCCCCACGGAGCAGGGAGTCCGATGCGGGGCTCGATCCCAGGACCCTGTGATCATGACCTGAGCTGAAGGCAGACGCTTAACAACTGAGCCACCCAGGCACCCCTCTTTTGTGCTAAGAAATCTTTTAATTTATTTACATTTCTTCATTTCACTTAAAAGCTATCCATAACGCAGCTTGTAGCCCACCTCTCTCCACCACTGGGTCTAGGAGTGATCTGCAGGGAACTGGTCCTTTGGCGTGAGGTTCAACCATGATTAGCCCCAGGGAAAGGGTATGTGTGCGTATATGTAGTAGGGGGGTTGCGAGTTAACACAGGCAGTGTTCACTTTTTTATGACGAATTTAGGGATTTATATTCCCAGGTGCCCTGTCCCTCCACCCAGACCAGGGTTCCCCAGGCTCCTTTCCCACTGGCACACATTTCCACCTCAGACAGTACACTCACTGAAAGCACTTCTTCTGAGAGCTGGGGATGACAGGGCGCCAGGACCCTAGAGAGAGGTAGCTATCTCTGTCTGAAATTCCAGCCACGTTCTAGCACGGCTGCTGGTCAGAAATGTAGTTTTTCTGTGTCACTCTGTACCCGAGGTACAGGGCAGCAGAAGAGCTCTGGCAGGGAACTGGCTTCCAGTCCGTCTGGCCACTGTCTGCGTGGCATAGGGCATGCTGCCTCCCCTTTTGGAGCTGCAGTTCCTTCCTATGGAGCACAGGCCCTTGTTTCCTCTCCCTGCCTCCCCAGGGTCCTGAGAGCACCTAATCCAAGAGGTAGGTAAGGACTTGGAGCAGTATTAAGGCCAGGTGGAGGTTATCGCTGCAATCAGAGAACATGGGGCATCAGCCAACAAGCATTTTCAGGTCCTAGGCAGCTCAGCCAAGATAAACACAGGCTTGAGGAAGAACGGGAGGATGGACATGAGGAAGCTGGGCATGCTTCCCAGAGGGAGCAATGCCCTGGAAGCCATGAGATGGGTACCTAATGATAAGAGCTGACAGTCCCTAGATGCTTATTAAGTGCCTGGCAATGTTCTAAACAAGCTATACAGAGCTCAGAACACGTACAAGTCTATGAGGTAAGTATTATTATCATTTCTAACCTTCCAGATGAGAAAACTGAGTCACAGATTAAAGTAACTTGCCCAAGGTCCCTCAGGTTTGACAATTTAGCTCCAAGTCTGCTTTTAGCCACTAAACTCTACTGCCTCATATTTCCTGCTCTGTCAATCAGCTCTTGGCAATCTTCACCTGTAAGTTTTGAGCTTTGTGCCCCGATGTGAAGTGTCCCAGGACACCGAAAGTATAGACTTTAATGATCACTTATGTCAAGTGATATGGGTTTTCATCCTAGTTCTTCTACTGATTTGCTGAGTAACTTTGAAAAAGTTTTAGGGCTTGATTTTCGTGGCTGGAATACTTTTGGTTTCACATGATCTTAACTTAGGGTCATCTAGAAGTGAGGCAACAATTATGATAGTAATATCCAATATGTACTGATTGTTTACTATGCGTGAACGGTGTTTAGCAGTTTACATACCTCCTTGAACCTTCATAATAATCCAATGAGAAAGGCACCATAATTGAACCCATTTTACAGATGAAAAAACAGATGTGAACAGAGATCCCAGCCAACTCCAGAGTAGTTTAGAGTTGGGGTTTGAACCCAGGCAAGGGGACTCAGACCCTTGCTTCCGATCCCTCTGTCACAGTGCCATGCTAACTGCGGTCTTCAGGGTGCTACCACCCTACCTCAGGAGACGATCACAGAGCCCCATTAAGGTTCTTTTTCAAGGATTATTAACCCTAATAATGGAAGTTAACAAAACTGCTCAAATTTGGGAGAAAGAGCAGAGGCTAATGACAGAAAAAAATAAGCCAAAGATCTGATAAAGAAATTATACAAATGTGCAAATGAGACCTTGTGAGGCAGCCAGGTCCAGAGGCATTAGTGACCTTTCACAAATGAGGCGACTAAGGATCTGAGAGCCAGAACTTAAATCCAAGCCACCAAGTCCCTGGCCAGTGTCACCGAGTGTCAGTGTTATTGAGCCAGAGCTACTGCACAGTTCCTCTCCAGCTCCTGTGACACGGCACTTTCTGTACATCGTTCCTTGGGTCCTGCTAGTGTCGGGTACAGTCCAGGACTCTCAGGTTTTGAAGGCAGGTCTCACACTTGCCTGTTACATGGCCAGAAAATGTCTATGCTAAACACAGACTCTGCACGGAGCTGGTACAAGAAGGAGTTTTATAGAGGCACCACCTAGGATTTAAAAATTAAATACACAGATGGTTGTACTGGGTTTCTCATGCTTCACATCTCCCATTTTGACACGGGAACAAATTGACAAGTTTACAATTTAGCCTCCTACTGCAGCTAGGACAATGGCATTGAAAGGGAAGTTGAGAGACTGGATTCTGATTTTACTTCTTCCCCTCACAAGTGACCCTGGACGGGCCCGCCCCTACATGCTATAAGGTCTCAGTCTTCTCATCGGAAAAGTGGGTATAATTCAGCATCTATGCTATCTTCTTCATGGGGTCAAACAAGACGGTCGATGGGGTGGTACCATGGAAAGTACGAGCTGATGAATAAATAGGAGATCAGGGCTCAGGCGCTGACTTAAGTGTGCCAGAGCCTGAGCTCACTGTGACTCAGTATCTTGCTGCATGATCACGACAACTTTCGACACAGGGCTGGACAGCTGCATTTTGAGGTGAGAGAGCTGAAACTTGGAGGAGTCAAGCAACCTGCCTAAGGCCAGGAGAAAGTAGAACTGGAGCCTGTGCTGAGGAATGGCTGGCTCCAGGGCACTAACCGCCAGCCCACCTCCTCCGAGGGGTGATGGCATATTGCAGGATGCCATTCCCCATGCTTTCAGGAGCCCCTGCACTGGTGTCAGTCGGACCCTTGTTCAGATGCACCCACTGAAAATGACCTGCATCATCAGTCTCTTAGCAAGCCCCGTCTCCTTTCTACACCAGCAAGTCAGCTGGTGCTTTCCTTCTTCTTCCACTGTGTATGAAGACATATTAAGACAGCTTGGATAAGGAGATTATAATTTGTAATTAAATATTAACCTTTCTGACAGTATTAAAATTAAACCACTCAGAATTCTTCATCCCTAATCAGGTGGTTCCTGCCCGTAACTGTATCTTCCCTAATAGTCTTGCTAGTTTATGGCTCTTTCCAGAGTGCTAATTGTTTCAATCGCTGCCAACCTGATGAATTGTCTTAAAAATGCTATTTCAGTTGCAGCATATTAGCATGCCATGTGCTGCTTCTTGCCTACTGCCTGTCAAGTGGGTCTGCTCTGGGCTAGGCTGAGGCAGAGCACAGCTACTGGCAGAGCCAGGGAGGCTTTGGAGCCTTTAGCCAGTTATCAGGCAGAAGGGGGCTGGATGTGGCTCAGGAGGACACAGCCTGAGCGACCTATGTTGTTTCTGTGGCTGCCAGGCCCTCAGGGAGGAGGCAAAGGGGCAGTGAGGCCAGAAGCCGGATGGAAGGTGGCTAAGACTCTGCTGCTGGGGCAGTTTTGACTGACAGAGGCCTGAGTTAATTCCTCACTGCTTCAGCTGGGGAGGCCTTCCACAGAAATTAGACAAGGGCATCTGGGGTCACAGGCAACCTCAGGTGGTGGGCAGGGGTACCTTAGCCTCCACAGGGAAAGGCTGGTGGAATAATGTTTGGCGTTAGTTGAAGTGTTTCTGCAATCTTCAATTGGATGGCTCTGACATTTCACTCTGTAGAAAAATACTTCCAGTCACTCCAGAAAGTCAAATTAAGTAGGCCTGGAGAGCCTGAAAAAATATGGGATAGGGACAGGTCTCTCTTGTGGTGAGTCCAAAGGCTCCGAAGTCATGGGGAAAAGGGGACTGTGACCACTCCACAGCTTAGGGCCTAAGAAATCACGTTTAAAAGCTCATCTACAGGGGCACCTGGGTAGCTCAGTCAGTTAAGCGTCTGCCTTCGGCTCAGGTCATGATCCCAGGGTCCTGGGTTTGAGCCCCTCATCGGGCTTCCTGCTCAGTGGGGAGCCTGCTTCTCCCTCTCCCACTACCCCTGCTTGTGTTCCCTCTCTTGCTGTGTCTCTGTCAAACAAATAAAATCTTAAAAATAAATAAATAAATAAAAGCTCATATACAGGGGCGCTGGGGTGGCTCAGTTGGTTAAGCAGCTGCCTTTGGCTCAGGTCATGATCCCAGAGGCCTGGGATCGAGTCCCGCATTGGGCTCCCTGCTCAGCGGGGAGCCTGCTTCTCCCTCTGCCTGCTGCTCCCCCTGCTTGCACTCTCTGTCAAATAAAGAAAATCTTAAAAATATATATATAAAAGCTCATATACAATGGAGAGAAGCAATATGGCATCTTGTCATTCCTACTTGTTTTCTACAGGCCCTAAGACTCTCTCTGGCATGGCCTTGATGTACAAGATAGTAATAATATGTTTCTAAAGCTGTTTCCCTTTCTAGCCTGAATTCCTCAGGGCAGGGAGAGTGTCCTAAATGTTGAGTTATCAGGATCTAGTACAATACCTGGCCAGAGTAGATGCCTGAAAATGCATGGATGAATCTCATTGGGTTCTCCCAAATGGCCCAGCAGTCAGGCAGGGCAAGGATTATTTTTCCTGTTTCATAAATGAATAAACTGAGGTGAAAGGAGGTTGGATAACTTGCCCAAATTCCTGGAACAACTGGTGGCCAAGCTGGGGCCAGATTGAGGCCTGCTTTCTGGATCAGGGTCCATCTTTTTGAATCACTATTGCCAGATTCAGGGAGCCTAGAATTTTGGGGGCTAGCAGTAGTGGCGAGGTCTCCATGGCCTGCACATCAGGCCTACATCCCAGCCCTTACCTTTTTGGCATCTTTGTGCATATATTTGGCTGTCTGCTTGGCCAGCTCTGTTTTTCCTAATAAGAAGGAAAGAAGAGGTGTTGGGTTAGAACCAAATGACTGTCTTCTGGAATTAAAGAATATTAGAAATGCATGGACATTGGAAATAATATATTTTATGGATGGGCTCAGGGAGGGTTGGTGACTCTCCCAGTCACTGGAGGGAGAATTAAAGGTGGAGCTGGAACCAGAATCAAAGTCTGCATTGCATCTTGATTTTTCTGTGGATGGAAACTGAGACTTTTTTTCTAATGGCAGCATCCTAAGAGTGGGAGGTGGACTTTTATAATCCAGAGCCAACTTGTCGTTTGAAGCCCAGTGCAAACCTTGCCTCTGACAGGAGCACCCTGACTTCCTGGTCACTGCACTGAATCTCTTTAGACACTCATGGTCTTGCCATCCAGCCAGGCCCTGGAACCACCGGCTGAACAGAGGCTGGGAGGGGATTAAGAACACCTCTCCTTGGCCTCATAGCCTTTCTCTGTAACATAAAGAAGGAATGACAATACCAAAGTGGTGGCTCTGAAGGGTCATTTGGTATGATGGCCAGACCTTTGGAAGTCACTGTCTAGCAGAAGAAATCAAGTTCTACAGTATCATGGTGAGATGGAGGTAACCTACTTCTGGGGGAGTGCTAGGTCCATGAAGATGCTAAGAGGCAAAGAAGAGACAACAAATGCATGAAACTCCCCATCAGGACAATGGTGGGAGGAGGTGGTGCAGGTGGGGGTTTTGTGAGGGTGGAGAGTAAGGGGGTGAAAATGCCTAAGATAATCCAGCCAAACCGACTAGAAAAGTCCCCAACGCATTTGACTGAAACCAATTTTGCGATGCACTCCACACTGTGTTGGCCTTATGAGGGGCTTTCTTTAGCTTCCTAGAAGGTTATGCCCTGAGCTGTACTAAATAAGGTTGGTGTGCTGGGCAATGGAGGTGGTTCAACTGTTCCAAAGGGCAGCTCTGGGGATGCAGAGTAGCCGGACCAGGGCTATCAGACCCCAAAGGGCCTGGTCGTCCAGGTGACGTAGGCCCTGCACCACAGCTTCCAGAGAGAGGGGCATAATTCCAGCTGTTCCTAACGTGATAGATAATCCTTTTGCTAGCTCTGTAATTTGGAGGCGGTTGTTTTCAGAGCTGGAGTTGTATAGAAGTGGATTGTGTGACCCTGGCCCATAGCAGCTAGGGTTCCCCCAGCTCTTCTCCCCGCCCTTGTCAATCTGTTCCCAGTTACCTATTCCAGATGATCCCAAAAAGAGGAAGACCAGAGGGTGTTCTTCATCGTACCAGCCATTCTCCTTCCTCCGGATCGCTAGGGCCAAACACACAAGATTGAGGGGGGCGGTGGACAGGGAGAGAGGCAGATAAATCAATGACACAAAAGGCAGGATAATTATCACTAAGTATACAATATGTTTTACTGCTCTGCGCCCACTCAAAGTCCTCACTACCATTAGTGCTGCCTAATCTGATTAGCTGGCAAGGCCCCTAGAGACACCTAATCAGGTTAGCATGGATTTGGAAAGCTGCCCAGAGCAGATTTCGGATAAAGTTTTCCAGGATGAGCACTCAGCGTTGCCAGGGAAACTGAAAGGCGGGTGGATGGTGAATGGAAGGGTAGGGGGCTGGTGAAGGAGAATTCAAGAGGAACTTTAGCTTTCAGATGGCTGGTTCCCCATCTACTCACTACTGGTGGGAGACTGAGCCTGCCTCCTATGCAAATAGAAGAGACAGAAGCCCATGGCAGGCCCTAAGGGATCTGGGGTGTGAGCTCTGGACTCTCCCATTTGGGGAAACAAAGATCTAGTCCACTGTCTGGAAGTACAGCCAAATGTACTTTCTGGAATCCAGTCAAGGGTAGTGTGGAGCTCAGGGCACAGATGGTGAGCCACTCGGTTAGCACTGCCACTAAGCATGGCCTCCAGTGGGGAGCAGTGGTAGGGGAGTGGGACAGATCTGTACTAGGTTCCCTGGGAGTTCAGCTCTGCTCAAGTGAGACCTCACCGCTCCTCTTCAGGAGGAAGTATATATATAATCAAGGGCTGCGTATTCAAGGTGAGGAAATTAAGTGCCTAACTACGGAGTGGGAGAATCAGGCTCAGAGGCATCACTCAAGCAAAAGAGCAGGGGGAGGAATGAGGCAGAACCATTAGAAGAACAACCATTTATTGAACATGCTATTTGCTGGGCACAACAAAAAAAACTGTCAACATTTTTTATTACTCAAGACCCACACAAACATCATGAGAGGGAAAGTATTATTCTCAATTCGATTATACTAAACAGGAAACTGAGGCAAAAGATAAAGAGACTTGCCCAAGTCATACAACTAGATTACTAGTTGACTGGTAGAGATGGTAGAGTCTCTTCTCTCTCTAAACATTTCTCTTTTTTTGCTCATATATGGCTGCTTTAAAAAGTGAGTATCAGTTTGGGTTGCATTAATGGGAACATGGCAGTCAGAAGCGGGAAGGGACAGAGCACTGTGTTATGTCAGGGTTGGTCTGCATGTATGATCTGGTTCTCAGAGTGTCAGGGGGAGATAAACAAAGGGATATATGTCAGAAGACAAGGCCTGGAAAACAAGTCAACTGAGAAAGAGTTGATGGTCTTGGGGAAGTATTGGCCAGTCCTAAGGTACAAAGATCCTAAACGCTATATTGTGTGCTACAATCTGTATGGCTGGGTTCCAGAGAAGTAGCTGCAGAGGTCAGGGATGGCTTTCTGGAAGAAGTGGGACTGATGAAGGATCGTGGAGGCTGGGAAGGATCTGGAGGGGAAAAAGGTGGCCACAATGACACAGGTGGAGAGACAAGAATGAACATGAGTAGTTGTGGGTGGAGTCAGATTATGGTCTCAAATACCTGCCTTAGGACTTCGTGTTGTGGCCTTTCTCACCTCAAACTCAAACGCTGCTACCTGAAGATCTTTCTAGTTCTGGCCTCAGCAGGAACAGATGGAAGTACAACCTCTTGAGAGACACCCCCTGAGAAAAGTCCAGCCTCTCCCTTGGGCAAGGTCCCAGATCATCTCTAAACTAGCTGACCCAGCCCTATGGAAGGCTTGGCTCTCAGAGGAACCCACCGGCCTAAGAGGTACCTGAAGGCTGGGGATGATGAGGGGTAGTCCAACCCTGGCTGAGATGGGAGTCCCCAGTGCCCCAAGAGAAACAAGAACCCATGGGTGGGGTTTTTGGGGAGGCAGAGATATAAATGGCAAAGGCTGGACTTCTGTGGACACAATATGTAGATGTGTGTTGGGGCAGGGGTGAGAGAGGGGTCATCTGAAAGGAAATCACATTCTTCCAAAAGTTGGGGGAACTGAGAAGGTAGGTTGGAAAGAAGCTGAGCATGAACTGGGTTCAGGCTTCGTGGGGTATCTGGGGGAGGCAGAAGTGTCCAGGCATCAGACAGGTGGCCTGGGGGAAGTGGGGTTCCCCAGGTGTCAGGTACCTGAGGTTCTGATCTTGATTTCTCTTTCAGGAAAGCTTCCCAGCTACTGAGAGCTACACACTGCTGGGCTATGCAGTTCAAAAACACCATGGAGAAGGTGGAATTGGATTATGCCTGGGGCCATCTTTCCCCCTTCTTTTCTAATAATGCACCTGGGAGAGAGCTCTTTATAATGCCAGGCAGACTCCACTGCACAGCTGTCCCTGGCCAATTCTGCCAGACCCGGGGCATGAGTCTGGGGTGGGTTTGATCTGGCCCCCTGTGAAACAGGCGAAATGCCAACCATTAAACAATTACAACTCTGGATATTTCTAATAATATCTGAAGAGAAAAACGACCAAGCAGATGGAGTCCGACAGAATGAAAAATGGAAGCAGCTAGGAAAGACTGAGGAAGGCAGGCCCCCAGGGTGTGTGGCTGCCAGGGTGGCTGATGACCACGGCTGGGAACCTTGAGGGTTCTGTCAGGCTGGGGCAGAGACACTGATGGGCCACTGGAGACGTGGCCATAGGTACTGATGTCTCACTGTGGACCAGCCAATGCAGCAACTTACTCTGCTAGACTTTTCAGTCTATTAAAAACTTCCATATACATAACTTCATTTGAGCCTCATTATGAATCTACAAAGCTGGCAGGGCAGGGAATTTGATTCCCTTCTTCTTCCTTCTTTCTTTTTTTTTTTTTAAGTTTATTTAGTTTTTAGTAATCTCTACACCCAATGTGGGGCTCGAACTCACAACCGTGAGATCAAGAGTTGCATGCTCTTCCGATTCAGCCAGCCAGGCGTCCCTTGGTTCCCTTCTTACAGATGAGGAAATATATGCAGAGAAGTTAGGTAACCTGCTCAAAGTTACACAGGTAAACAAATGAAGGCCCTGGGCTTTACCCTCAGCTCTGGCTAACTCTCGAGCCTGAACTTGTGCTTCAGGAGTTTAAAGAAAGGAGTCAGCCCTCCCCGGCCACAGCACCTCCTCATACCCTAGCCTCACCCAGAAAACTTGTCTTTCTGTAGCTTCCAGTCTAGCTCATTCAGCCTTTGATACGTGGCCTCAGGAGCCCCTGTCCTCCGACTGTCTCCTGACTACTCTCTGGGCTCGAGATGGTGTCAGGGTCCCCTGAGCAGGCAGCTCAGCCCCTTCCTTGGCCGGTCCCATCTCTGATAGCTCCCACAGGCCCGGCTGCCTCTCCACAGGCTGGGCCAGCACCAGTGCCTCCTTGCTCTGTTCTTCCCCTTAGCAGAACGCCTTCTCCCGGCTGCACCCACCACTACTGGACCATCTTCAAACTCACATGCAGCAACCTTTTTGATGACCCAACCCCATCTCTACTCCATTAACTCCCGGGGTCTGTATTCTCTGGTCCACTTCACCTACAGGGTGGTATGGTAGACAGGGTAGGAGTTATAGGATCTAGTTTAGAGTCCTGGCTCTGCCACTTTCTAGCTAACTGGCTTTGAATAAAACACTCCTGTAGAGCCTTAGTTTCTTCAGCTATAAAACAGAAATGGTCAGACACATGCTATGCCAGCCCCGCACGTAGATGAAATGAGCCCAGGGTTATGAAGGCACTCTGTACGAGCCCGATAATCAGAAAAGTGCCAACCACAGTAGTCACAGGAGCAGTGGCAGTGGTAGTGGTATGGGACACATACCTCTTTCATCCTCGTGCTAGTCCTGAGCAGTACTACCTCCATTTTACAGAAGAGAAGATGGGGGCTCAGTGAGGGGCAGTGCAAGGCGTTCCATCCACCTGTGCCTTTGTGTCCTGGAGGAGGGTGTGCCCAGGCTGTGTAATCTATGGGAGCAGGTGCTAGAGGGACCCTTGGGACTAGCCCAGAGGTGGTATAATGCTTGCTGACTAAATGAATTAATTGTTGGTCTTTCTGGAATCACAAGGAGGAAAAAACAGATACTTTGATTTCCATTTTACAGAGAAGAAGAGTGAGGCCTGGACCCAAGTCTCAATACTCCCAGAGGTCATTATCTACCTGTGGGTGAAGAAGGCTTCCTCTCTCTTCTTAACCCCTCTCCTGGGAGCCTTCTCAATCTGTGCAGCAAACAAGCTCTGAGCCAGGTACTGGGCTAAAGAAAGGTCTGTGCCATTTAGGCGAGCGCTGCTGTGTGGGATGGGAGCCCTGGGAGAAGTGCGGGAAGAGCCATCGTGCCCGACTGACACCTGCCAGGATGATGAGGGGCCACTGCCAGGCAGTACGGGTGTGATGCTACGTTCCAGACAGAAAGACCCATTGTGTGCAAAACCAAAGTGAGAGGAGACAGCTCCCTCCTCCTCCCATCCCAGGCCTTTGCCTCCGTCCAGCTCCAGGTTCTGAGGCCATCTGGGTGGGCTCACTCCTCCTTCCTGGTAAGTTCTAGTGATCTGGTGTGGGAGGGTTTTTTAGCCTAACATGTTTGTCACATGTTTGTCCCATGCTTGTGGCATGTCTTAGGGGAACCAGTCCTTCAGAGGAACTCTTGTGGTTGAGTCACGTGAACATCTTTAGCAATCTCCTGCCTATAGCTTGTAGGTTCGGGGAGCATAGCAAGTGCTCAAGAAGTGCTTGCTGTCAGAATGGGTACTGACTGGAGCCTCAGGTTGGTAGGATGAGAGAACAGTTCTCTTCTTAGTCTCTAAGGATTAGTGTTTCTGAAGGCAAACTATTGCTACTGAGTGGTTACACATAAACAATGCAAACAGCTTTTGCTGAACACCCTCCACCCCAGGTGTGTGTGCACGCATGTGTGTGCTGGGGCAGGAATTACTGGAAGGAAGAGCACCACCCTTCCAGAAGGAGGCTGGGATGAGAATCTGTGTCGGAGAGAGGCTGAATGTCAAGAGGGGCTCAGGCTTCATTCACTCGAGTTTAGCACACACGCCTGTGTGCCCAACCCTGGGGAAATGCTGAACGAGAGGTAGTTCCTGACCTTTGGAGAGAGACATTCAAAGAGATGTCCTGTGGTAAGTGCAGTGATGAAAGGTGTCCATGGGAAGCCCCAAGAACGGGCCCTGTGTCCTGGTGGGGGACTAAGAAGGCTTTCTGGAAAAGGCCTGGGTCTTGAGTATCTCTGCAGGCCAGGGAAAGGGCAGGATGGTCTGGACAACGAGAACATATGAAGTGGTATGGGGTGGAGGTGGGACTGCAAGCAGTTTTCTAAATTAATCACCGCCACGCCATGACTCAGGGATGGCCTGGATGTATATCTCAGCTCAGAAACAGGACTCTGAGGGGGGTCCAGAAAGAGGCAGGCCTTGGGCAATTACAGTTCTGGACTGTCAAAAATGGAAGTAAAGCATGAAATAGCCCACTCTGTGCCATGTGGCTGATGCTGAGATTCTGAATTCAGAATTCTGAAGGCCAGATCCCAGCAAGGAAGATCAGTTGTGATGGCTGAGCTTTCCTGAGGGAATTCATGGGCTTCAGAGTCAAGTGGGAACAGGTGCAATGGGTGTTGGTGATAAGCCCCTGGTTAGAAGGAGCTGCAGGGAAGCTTCCAGGTGTGCAGGCTAACCCAGAGCGGGGCTGGGGAATGGCTTGTCCACCTGAGGGGTCAAAGATCAAGTAGTGTAAGTGTTACTATTTCAATACATTCATGTTCCTAGTATGCTTGTGAGCTACTAGAGGGCAGGCTTACAGCTTCTCTCCTTTCCTCAGAGCACAGAGATGGACAGGGGCCCAACCAAATTACTTCAACAAACTGTACTACACATCTACTTCATGAAGAGTGCTGTGCCAGAAACTGGAAAAACAAAAATAATTCAGTCATGGTCTCTGCTCTCAGGAGTCTACAGTCTATTGCTCCTGAACTGAGTTAGGCTAAGTAAAAACCAGCCAGAGTGTGGGACATGGGGTCGGGAAAGGGCCAGAAGAAAAGTTATTCCAAGCAGAGAGGGCAGCAGGGCAGCGCCCACAAATGCAAGCAGATCAATACAGCACGTCCAGGGAAGCAGAAGCAGCCCGGTGTGCGTACCGGCCGGGGGGGGCGGGGAGCCAGCACGGGTGGGCCTTGTACCCTGGTCTACAGCAGCAAAAGCCACCCAAAGATTTTAGACAGGAGAGTTTTCACATTTTACAAAGCTTACTCAGCTGGGGAGGAGAAATGATTACAGGGGAACAAAAGGAGGCAGGGAGACCAGGGAGGAGGCCATTACATGGTTCAAATGGGAGATCCTGAGGTCCTGAGCAAGGGCTGTGGTATTAGGAAAGGAGGGGAGAGGCCAAGTTTGAGACCCATTTAAGAGGCAGAATGCTAGAAACTGATATGTGACGGGCTGTAAGGGGTGAAGGAGAGGGAGGAGCCAAGGAATTGTCTTAAGTTTTTATTTAGGAGACCAGGTGAATGGTGGTGCCTTTACTGAGGTAGGAGCACAGGAGGTGGGTTAGCAGGAAGAAGAGGGTGGAGTCTAGCCCTGAATGTGCTAAATAGACAGCTGGTTGCTTTTCTGAGAATGGTGGGATGTAGAGGCTCTGAGCTCCCAGGAGGTCGGACCAATGGGCTAGGTGTCCTCCCTCTGCCATGACTAAGAGTAGCTCTGGATTCTGGAAGGAGACCCTCACTTTCAATGCCAACGCTCTGGCTTGTGGTATGTATGCTGGCCTTGCTTTGGCTCCAGTGATCCTAGAAGACCAGAGAGGCCATGGGGCATAAGCTAAGGGGTTGGTGCTTTATCTCCTCCATTTGTAAGGCAGTAACTGTGCGCCAGCCTTGCTAGAAGCCCTGCAGCTGGGGATCACACTGATAAATTCACTGTATTACTTTGCACAAATCAATATCCCAGCACTTACCAGGGGTTGATGTGACCGAAATTGGTTTCAGCCAATTCGTGTGGGTAATAAATGGCCATTTATCAAATCAATTCATTCTGCGGCACTTCTCTGGCTGCCCATCCTCATGGTACCCCTGGGGTGCCAGGCTCCACCCAGCCAGTCCCTAGCATATATCTGATGCTAGCCTAGAGAATCCAGAGAGGCCCGGCCTACCCCTCTGGATCCGCCTCTCTCTCCTGCACCTGCTTCAGTCTAGAGACCTTGAGGCACTGGCTGTGGCTTGCTTACCACAAATTCTGACGCGGAAAGTAACTCATGCTTCACCTAGGTTGGTAGGTGAACATTACCTGATCATTATCAGTGTGATCACCAGCCACAGAGGTCTCAGCTAGGCGGACATACAATTACCACCATACAAATGGAGCAGATATACCAAGCCCACAGCTCAGGCCCTAATACCTGTCTTTTCTAGGGTCACTGGAAACCCAGCAGGGTCAACCTACCTAACACAGGACAAGGCGTAGGGCCTTCCTGATCCGAGGCAGAGTTTGGGTAACAGAATGGAGCTCTGGGTAGAGGGAAACTCTCAGGGCAGACATTCCGACAGCCCCTCGGAGGTGGGCAGCTGGATCATTTACTCCTGCTCTGGGTCAACAACAAGGAGAGACAACGTGGGTGGTACTTCAGAGGTCGGTATAGGATCAGAGGAAGAGGCCAGCCTGGGGCTGGGACTGTGGATCAGTCTTGGCTTGAAGGAAATAACTGTGGGCCTGATCTACAGAACATGCCCAACCCTGGATGGTAAACATCCTGAGGACAGAGACTAGAAAGAGCATGGGCTGTATTGTGAGAGCCTCACCCAGCTCACAGGTGAGGAGACTGGCACTCAAAGAGGCCGAGTGAGTAGCCAGAGTTGCACGGCTGTTAAGTGGAAGACCTGCCCTCAGACCCACGTTGGTCTAATTCTCTCCATCCCAAGTCCTCCTCCCTGCTCCCTCCGACTTCTGGGAGCTTCACATCTTACGGGCTTGAGAGGCCGGGGAGAAGCAGGAGGTGAGAGGAGCAGGCAGCCAGCTGGGAAAGGGCCGTGTAAGAAGCAGAGGGAAAACACTACGATGGCAGCGGCAGTGCTGGCCCTTGTGGACAGGAAACTCCAACAGGAGATGCTTTCTGAGCTCTCCGCCCACGTAATCTCTCTCCCATGGGCAACTCCTCTCTTCAACCCCCAAGAGCTCCCACGGTCTCTCCTCCCTCCACCTCAGCCACAGCCTTGGCAAAGAAGTGCACGGCTGCCACCCTCAAGGTGGTGGCTGAGAGTGGATGTCTGTATCCAGACACAAAAGGGCAGCCTAGTGTGGTTTGGGCCTCAGTAGTGGGGCCTGTGTGTTCAAAAAAGCTTTCCTCAGCTCCTGTGTGTGGCTACAGGCAGCCTTCTGACCTCTAGCTGGTGAGGCAGCTCTGGTCGTGGACTCCTTTTATCTGCTGCTGAGGTCAGGCCCCTGATGAGGCGCTCATGACCGCCGCATGAGTCCCACTGGTGTGTGAGGAGGATGGAGATCAGGCCGGGCTTGCTGTGTCGCAGGGGTGGCTGCCTTCATTTTTCAATTACTACTCTAATTGGTGTCCTAGGGCTGAAATGCCGTTCCATGTCCCAGAGGGGTACCACAATACAGCCTGATGTCTTCTTTTATCAGTGAAGCTCTATCAGATGCTGTCTTTCGCAGTATTGGACCGCATCTGGTGGGACCACATGCTTCGAGAGAAGGGGTAAGCAACATGAATGGGACCGAGACACTGTAGGGCAGAGGTTTTTAAACTTGAGCTGAGCATCAGAATCACCTGCGGGGCCTGTTAAAACGCAGATTGCTGGGCCCTACCCCAGAGTTTTTGATTCCATAGAGGTTCGGGGTGAGGCCTGAGATCTGCAATTCCAACAAGGTCCCAGAGGATGTTGATGCTGCTGGTCCAAAGACCATGGTCTGAGAACCACTGCCTTAGGGGACACCTTGTTTAAGCTGGGCATGGGTTACTCTGCCCCTGCCTCATCTGTCTGAGGTCACATTCAGAGAGTCATGCACCCGAGTCACAGAACAGAGGTGAGCCCACCACCTTGAGCAGAACCTTAGTTTTATATTCTCTCTAGTGGGGTCCACATGGGTAGGAGGGCAATTAGAGTAGGGGTTACACCAGAGAGCAGTCTGGCTCCTAGTATGGGACACAAGAGCTTCTAGGGTCGAGAAAAAGGTACTTAAGACTTGTTCAGGATGTTTTCCCTAAAATTGAGCCAGTTGTTGACAAACTATACTGAAGAGTGGCAGAGTTCCAGGCTGGGAGACAAAAGATAGAAGTTTTAGTTTTGGCTGAGTTGCTACATTACAAGTGATGGACAACCTCCTGTTCTCTGGGTCTTAGTCTGCCCACCTGAAAGGTGGGGGATGGGGACAGTGGACCAGATGAAGTTCAGAGAGCACAGGAAAGCAGCCTGAGCGATTATTATAAGTGCTCTGTATCTCAGCCTCCTCATCTGTAAAACAGGGATTTGGGGGGCCTGGGTGGCTCAGTCGGTTAAGCGTCTGCATTCAGCTCAGGTTATGATCTCAGGGTCCTGGGATCAAGCCCCGTGTTGGGCTCCCTGCTCAGTGGGGAGTCTGCTTCTCCCTCTCCCTCTGCCCCCCACTCATGCTGTCTCTCTCTCTCAAATAAATAAATATCTTAAAAAAAGGGGGGGATTTAATGGTACTAACCTCACGGGGTTGTTATAAGGACTAAACGACAACATATGTGAAGAGCTTATCACAACGCCTGGCACACAGAAAGTACTCAACACATGTTAAGTTGTAATAGCCACCTCTGCACGGTACGGTGACAGCAGGATGTACACCTCACTGCAGCAGACCACGAGCCAACCCGCCCTCTTTTGGTGCTGCCTGGCATCCTGATACTCACCAGCACCCACTGTGGCGATGGCACTCTCCTGGCCAATGATGTGCTCCTTCAGCCGCTGCTCCAGGGGAAAGCGGCGCCGCTCCTCCGCCTCACGCTTCCGTTGCTTCTCCTGGTACTGTGGGGGGAAAGAGAAGGTGGCTCAGGAGTACCGGGCCCAGAAGGATCGTTTCATTCTACACTATAACCCAGGGGCAAAAAACATAGGTCTGGGGCTCCAGGGGTCCTGATGCACACTCTGGCTCCTGGCCACTGAAGGCTGGCCCAGTCCTTCCCATGTCCCTTTGTCCTAGGCCTCACCTTAGGTGGCCACTGCTCAGGAGTCCTGGCTCACCCTGCTAGTAAAATAAAGTACCGCTAGTAGATTAACCCTTGACTCTGGAGTCTGACAAAAGACCTGGGTTTGAATCCCAGCTTTATCACTTACAAGACGTGCTTATTATCTGGAGCAAGTTACTTCCTCTCAGTTTTCTCATCTGTAAGTTGGGGATTAAATATGATGATGTACATAATGAGCTGGCATGCAGTATAAGTGCTTAACAAATAGAGGTTCTTTCCTTTCACTTATCCTCTTGAAAATCTTTTTGGTTTTTACTCTCTCTCTCTTTTTTTAATGTAAGTTCTATGCCCAACATGGGGCTTGAGCTCATGACCCTGAGATCGAGAGTCACACACTCCACCGACTAAGCCAGCCAGGTGCCCCAAAAACCTTTTTGGTTTTTAAACCAGAGCTATGAACACCCTCCACTTCAATGATATTGCATTTCAATTAAACACAATTATTCTGCAATTGCCATGTGTCTGGCCCTGTGCATGCCATGATGGAAATGGTAAGGTGGGAAGAAGGAGGAGGACTGGAACCTAGGGGGTTCTAGTAGCTGCTGAGTGCCTGGTGTGTATCTGGCCCTTAGCTTGTTGGTCCGCTTTAGAAAAGGCAGAAGGAAGGAGACCTGAGTGTGATCACACTACAAGGGAAGAGAGGAGAGCCAGGCCTGCCCTCAGGGAGCTCTAAGTTGGACAGGGAGGTGAGGCAGGGCTTGTACACAAATACTTCTCAGGTGGTTATCAACCATTTTCCTCCAAAGCATGCATGCCTATTTCTACCTTGTACCTATCACTAAAAAACAAAAAAACAAACAAAAACTTCCCACTATTGAAAACAAATTTGTTGGGGCACCTGGGTGGTTTAGTCAGTTAAGTGTTCGACTCGACTTCAGTTCAGGTCTAGATCTCAGGGTCGTGAGTTCAAGTCCCACATTGGACTCCATGTGAGTGTGGAGCCTGCTTAAAAACAAAAACAAAACAAAAACCAAATTTGTTCCATGTTTTTGAATCTGTCCTCTAAATCAATTATGAGCTGCCTGAGGGCAGGCACTATCTTTTACTCATTGCAGAAGTCCTGGCACTGTGAAGGCAGCTGGTGAATGTTTGCAAAATAAATCTGGTGACAGATAAGAAGAGAGAATTAACAGCTAAACTGGGTGGCACAGAAGTCCAGAGAAGGGAAGGATACGCAAAGCCAGGAACATTGTGGGGAGGCTTCTGGGTGACTGGAGGCTTGAAGAAGCTGTACTACTGGCTTAGACAGGGGATGTGGGACTATCTGGAGGCCAGGCAGGGAGCATGAGTGTGCAGGTCTGATGATAAAGTGCTCATGGAGCCAGGTGGATGGGGGAAGGAAGCAGGACTTGGAGTGGGACAGAAAGACCTGGATCTTAGGGAGGCTCCTTTCCCTTAAGACCCTGTAACACTTGACAGTTTTCTAGAAAGAGAGCTGCCAAGGTAAGGCCCTGTCACAAAAGTTGTGGCTGCAGATTCCTCTTGCAGGCAGAGTGGATGAAAAATACCTGCTGCTTGGGCAGTGTTTTCCTGTTACAGTAGTGACCTTGACAGAAGTTAAAAAAAATAAATAGCAAACAATCCAATTTTGGCTGTTGCTATCAGTCTGTAACTGAAAGCTCCCATCAGTCCTGGGTTTCATATGGAGCAATAATTCGGCGCCAATCCCAGTGGAGCGACGCTTGCCGGTTGGAATCCAGAGTGTCACCATGCTGCTCCCTCAGGCACCACATACATCACCTGGCTCTGATGACTCCACCATATATCTGCCTCCTCCTCTTCCCTGCCCACCCAGCCCCTCTCAGCGCTTGGGTCCACTGGGCTGGAAGGCTCTGATGGGGAGATGCACACATCCTGCCTGGTCCCACACGGCTAGCAGCCTGGCCAGCTTGGAGTAAGGCAGGCCACGAAAGCAGCTTGAAGCAATGGAAGCTGGCTGCCGAGGGTTTGCCGGGTCTGCTTCCTAACTTGCCCTCAGTGATAGGTCTCAGACTCTTCCTGCCTCTGGGCCTTTGCTCATACTGCTCCCTCACCACAAAGTTTCCTCTATTCCCATCTACCTCTAAATGCCCTGGTGATCTCAACTTAAATACCACATTGTCTAAGGAGACTGGTGTAAGGCTTCACGCCTGCCCTTGGCACCTCCAGAGCATTTATTTAACTGCCTGTTTGTCTCTCCTTCTCAACCATGCAGTCCTCAGTGACAAAGGCCAAGTCTTATTCAGCTCCACAGCTCTATGACACAGCACAGGACCTGGCACCCAGGAGTCAATGCATGCTGCCAACTGAATGAGGTTAACTACTGGTTGTGGAACCACTCGCTGAGTGCCAGGCACCGTACAAAGGCACTGCACTTTACATACAGTGTCTCCTTTAAGCCTCACAGTTGTCCCTGTGGGAAGTTTGGCTCCTCTTTTGGCTCACAGTGGGGCAAATTGTATGGCAGAGATAAGTGGCTTTGCTCCAGACAGACCTGAATTCAAACCTCACCTCGTCCACCCTCTGGCGAGCTGACCCTGGGGAAGTTAATTCACCTCCCTGAATTTTCATTTCCTCATCTCTAACATGGAGACAGTAAACTCACACCACCTTGCAGGATCCTGGTGGGATGCTGGTGAGGATTAGGTGCGATAATATACACAAAGAATGTGGCAGAGTCTCTGGCACAGAGCAAATGTATAGGCAGAAGTGGTGGTGTGAGGGACTCAAGTGGACAGCACAGGAGCTGGCCCCTGACAGGCCTTTGGTAAATGTTACTTCTCTCCTCCTTCACTGCATTTTGATAATTATCTAACCCAGTGCTTTTATGGAGGATGAGGTAGGGGCACTGGAACCCTTTTACCTAATTTAAGCTGTATGGGCTCCACAGATGAAGAATTCTCTGGCTCAAGCAGAATCTAGGAGCCTAGTCCACTTAGACGTCCCCACTGCCCAGAAATGGCTCCTTCCTGAAGAAGCCTAGGTCTGAGGGTACCATCTCAATACCAACTGGGTTCTGGGGACACCTCCACTGCACAAGGCAGCTCATCTCTGCCTGTCAGTTTTCCTTATGTGGTAGAGAATTCTGCCTCTAGGTGCTTTCCATGCACTGATCTATGGGGCCTCTTAGAACATATCTTTTTCCTCTGTCATAGGCAAACATGACTTTTCTTGCCACTCTGTTGGTTTGGGTATAAACACTTTGGTCTCCCTAAGTCTTCTCCAGGGAAATTTTTTATCTCCTATAACTCTTCGGTGTCATGATTTTAGGTGGTTTTAGTATTCCTGTTATTTTCTTGGGCAAGGAGAAAGGGGCCTTAACTTCTACGGGGGTGAGTATGGGGGAAAGGTTGTACTGTGATCTGGCTGGTTTCTTTTTCTTTTTTTAATTAATTTTTTTTAAAAAGACTGTATTTATTTATTTGACAGAGAGAGACACAGCGAGAGAGGAAACACAAGCAGGGAAGAGTGGGAGAGGGAGAAGCAGGTTCCCGCTGAGCAGGGAGCCCGATGTGGGACTTGATCCCAGGACCCTGGGATCATAACCTGAGCCGAAGGCAGACGCTTAACAACTGAGCCACCCAGGGGCCGAAGGAGACTCTCTGCTGAGCAGGGAGCCTGATTCTGGACTTGATCCCAAGACCCTGGAATCATGACCTGAGCTGAAGGCAGACTCAACTGACTGAGCCACCCAGGCACCTTTTTCTTTTTTTTTTAATTTAAAGATTTATTTACTTATTCTGGGGGGGGGGGAGGGTGAGGAGCACATGAGTGGAGGGAGGAGCAGAGGGAGAGGGTAAGCAGACTCCTCGCTGAGCATGGAGCCTGACCCGGCCCCATCCTGTAACCTCAAGATCATGACCTGAGCTGAAATCAAGAGTCAGATGCCCAACTGAATGAGCTATCCAGGCACCCCTGGCTGGTTTCTTAGGAGCTTAGAGTGTCCTGGGAAAGATCCAACCTGTGGCCTTAATCTAGGCATATCCTGATTCTCCCCCTACCTGGAACCCCAAATATCTATTCAGAAAAACTTCTGAAAAGGATCAGACTTTTTTTTTTTCCTTAAAGACTTTATTTATTCAGGGCGCCTGGGTGGCTCAGTTGGTTGGGCGACTGCCTTCAGCTCAGGTCATGATCCTGGAGTCCCGGGATCGAGTCCTGCATCAGGCTCCCTGCTGCTCGGTGGGGAGTCTGCTTCTCCCTCTGACCCTCTCTCCTCTCATGTGCTCTCTCTCTCTCTCTCATTCTCGCTCTCGCAAATAAAATCTTTAAAAAAAAAAGATTTTATTTATTCATTTGACAGAGACACAGTGAGAGAGGGAACACAAGTAGGGGGAGTGGGAGAGGGAGAAGCAGGCTTCCTGCTGAGCAGGGAGCCTGATGCGGGGCTCGATCCCAGGACCCTGGGATCATAACCCGAGCCGAAGGCAGACGCTCAACGACTGAGCCACCCAGGTGCCCCTGGATCAGACTGTTTGATAAAAATGTACAGGATCCTGGGATTAAACCAGGTTAAAGGTTACTGCTTTATGCTCTTTTCCAAATGCTTAGCACAGTTTGTATTTTTAAAAAATGTGTTGAATGAATGAATGGCTTCTTAAGGCATTAGCTATGAGCCCAGGCTTGTGAAAAGCTAGCTAATGGAAGAACCTAGGAAAGGAAAATACTTGGTCTGTATATATTCTATTTGGGGGAGGAGAGAAAGATGGGAGAAGGCACTTGGTAAGTCTCCTACTACTGTTCCTGGCTTTTTTTTTTTTTTTTTTAAAGATTTTATTTATTTATTTGACAGAAAGAGACACAGTGAGAGAGTGAACACAAGCAGGGGGAGTGGGAGAGGGAGAAGGAGGCTTCCTGCTGAGCAGGGAGCCTGATGCGGGGCTCGAACCCATGACCCTGGGATCATGACCTGAGCTGAAGGCAGACACTTAATGACTGAGCCACCCAGGCACCCCTGTTCCTGGCTTTTTGAGGCAATGCAGAGGAAGCCTACAGGGACTAAGGACAAGGCCCTGCTTTGACAGGGTTCCAAGAGAGGAGAAGATAGGGCAGGTGACCTGCCCTGTAGAAGCAGAGGGTACTGGGCTGAGAGGCACTAGGAAGAAGCCACCCAGGAAAGCAGGAGTGGGGGAGTGATCATCTTAATAAAAGCCATATGCAATTAGCTTCAGAAGCCCTCACCTGGAGCCGGCAGCAACCAGCTCCCCATGCTGCATCTTGGCTGGATAATCGTGGCCACTGGTTTCCATCATTCTTGATTTAATATGGCACCCCTCCTGGCTGTGAGTGCATTTACAGGAAAGGGCTGGGAGGCTGGGGTGAAGCCTAGCTAGGCTCTCTCTCAGAGGTGGGTGGCTGGGATGAGTGGTTCTTTGGGGACGGTTACAGAGAGAAGGGGTATGTTAGGCACCCCTATTACAGGGTATCCCTCAGGGAACAGGTCTGACAATGAACCTGGCAATGTGTTCACTGAAAGGGCAGCGGAGGCAGGGGTGGGAGTGATGAGTAGGCAGAATGAGACCCTGGGTAAGAATGTAGTAGGTATGGAGGAGGGAAGAGAAGAAAGGCCAAGCTACAATTTGCCTCCTCATGGAAGGTCAGGGCCACAGAGCCTACTGGCTGCTTTCAGATACACTCATATATGCCCCATCCTCCTGACCCTGACCTCAACTAGCATCACAGGGTTTCTGCCATGTTCTGAAGCTGGAATGACAGAAAGGACTGGGCAGGAAAGTCACCAAAGGGACCAGCGGGCAACAGATAAGACCGG
Source organism: Eumetopias jubatus (assembly GCF_037043125.1). NCBI lineage: Eukaryota > Metazoa > Chordata > Mammalia > Carnivora > Otariidae > Eumetopias > Eumetopias jubatus. Next base: position 54,062,748 of record NW_028274819.1, read on the forward strand.
GGTCAGGGGATGATGGAAAAAAACCCTGAGTGCAGGGGATGATGGTAAGAGGAGCCCAGGAGGTACAATAAAGAAGCCTGGAGAATGAGAGAGGCACCCAAGGGATTTGGAAATCTCTTGAGCTAGCTCATCAAGTATATATCCCTGTAGAGGAAGTCAGGGAACAGGGCAGGTATCAGTTCTACCACACTTGGTGACTGTTATGTCAGCATCCTGGATTGCATTCTCCTCTCTTGCAGCCCCATCCTCCTTGCTGCCAGAGTGATGTTTTAATATGTAAATCAGATGTCATTCTGCAAATAGCTGGGCTGATCCAAGGACTGGTGAGAGAAGGTTAAGAGGGGCAAGGACTGGCTCAAGTGAGAAGATGAGTTGTGTTCTCAGTGCATCCTATCAGGAGGCACGAGCATGTTGATTATCCTACAACTGGTGATGTTAACTTTGATCACTTGGTTAAGGTGGTCTGTGCCAGGTTTCTTTACTACCATTTCCCCCTTTGTAATTCATAAGTATCCTGAAGGATGAGGATCTGAGCCTATGTAAATAATCCTGTTACTCCTCAAACTCCCACTCACTAGTTTTAGCATCAACTGTGAAGTCTCACCCGATAGGGGACTAGCTGTTCTAATCCTCATGGCCCTAGGAAGTTCAGAGCATCTCCTCCTCCCCTGTACAGAGGTGAGGTAAATTAAAACAAAGTTCCTCTGGTAGCAAGTAATAGAGACAGAATGCTAACCCTTGCAGTCTGGCTCTAGAGCTTGCACTTGCCACCTTGCAGGTAAGAAAAGACCTGTTCCCTGCTTTGGGGAGTTCAGGGAGATGAGATTTAAAACACAAATCTCCTATTCCTACTCTTAGCACAGGGTTATCTAATGATTTTACTGAAAATAAACACCACAAGATGTTCTTGCCAGAAATACATAACCTGAATTCAATCATAAGGAAACATTAGATGAACCCAAATTGAGGGACATTTTACAAAATAACCTGCTTGAACTCATTAAATGTCAAGGTCATGAAAGACAAGGAAAAACTGAGGAACCATTCTAGGTTAAAGGAGACTACTAAAGAGACATGAAACTAAATCCAACCTGGGATCCAGAATTCCCTTTTCTTGTAAGGATAATCATTGGGACAACTGGTAAAATGTGAATAACATCTGCAGATTAGTTAATATAAAGATTAATGCCCTGCTTCTGAGGACTGTACCAAGGTAAGTAAATGTCCTTGTTTTTTAGGAAACACAACTATTTAGGGGTAAAGGGGCATCATGTGTATAACTTACTTTTAAATAGTTCAGAAAAAATTATGTATCTCTCTCTATATGATTATAGATTATATATAATATTTATATACATCATAAAGCAAACGTGATAAAATTAACAATAGGTAACGTGGACGAAGAGTTTACAGAATTCACTGCACTATTTTTGAAATTATGTAAAAATAAATCAGGATAATGCTTACCCTTGGGGGATGGGTAGTGACTGGAAGAAGTATAAGGTGGGTTTCTGAATATAATGGTCTATTTCTTGATCAGATGTGTTTAGTTTGTGAAAATTCAGTGAGATATATACTTGTGATATATGCACCTTATAAAAGTATATTTCAATACAAAGTTTTTAAAAAGTTAAAAACAAAAGACAGAGCAAAAGCTTGTCCCCATAAAGCAGATAGCTCTGTGTCTGGCCCACAGTGAATAAGTAAACCTGCAACAAAGGTCAGATGGTACTGCTGTCCCTGTAAGGCCAAGCACAGGGCTAGGCATGCAGTATGTTGGCACTTGAAATGAGATGCAGCGGGGAGCAGGCTGGGCAAAATGGGGAAGGGGTATCACTTCACCCTAAGAGGAGTAAGAGAACCCTCTTACCCTCTTGTGTACCTCACCCCTTCTCTCCTAGAGGGCTTTCCCCAGCTCTGATGGGCGCACCCAGGCTTACAGCCCAGAATGCAGGCCCAGGGGAGCACTGCATCCCCAGCTACCCCTGAAGCAAATGAAAAAATATAGATATAGGAAATGTGCTTGTGATTCTGTCACGGGGATATGCAAATAAAATATATATGATAGGCTTATCTGCCTAATATTCCTGCCAATTCATTCTCTGGGTGTGATTAAAATGAGCAATAAATTCCTCGTGAGTCTCAGTGGAATGAGGATTCGGGAGTGGAGATGCACGCTGGCACCAGCACATCCCCCTCAGCTGAATATTCATCATGGAATAGCTCCCCATATTTTTGTTTTATCTGCCATCATGTGCACAAAGATATATTTCTACCTCTCTCCTTCGTCTCTTAGTTAAAACATGAAAATGGTCTACTCTCCATGTAGTAAAATTCTTCAAACTGAGATCACAAGCTACCTTCTCTATGAAGCCTGCCCTGCTCGTTCTGCCTGGAGGTGGTCCATGCTTTCTTGGAGCCCCCCCAAACTCTCTGCAGACCACTCCTAACGTACAAATCAGTCTGTGGGTATGAGAGCTAAAGAGTGCCTGCCTCTCCCCCATCCTCCTCTTCTAGCCAGCCAGCTCAGAGGACAGGTGCTGGGCTTCATCTACTTCTGAATCTTCTCAGGGGGCCCAAGGAAGCTATTGCACAGAGAATGCTGAGAAACTGAGCAAACTGACAGTAAGGAGAAAATCATTTAGGCCACTTAAGGTGACAGAGATTCTTAGATAAGTGATACATTTTAAAAGGCAGAATGAAATTAAAGATTATGCTTATGGATAACTTGAAAATGGGAAAATTATCAAGAAATAATATTAAGCAGAGCACCTGGCTGGCTCAGTCGGAAGAGCATGCAGCTCTTGATATCAGGTTCATGAGTTCAAGCCCCCACATTGGGTGTAGAGATTACTAAAAAAATAAGTAAACTTAAAAAAAAAAAAAGAATATTAAGTGGAAAAAAAAAACCCAGATTCCAAATATGGAACTAGGATCATAACTCAAACACCGTCAGGGCCAAGTAGGAAATATAAATGTCTGACAGGTCAGCACATAATATAATAAGGAGTTGAGGGGCCTGTGGCTGGAGAATCCACACTCCCAACCCCCAAGGGGTCACATTTTTTAAATAAATTCTTGGGTGGCAAAATAAAATATGGCTGCCAGTTTGAGATTCCTGTATATACAGTAGGCTATCAATCAGGTTTAAAAAAAGAGGCCAACTATATATAGATAGATAGATAAGGTCCAGAAAAGGCAGATCTAATATCATAAAAAGAAATCCTCTCATTCATAACCCAATAGTTAGTTATAACAACTTGACTTTCTGGAAGTCATCTGCTTTCTTTTCTTTCCTTTTTTAAAGATTTTATTTATTTATTTGACAGAGAGAGAGATAGTGAGAGCAGGAACACAAGCAGAGGCAGTGGGAGAGGGAGAAGCAGGCTTCCCGCTGAGCAGGAAGCCCGATGCGGGGCTCGATCCCAGGACCCTGGGATCATGACCTGAGCTGAAGGCAGACACTAAATGACTGAGCCACCCAGGCGCCCCAGTCATCTGCTTTCTTTCTTTCAGCTTGTTTTTGTTTTGTTTTGTTTTGTTTTAAGATTTTATTTACTCATCTGATAGAGAGAGAGAGCACAAGTAGGCAGAGTGGCAGGCAGAGGGAGAGGGAGAAGCAGGTCCCCCGCAGAGCAGGGAGCCAGATGCGGGGCTTGACCCCAGGACCCCAGGATCATGACCTGAGCCGAAGGCAGCCGCTTAACCGACTGAGCCACCCAGGCGCCCCTCAGCTTCAGTTTTCCCATCTGTAAAATGGAGGTAGTAAGAGCTGCTTCAAAGATTTGTTATAGGATTAGAAAAAACACAGAGAGCACCTGGCACAGTGCCTATTATTCACTTGGGCACTAGCCTTGTACTAACATGGCCAACATTAAGCCCCTCTAAGGCAGCCAAATTTAGTTAAGGGTTCCTCAGCAGCCCTAACCCCTCCACCTATGCTGGCACTAAGAGGCCTGCCCTCTGTCATACCACTGAACACACCATGGGCTCTCTTGGCCAAGTCCAGGGTGTGCTCTCATGGGGACAGCTATTGTGCCTGAGAGGGATGACAGGAGTGCAGTTCCCGAGGTTATCTGAAACATGTGTAGGGACTTCCTTAAGACACCTGAGGAAACTGACTTGACCTCGAGGGCTGCTCCTAGGGGTGGAAAATCTGAACAGAGAGGAAGGAAGTGCTTGTTCTCTAGGAACGTTCACTCTTGCTAGTCCCAGGCACTCCTCAGGATGTGCTGTGAAAGCCCATCTCCCTTCCTACCCTCCCACCTTCTCTGGAAGAAACTACCACAAGATAGTTACTAAGGATCCCAGGGAGACAAACTATATGGTTAATGCTGGTTGCCAGATATTTCCAGTTCTCCCCCTTCTGGGTACATGGTAGGATTACTCGTCTTGGCCTCTTGTGATTGGGTGGGAACAAGGCATTAGTTCTGTCCAGTGAGTTGTGAGCGGAAGTAAAGGGTCTACTTATAGACTGAGCATTTAACTACCGATGCAAGACCCTCCAGAGCATTCTTTTCCCTCTGGCCAGCAACCTGCAACATCCCAGAGGGTGGCTGTAATGCCAGTCTAGTCTCTGAGGGCCTATGATGAACAGAGACCATCATGGACAGGCTGCATGAAGCCAAAAATAAATCTTCACTATTTTATACCACTGAAATCCTGGGCTGTTACAACATAATCTGGTTTATTCTGACCAATACATAGATAATTGTATACTGAATGGAACCTTAGAAACCATTTTGTGCAATGTCTTCATTTCACAGAGGTAAACTGAGCTTCAGTGAAGGGAAATACTAGCTCCATGTCACCCAGTCAGTGAGTGGTGGAGTTGGGATCACAACTCATATCTTGTGTGTCTCAGTCCAGTGACCTAAGGGCTCTTACTCAAGACATAGAATATCTGACACTAGGTGGGACCTGTCATACTGAATCATCTCAAGGCACTTCAGCCGATGTGCCAAAAGAGACTCCATGATGATGGAAAGAGCAGAAGAGTAAGAGTCAGTAACCAAGTCTGCTCTTTCACGAAGATGGCACCAAAACCGAAGAAGGAAGCCCCTGCCCCTCCCAAAGCCAAAGCAAAGCCAAAGCCAAAGCCAAGGCTTTTAAGGCCAAGAAAGCAGTGCTGAAAGACATCCACAGTAACAAAGAAAAGAAGGTCCGCATGTCACCTATATTCCCATGGCCCAAGACACTGCGTCTCTGAAGGCAGCCCAAATATCCTCCAAAGAGCGCCCCCAGGAGAAACAAACTTGACCACTATGCCATCATCAAGTTCACCCTGACTACTGAGTCAGTCATGAAGAAAATAGAAGACAACAACACACTTGTGTACATTGTGGATGTCAAGGCCACCAAACACCAGATCAAACAGGCTGTGAAGAAGCTCTAGGACATTGATGTGGCCAAGGTTAATACCCTGATCAGGCCTGATGGAGAGAAGAAGGCCTATGTTTGATTGGCTCCTGACTATGATGCTTTGGATGTTGCCAACAAAACTGGAATTATCTAAACTGAGTCCAGCTGGCTAAATCTAAATTTTTTACCATAAAAAGAAAACAAACAGGGGAGGGGGGTGGGGGGATGGGTTAGCCTGGTGATGGGTATTAAAGAGGGCATGTTCTGTGTGGGGCACTGGGTGTTATGCACAAACAATGAATCATGGAACACTACATCAAAAAGTAATGATGTAATGTATGGTGATTAACATAACAATAAAAAAATTTAAAGAAAAAAACAAATAAAAAAAGAAAATGAGTCTTTCATTTCTACTCCTACCACTGAACCTACTACATGACCTTGTATTCAAGTCTATTAGTTTCTGTTTTGACACTAAAGCACTTTGGGGCCAAAGGCAAGCCATGCCACATCCCTGGGCCCCAGTTTCCTCAGCAGTAAGATGAGTCCACTGTTTAGGCTTCAGAGATTTGAAACGTGTGCCCTGCAGAAGGACCCCCACAGAAGCTGCCTGGGAGAGAAGGGCTAGGCCAGGTGGCTGTGGCGCTGGCCCACCTCTTAGCTTTAGTTTCCTCCGACTTGTGCTCACTTTGGCAGCACATATACTAAAAATAGTTTCCTCTGACTTATTTGTTTAGGATTTGGTAGGATTTCCGACCACTGGACTTGATGATTTCTGAGGTCCTTGGCAACTCTGAGATTTGTGATACTAGTTCTTGGGTTCTGCCCAGTAGTTCCTGAGGGATAGCGTAGTCGCTGGGAAGAGCAGAAGGCAGCCTGCATTTAGGGAGTTCAAAAGTTTGGTTGAGAAGATCAATTTATAATGGAGATATTTTTGGCTTAGACTGTACCAGGCTCTCTGGAGTATGTGTGGAAGGGAGTGGTGAGGGAATGATTCTGGAAGGAGTGATGATGGGAAAGGATTGCCTGTGAGGTTAAAGAATATGTGAGGCCTGGGGTAATAGTACTTGGGCTAAAGATTTTGTCTAACTATCCCTGGTCCTATGAAAAGGAGCTAGGAGGCCTATTACCTCAACAACTGAATTTGAAGATTAGTCCTTAGAAGTCAGAAGCGGCTCAGGCCTCTGCCTGGTCATAACAGGGGCAGCTTCCTATTCTTGATGAGATTGGGGGCTAGATTTGTATTTAAACAGACAATAATCATCTAAGGAGAAGTGGCTTTGGTATGGAGCCAGACATAATTTAATGAGTGAAAGATTAAATGCAGCACGGAGTGCCCACAGGCCTTCTCCTTTCTCTGAGACTTACCTTTGCCTCAGAAGTCCTCAGAAGCTTCATCACCTCCCCTTCTCGGGCATAATCCAAGGGTGTGTGTCCCATTTCATTCCTCTGCAGGGGGTTGGCTCCTGGCAAGAAGAGGAGTAGTCAAAGACTCTATGAATGATTGGTGGGGCCTCAGCCTTCCCTCAGAGGTGACTTGGGCCCTGATTTCAGAGGAAGGAATTCCCATGGAAACAGGGAGCAACAAAACCTAAGAGATTGTAGAATAGTGTGAAAAACATGTCAAGGTACTCTGAGAGGACAGTCCTTAGTTCTCTGACAGAGAGGTCAGGGTATCGGGGTTCCTACACATACATGCACACATGTGCAGAAACATACTACTCATACTACTACATACACAAAGATGCGTTATATACACATAGATGTGTTGTACACAAATACACACACACACCCCCAAATACACAGAGCTATCCTACCACCAATGCGTCAGTCATTAAAATGTCCCTATGATTAAGCTCATTTGCATAAAGATGAATATTCATTAATAAAATCATATAAAAGGGTTCCTTTCTAAAGCACAGAATATCCAAAAAAAAGGTAAAACAGCCCCCTTTTTTCCTGCTCTCTGCTCCACACTCTCTCCTTTAATGCTTTTTTACCTTGGTATTTCCTGCCTACCAGAGTTAGCAGAGTCCTCTGAAAGGAAGTGGACACCACCAGGAACCTGGCTATGGTAGCCCCAAGGTTTGATGCTCTTACCAATGCTAACTGTTGGTGAGTGTGTGCATGTGGGCAGGCATTTCTTCCAATCATTAATTTCTGTGATTGGAGGACAAAGAACTTGGAGTATGATAAAAAGAAGGGGCTTGCCCAGGCCATGCATCTACCTTCTTTCTATGTTCTGGCAGCTGACGAGCCTATATATCAAGTGTCTACTTGGTGTAATGTCTTGGCAGATTTGGAGGAAAGGCTCCCCTGACCTCCATATTGTTAGAATCTCCTTCCCAAAGCCCAGGTCTGAACACCTCACTCCCCTCTTCAAAAACTATACATTCCATTCAGTTTGGCAAACCTTGAATGTGTAGGGCTTGAGACACAGAAGAATTACATCTGGCCTGGCCCCGAAGCACTTCTCTCAGAGCAGGGAGACCGAAACATAAGAAAGCTATGCCTTGAACAGAGCAGATGCTCAAGAACTAGGTACTAAACAGAACATTCCTTGATCTTTCTTCCTAAGGAAGTACTGTCTAAAAGTAAGGAAGGGTTAAGACAGTCCCTGCCATAAGGATGTAGTGGGCTGGCTGGGAACACTAAATATGCACGCAAACGCACATCAGCATGGGGCCTGGCTCAAGGTGGGTCTGTCTAGCTACTGTTTGCGGATGGACTGTAAAACTCAGCATTTCTCATTCCTAGGCTGTGGAAACATTTGTTCCAGGATATAAAACTATTCCTACTGAAGTTCTCTGCTTCTTAAAGGTCTATAAATTTATCAACAATTGTAAGCATTTATTAAGCATTTACATGTGGCTGTCTGCCTGGGCTGCAGAGGAACAGGTGTGGGAGGGAGGAGGAGGGAGTGGGGCAGAGAGCAAGAAGTATGATCCAGGCCAAGGACACTTATTATCAATGAGAAAAATTAATACTTTTATACATGATCCTATTTTCTAATAGGAATTTGAAATAAAATATTTATATTCTTTTTTATTGATATAATTCACATAACATAAAATCTAACCTTTTAAAGTGTATAATTCAGTGGTTTTAAATATACTTACAGGGTTGTACAACCATCACCACTGATTCCAGATCATTTTTTTTTAAGATTTTATTTATTTATTCATGAGAGACAGAGAGAGAGAGAGAGAGAGAGAGAGAGAAGCAGAGGGAGAAGCAGGCTTCCCCAGTGAGCAGGGAGCCCGATGTGGGGCTCAATCCCAGGACCCTGGGATCATGACCTGAGCCGAAGGCAGACGCTTAACCATCTGAGCTACCCAGGCGCCCTTCTTTTTTTTTTTTTTTTAAGATTTATTTATTTGACAGAGAGAGACACAGCGAGAGAGGGAACACAAGCAGGGGGAGTGGGAGAGGGAGAAGCAGGCTTCCCGCAGAGCACGGAGCAGGACGCGGGGCTTGATCACAGGACCCGAAGGCAGACGCTTAACGACCGAGCCACCCAGGCGCCCTCTAGATCATTTTCATAACTTCGAAAAGAAACCCCATAACCATTCCCCCTAAACCCAGCAACCGTTAGTCTACTTTCTGTTCCTATAGATTCGCCTATACTTGACATTTATATAAATGGAAACATACAATATACGGCCTTTTCTGTCTGGCTTCTTTCAGTTAGCACGTTCTCAAGGTTCACTGATGTTGTAGTAGGTGTCATTCATGCTGCAACATGAAAGCAGGAATGCAGCATTCCTTTTCATGGATGAATAAAGCTCCATTCTGTGGATAGGCCACATTTTGTTTAGCCATTCATCAGTTGATGGGCATTTGGGTTGTTTCTCCCTTTGGCTATTGTGAACAATGCTGCTATGAACATATGTGTACAAGTCTTTGCGTGGAAGTGTTTTCACGACTCTTGGCCATAAATCTAGGAGTGGTGATAATAGGGGCTGCAGGTATTTACTGAGCACTGACTATGTGCCAAACACTGAGCTCTGAACTTCACGTACACTATATCACTTAAACCTTGCAACCACTGTTGAGAGGGAGAAATTAAAATCCCCACGCTACAGACATGAAAACTGGGGCCCAGGAAAGTGAACCAACTAGCCCAAGGTCACAAAGCTAATTATCTGCTTGGGCCAGGAGTCAAACCCATCGCCAGGTTTTCTCAACTCCAATTCTCCACACTCCCACAGGGCAGCCATGACACAGTCCTACCGAAATATCCTTCTCTGGCTTTTCAGCGCTTACAGGATAAAGTGCCACCTCCCTGGTAAGAAGGGTGTCTGTGCTCTTCCTAACTAGTAGGCAAGTCCTTAGGGGCTCTGTCGGAGTCTCATTCTTTCAATTCTATTGGCGGTGACTGGGTGCTTTGTATCTGCAGGGCTCTTTATGTAGGATGATGGCGGATTGGCAAAACCAAGGAATAGTCTTCTTTTTGTATTTCTTTTTTTTTTAAAGATTTTATTTATTTATTTGACAGAGAGAGAGACAGCAAGAGAGGGAACACAAGCAGAGGGAGTGGGAGGGGAGAAGCAGGCTTCCCGCTGAGCAGGGAGCCCAATGCGGGTCTCAATCCCAGGACCCTGGGATCATGACCCGAGCCGAAGGCAGCCGCTTAACCGACTGAGCCACCCAGGCGCCCCTCTTTTTTGTATATCTTGACCACTCTGTAGCAACTGATACTTTGGCCACTCTCCTTTGAGTTCTATAAAACCATTTTTTCAGGTTTTCCTCACACCCCTGTAATCATCTCTTGTGCAGACTTCTCTTCCTGTCTTTAAGATTAGGTGTTACCTAGAGTTTGCATCAAGGCACAATTCCAGCTTTCCAGAAGCTAATGGGGATGAGAGATGACCAAACAACTACAACTTGGGCCGAATGTGTCAGTGTGCTGAAGGAGGGACAGACAGTACTGTGGGGGCCCAGGAAGGAATGAAGTACTAAGGGGCTTGTTCACCTGGTTTGGCCTTACCAGCCCATCCCTGGTCTCTCTGGTGCTCAACAGTGAGGGGCTCCACAAGGCTGAGGGCCAGTGGCAGATGGCATCCTCCCCTTCCCCCCAAGTTCCTAGATCATGGCTAGGGCTGAAAGGGACCTACAATTCAGCAGTTTTGGAAAGGCCTCCTTTCTTAGGCAGCCTCAAGGGGAACTCAGTCGCTAGATATGGGCTGGAGTGAAAGGGGAATCTATAAGGGGAGACCTATAGAAGGGAAAGACAAGAGGAGCGAAGAGGAGAAGAGAAATGGAAGAGAAGGGGGGAGGAGAGGACGGGAAAGTGAGAGAGAAGACAGTGGGAGACTGCGTCAAACAAGTGCTGTCAGTGATCTATATTTGCTTACAGAATGAAAAATGTGTGCCATAAACATTGGCCACTGAGTAATTTCTAGTAGGAGTCGTGTCACTTCTCATAAAGGATGGGATGGGGACAGGTAGGACATCTCTGCACCTGGGCCAGCCAGCACAGGGATGCCTTTTAAAGGAGTGTTGGGCTTATCTCTAGCTCAGGAGGCTCTCGGTCAGTCCCCACCCCAGCCACTCCTGAGGGGGGAAGCCAGCCGGTTTCCCCAAGGTTCTGCAGCCTCAGGGCAGCACTTCTGCTCCCACTTTAGGAAGGCTGAGTGGGGGCACCATGGAAAATATCCATCTAATATTAGTCCCCCAGCCCCCCACACCTTTGCTCTCATGCTCTGACTTGACTAATTGCTGTAATAATTGATAGAACCTGACTTCTACAACTGATCGATTTCACCTCCACGACCAACGGCCACAAGCCATTATACTCCAATAAATAACCACACTGGGTCTCACCCGCCTGCCCTCTCCGGGGGCATCAGGATAGCCTGTGCCCTGGCCTGACCTCCCCTTGTCTCCCACCCAGGGCCCCTCCGGGCCGAGCAGCTGGTCTAGAGGGTCAGGCCTCTGGGAGCAAGTGAGAGGGCCGAATGGAGGTGGGGAGTGCTAATCGCAGGCCATCCGTCACCTCCCACTGGCTGTCTGGGGCTGGGGCCAACACCTGGAGCACCCCAGGCAGTATAGTGCAGGACCCCTCCTCTCCTCTCCCTGCTCCAGATTAGTGTGTCCCAGCTTATAATATTTGATAAATAGCAGACTGGCTTCCTGGCAGCCCTGCTGCGGCTGTGCCTGCCCGCTACAGCTGTGGAAGGTCACTCATTGGGGAAATATGTTTCTGTCAGTGGTATTGAAAAAAGTTTAGTGGAGTGACAGGCCTCAATTTTTCAAATTTTATTAACTCCATCCTCTTAACCATTTGTCTTGAATTCCTTCAGATTCTCGGGGACCTGTCAATAGGGCTTGGGTCAGGAAAGTAAGGTGTGTGTGTCGGGGGGTGGTATGGGCTGGTCCTGGCTGGTACCAGTGGCTGGCTTGGGTCTCATCATGTAAAGCAGTGGAAATGGTGTTGGTAGGACAAAAGGCTGGCCCACTGGAAACCAAGGAACCCCCTGCTCTTCTCTGGCATAGTGCCTGACTTTGGTTTGACACAATCATAGATTTTCTGAGTGGAAAAACACCTTAATGGTGAGCTCTTCCAATTCCCAAGAAGAGACGCCCCTCTACTACATCAGAAACAGGTGGTCTCACCCTGGCTCCCCTGAATGTGCCCAGAACCTAGCCCCGAGCTCATGGTTCTCCAAGGGGTTCCTCCCACTAAACCAAGGACAGAACTTGGTTTCATATGAGTTCCACCTCTCCCTTCAACCTCACTCCCACCTTGGTCTTCCGGCAAACACCTGTTCATCCTTAAAGACCTGGTTCAGGCTTTTCCAATAAACCTTCCTGGTTTCCCTCCATCCCAGGTTTGGAATCACCGTTTGTGCTCCCACAGGCCCTTCTGCTTCTACCTTAGTGATCATTCTGCGTGGAAACAGTCTGACTGCGTCCAAGACTGAGAGCTCTTCGAAGTCAGGGATCATGTCTGATCCACTGCTATATCCTTGCTACCCAGCACAGGGCCTGGCACAGAACAGGTTTCATTAAGATTTACCAAATGAATGGATTTCTCTCCAGGGACTATCTTCTGAGGACACACAAAACATGGCTGCTCTTCTGGCCTCAGAAGAGCCCTCTGACAGCAAGTGTGTGATCATGTCACTGACTCCTGTAGGCCAAAGCTCCTAGTCTCTTTTCTTGTCCGAAGACATCTCTCTGGAAAATTAGGTCGGGTCAGGCCCCAACACCCTCTAGGCTCTGTGGACAGGAAGTAGGGAGGAAGTGGTGGGTCAGACTGGCTCATTTGCCCTTCCTTGGGAGACGGCTGAAATTAGGGTGGGGGAGGCGGCTTGTTACTCCCTCTACCTTTGTCACTACCCGTTCTGGCCCTCTGCCTACCTCTGTGAATATCAAAGAAGAAAACGCTAGTATAAGAAGGCTTTAAAAAAACACAACAGTAACTACCCTATACAAATGGGTTAGGCTGTATTATCAATAATACTGACATGCTCACACACTCCCCACTGTCCCCCACAGTTCTATCAGCCATACTGGCCTTCTAGTGATCTAGGTCTACCACCACTGAGTTTCCATGACTCACACCCTTCCCCTACATGTAGCTGGCTCCCAGCCCTCTAAAACAGCACTGGGTGGGGGAGCTTGCTCGGGTGGGGGTTACCACTCCCTGGCTGTGTGATCCAGGACACTTTCTTCACTTCTCTGGTGGTAATGATTGCTGCCTTGCCTACGTCTAGGGGTTTTGTTTGGACTGAGTAAAATAAAAAGCTTGAAAACGATTGGGGGGAAAAAAGACTGTATAATGTTCTTTGTAATAACGTTTATATTCACTCTTCCTTCCATTTTTACTGCTAGCTCCTTTACCACCTTCATCCTGATTTTCACTATTTCAACAGTTTGTTTACCCCCCATTTAGAAGTTTTTTGCTGAATATAAGGGAAATTTTTCCAATAATCAGAGATGTCTGTCAGTGTGGAGCGGTCTACTCTTTCTGGTTGTGAGTTCCCCACCAAGGAAGCATTCCTAGAAAGAATGACCATGTCAGAGAAACCACACGCCTTCCCTGTCTCCACACTGTTGTTTGGGCCACTCTTCACGCCTGGAAACCCACTCCTTATTTCCGACTACCCCTTCTTCAAGGTCCATCCCTCTGGGAAGCCTCTACCACCCTCCAGCTCTCAATACTCTCTGTCTGTCCATGGGCTCCTGTTGTCTTTCCAACACCCTCCCTTTCCTGGGGGCCCATCCCTGTTTAGTCCTCACAGCTAGTATGCATGTAGCCCCTCAGTTCAGAGAGAGAAGAGACCTGTCCAGAATGCGGCGAGAGGCTCCCACTACAAGGGAGATACATACTGTGTAGCTGGGGAGATGGGAAGCCACAGCACCAGCCAGAGAAGAGCAGAGGTGTTACAGTACGTGAGCACTAAGGAACCAGGAAGAGCCCCAGTTCCCTGATGTTTTGTCCTGAGCTATTTCCATAAATCACACCAGTGAGCATTCTCAAGATACATACACACACATATCTGTGCACTTCTAGACCCGCCTCCCTTGTGACCAAAAATCTTTACCCAGCACTCACTACATGCCATATCCTGTGATGACTCCTTCCATGTATTTCATTCTTAACAATTTGAAGAAAGCAGAAGAGGTATTATTTTTCCCATTTTCCAGACGATTTAACGGAGTCTGGCAGAAGAGCAAGATGAAAAGAGATAAGCTAACATTTGTTGGGTATAAGGCCTTTCTTTGTACATAGTGTCTGAATTATTCATCATACAAAGACTCAGAGAAAAGAGGCTTAGAGAGCTGAAGTAATTTGCCCATGGTCACCCAGCAGACAAACAGTAGAGCTGGAATTTAAAGCACATATTTATTACACTAGTCTTTCTTCTGTATTTGTTTGCAATTTTACATAATCAATTTTTGTTGTTGTTTTTTAAAGAAGCCCGGTCTGGTTTTTCCACCACATAGTGCTACTTTCCAAAGACCTGATGACTCAAAAACAGGCAAATCATCTCTCTTCTTCCCTTCCAGTGTGCTGATATGCTCCAAAACCAAGATATAGGAGGATTTCTAGAGGTAGGTTTGAGATAGACAGTTTTGTAAGGGTACAAAATGGGGTTCCTTTTCCTCTCATTCAGGGCTTCCCCATCTGGGGACCAGGTGAATAGTGACCCACATCAACTGACATCCTAGAAGATCATCTACAAGTCCTAACTCCCCAATGGACACAGTCAGTTGGGGTCCCTTGCCTTCAGAGAGGGGGATATCTAAAGTTCATGGAACAGAGAGCTACTGCCTCATGACTGGATCCAGCCATTCCATTAAAACCCACTGAGTACTGATGCTGGGCCAAGTGCTGGATACACAGTTGAATCAGACTGGTTCATGCCTTTGGGCAAGACTCCCAGACTGATGGGAGACAGACAGGGACAGAAATAGTGACAATGTAGTGTGGTGAGGGCAGACAAGGGGATGAGGATGATGACTCCCCTCCCCCCACTACAAGGGAGATACATACTGTGTAGCTGGGAAGATGGGAAGCCACAGCACCAGCCAGAGAAGAGCAGAGGTGTTACAGTGCATGAGCACTAAGGAAAAAAAGACTGGAGAAGCCTGGGGAAGGGAAGGCTGGAGCCCAAGATGGTCATGGAGACTGTGAGTGGGAGAGTGAGTGCTAGACTCAGGCCTTCTAGTCCAGGGCTCTTTCCACCTGCCCACAGTCTTGGGCCCTACACCCAAGCTTTTAGTTCCAAGTGACCAGAAGGACTGGGCCACACCAGCTGTCACTATTCTCTTCACTGGTGGCAAACTCCCGGAAACTTTCCCAGACCACTCTAGCCTACATGGACCATTTCCTCCTTTGAACCCCTATAACACTTAATTGATCATCGCACACTTTTTATATACATATGTCTCATCTCCAGAATCAGATGTATTACTAAAGGGATGCCCTGTGAATATCCAGAGAAGGAAATGGTGATGATCGCCAGGCAATGAGGATGGGGTCACAGAAACCAAGTCATGCCAGACTAACCTCATTTCCTTTCTTCATCAGGATTATCTGTTTGCTCAATCAGGTGCAGTCAGGGCAAATGTGGACTTCATCAGACATTTGATGGGATATCTCAGGACAACCTGAGGACATGATGGAGAGTTGTGGGCTGGGTGCCAGTACAGTGTGGAAGGTTAGTAGTGACTGGTGGACTAACCAGACCCAAGGGGAATGGAGTGACTAATAGATCATAGGTGACCTGGAAGGAAGTTTTGAGTGGCAGCAAATAGGGTTGGTCTTGTTTAATATGTTTATCCTTGACAAAAATATCATAGGATGGTCTGTTCATCAAATCTATGGGTGTCAGATTAGGGTGGGAAGAGCCAGACACACCTGGTGGAAGGCTGACATTAAGAGTTGAAACAAATGAGATGAAAAGTAATGGAGATAAATGGGAAGTCATGGGTTTTAGAAGAGAGACAAAGTAGAGATGGTTCTGGGAAGTGTGATCAAGATAGGAAAGGGTTGGGTGCCTGGCTGGCTCACAAGAGCATGTGACTCCTGATCTCTGGGTTGTGAGTTCAAGCCTTACGCTGAGTGTAGAAATTACTAAAAAAAATAAACTTTAAAAAAAATAGGAAAGGGTTGGTAAGCTACATGAGAACAATGGGTTAAGGAACTGGAGGTTCAGGATGGAGAAAAGATAGCTTAGAAGAACATGCCTGCATCTTCAGGTACTGGAAGGGCCAGCAGTGGAACAGGGATTAGAGCCATTCTACATAAGCCCCATGGTAAAGTTAAGAACCTTGGAAGCAGATTCTGGTTGAATATAAGAAATTTCTAACCATCATCCAAAGAGAGATTCTGAGCAGCCTCAGGAACAAATGAGTTCCCCAGCACTGGGAGTGTTCAAGCACTGAGCGGATGACCATTTGGTAGATCTACTACTTACACCTCAGCTTATGGAGGTTTTTTTCCAAGACTAATTGTTAATTTGTGTTTATTCATTCAGAGATACTTTTTGAGAACCTTTTATGTGTCTGGCATCAAGCTAGGTGCTAGGAACACAAAGGTGAATAAGAAGACACTGTCCCAGCTCTTAAAGAGCTCCCAGTCCTGCTAGGAGAAGATGGGTAAGTTTATATCAAGAGTATCTTGTGCCTCGATTACAGGCCTCAGCACAGGGAAGGCTGGCTTCAGCTTAGATTAAACCAGAGAGATCCTGTAGAAATCCAAACACATATTTGATTACTAAAGGCCATAGCTTAATCAAGCCAAATCACTTGCTTAAACCAACTGCTGGCTGTGGGAACAGAAGTGTACACTGAAACACAATTCGTGAATTTTTGTGCATGATATTTTGCTCTTAAGAGTCTGAGATTTGGTCTTTGGCTGGGACTTGTTTATGTACCTACAGATTGTCTTACAAGTGGCTGTGATGTCAGGGTGAAGTGATTTAGCCAGCAGGGCTACCCAACTCTCCATTTCTTACCCACCCTATGGGGACTGCTTCAGCACAGACATAAACATGCTCCTGCCGTTACCTTATTGCACTCGTCACATGGGGAGGCTAGAAGGCTTGATTCAGGGATATGATTGGATTTTAAATCCCAGTCTCACAGGATTTTAATTACTGGTCTGGGGCAGCAGGGATAGGCGCTGGCTGCCTTTGGATGGAGGAGGTCGATACGCCACTCCACAACATATTGAGCCACAATGCCTGCAGACTCTATTGCTCTATTTAATCATCTTTTGCAAAATTTACAGTGGAACAGGAGGGATCAATACAGAATTTATCACATTCTCTTGTAAATATGAGCCAGGAAAGAGTTCCAGGCAGTTTGTTACTGAGTGGGAGGGAACATGTCTGTGTACAGCTGGGTATTAGGAGAGGAGACAAAATCCATACTTCTTGGCATATGCTACAGATGCTCAGCCAGTCCCCCTTAAGTCTGAAAGCAAGTTCAATGGGAAGAACACAGATTCATTCATTCACTCATTCATTCAATCAACCAACCAACACTCCAGAGCACCTATTTTATGCCAGACTCTGTAGAGGCTCTGGGGATACAGACTGGTAATTCTGCTCATGAGATCATAAGCAGAGATATACCACAATGGCTGTGCTACTTACTAGTGAATGGTGGAACTTGGGCAAGTTACTTAACAACGACTTTGTTTAGGGGCGCCTGGGTGGCTCAGTCGGTTAAGCGTCTGCCTTCGGCTCAGGTCATGATCCCAGGGTCCTGGGATCGAGCCCCGCATCGGGCTCCCTGCTCAGCGGGGAGCCTGCTTCTCCCTCTGCCTCTGCCTGCCTGCCTACTTGTGCTCTCTCTCTCTGTCAAATAAATAAAATAAAAAATCTTAAAAAAAAAAAACAATGACTTTGTTTATACATATGGAATATGTAGGGAATAAATCAAATTCAGTTATTTTAATTATTAAAAGAGATAAAAACCTTAATATAGCACTTAGTACACAGTAAGGACTCAATAAATAATAGCTATTGTTACTTTTACTACAATTACCATTGTTATTATTTTTTAAAGATTTTATTTATTTATTTGAGAGAGAGAATGAGATAGAGAGAGCATGAGAGGGGGGAGGGTCAGAGGGAGAAGCAGACTCCCTGCTGAGCAGGGAGCCCGATGCGGGACTCAATCCTGGAACTCCAGGATCATGACCTGAGCCAAAGGCAGTCACCCAACCAACTGAGCCACCCAGGTGCCCTACAATTACCATTATTAGGCATTCCTTCCTACGATGCAGCTCACCAATGGTCTATTGCAGAGCTGGCGTATTGAACAGGGAGCCAGCCACCCCATCTCTTGAGCAGACAGAAGGGAGCCTGGGATGGCCTTCCACACGCTAGACATCTGACCAGGGCTGCTGGCAGCTGAATGAGTGGAGCAAGGGGGTAGAGGGTGTCTGAGGAGGAGATACATGTTGAAGCTCTGTTTTTTTGAAGCTTCGATTGTAATCCCGTAAACAATAAAATAGCCTCCTAAAATTGCTGTGGGGGGACAGAGTGAGAAGTGATATACTTTATGGGGGTAAGCCAGGGAAAGTTATGCAGAAGACAGGTAAATGAGTTGGCTCTTGAAGACTAAGTAGGAGTCTGATAGGTAGAGAAGCAGGGAAAGGGCATCCTAGGCTGAGAAAAGTGGATGCGCAAAGATTTGGAGGCAGGAAAGACACTATGCTAGGGAAGCAGCCCTTGAGTGGGCCTGTGGTAGCAAAAGTTCCTGTCTCCCCAGACCTACCTGGCTGCAGGGATCCCCTGGTAGGCCTACCAAGCTCTGGTCCCAATCCTGAAGCAAACCATCATCCCCGGCCCCTCTTGGAGAGAGGGCGGCAGAAGACTGATGGGGTGCTCTAGGAAGACTTGCATGCGGGTTAAACATCTGGGCTTATCTTAAAGGCATTGAGAATTGCTGAAGGTTTTCAAACAGAGGAGTGCCAGGGTTTGCAGGGTATAGGCTGGTTTGAAGGGGAAGTAGGGAGACCAACAAGAAGACTGTTACAACTGGCCAGGTGAGACTGAAGTCTGAACTAGGGTAGTGAGGACAGAGGAGAGAAGATGGACTTGAGAGAAAATTCTCAGACAGATAGGCTTGATGAAAAATGAGAGTGAAGTCATCAGACTTACTTACAATACTTCCTTGTTTGGTGACCAGTAGTTGATGCTGCCAGTCACCAAATAGGGAATATGGAAGAGTCTGTGGAGGGTTGGGTTTGGATACACTGAATATGAGATGTCTACAGAATATTAAGCATCAGCAGAGCTATTGGAGACATGAAAATGCCTGGCTTGTTGTAAGGCAAATATGTAGGCCAGTTTGGTTAAAAAAGAGATGGTACAACAGCATGGAAGTAAGTGTTCAAACATAATTAATATACAGACTTAGGTGGGAAAAAAGGGCAAAAACAAAAACTCCTACCAAGGATTTCTGCTCAATGCAACCTAAGGTAGGGGTTTTCTAGATGAGAGATGTTTCTGAATAGCATGTGACATAGGCACTGGAAGTATGGGGATCCTCAGCTTATTTTCATTTTGGGCAAGTTTCCTGGAAGTTGTGGGCTCTCAGGAGGCCAGTCCCACTTCCCTCTCTCCCCACAATCCAGCACAGACTACCCTCAGAGGTGGCAGCAGGCTCTGTGCCCAGAAAGCAGCTGGGAGCAACTGTCAGGGGAGGGAATGACTCTGGATAAAGCAAAGTTCAAAGTGCACATAATAAGAGCCGGGGTCCCTGGGCTTCTGCATTCCCCCCACCCCCTCCCACAAATGACAGCTGAGACCAAGGTAGCCACGCCTGGGGTCTGGGCTGAATTTAGCAGTCATAATTATACTGCTGACGTCTGGGGCAGAGCCACAGTCTCTGCAGAAGGCAGCAGCTTTTGTTCATGCCCTGAAAACACATCATCTTCAAACATGCTAATCGCATGTCTGCTTCTGTCTAACAACATTGAAGGGAGGCTGAGGAGAGGGCACACAATGCCCACACATCTGGCTAATTCAGTTATGAGGCCAATCAATCTTGATGGGTTGTCTATAAAACATCAACCACCCCAAAGGACTGACCTGACCAGATGTTTAAGCTTCTGCTGACCAATCCCAGCCTAATGTCCACAGCAGAGAAGAGGGGTTTTCAAGAGATGGCTTATGCTGCCACTCACATGTTTATTCCCAAAGCTAAGTAAAGCCTTCTGCCTGGATGAGAGCAATCAGTACATTAAAGTGGTGGCTGAGCCAGGCTTACCGAAGTGAAGCTGACTCTTGAACAACACAGGTCTGAACGGTGCAGGTCACTTACACATGGATTTATTTTGATAAATATAGTACAGTACTATAAATATATTTTCTCCTCCTTATGATTTTTTAAATAACATCTTTGCTCTAGCTTACATTATTGCAAGAATACAGTATATAATACCTATAACATACAAAATATGTATTAATCAACCGTTTATGTTATTGGTCAGACTTTTCTGATCAACAGCAGGCTATTAGTCACTGAGTTTTGGGGGAGTCAAAAGTTACATGCAGATTTTTGCCTGCACGGTGCCCCTAACCACTGCATTGTTCAAGGGCCAACGGTATACTCATCAAATATACAGACTTTCACTCTGACCTTCGGGAAGGCAGGAGGCCTTCTTTACAGGCAGCTTCAAGAACACTTGCAAAAAAACAGAAACCAATGAAGTATTTTTGCTAATCGCACTTCCCAGTAGGGAGAGAATCAGGAGTGTGGAGGTGGGTATCTTTATGATATTAAATGCTACAGGCTCCAGTCCTGGGTGCAGGAACCATTCATCTGCTGATGTCTGCTTTTCAACCCCCCATCAAGGCTGAAGGAATTACTCATCTCCCTCATAAAATTGTGGCTTTTTTTTTTTAAAACCAGAAGCCACTGCCAACAAGGACTCTCTCAGTTTATGTTCCTTCCTTTATGGCCAACCCCAGTCACCAGGCAGCAGTCACCAAAAATAAAAGTGGAAGGGCAGTGGGGAGATTAGGAGGAAGAAGAGGGCAGGGAATAGACTTGCAGTCTACACCAAGAGGACCATTTTTGACTCAGAGCTTCTAGCTGGTGCTAATGACTCCATTTTCCTCAAGAGGACTTTTCTCTAATTCATTCTAAAGACTTCACCAAGTTTGTCTCAGTTGAGGCTGCATGACAAACCAGATGGATGCACTTGGAAAAAGAAACTTTTCAGAAAGTGGTGAGAGAGAATCACACATTTAAAATGAGGTCTTTGTTGTAACAGTCTGTGGCTAGAACAGGAGATGCCACGCAGTAGGAGCTTAATAAATATTTACTGACTGAATAATTATGCTCCAGTTATGATGCAGTTGGGCTACATTGCTTCAATTTCTATTTATTAGGAGAGGCCTCCTATATATAGCCCAGTCCCTGGAAATACTGCTAGACAAAATCACAGAGATCAGGAGAGTCTTCTCTCAGCCTGAATGAGCAGGGATGAAGCAGTGTTGGAAGGCAGAGGTATGGACCTCATTACCACACCCAAGAACTCTTTCTTCTTCCTCATGGCTACAGTAACCAATGCTGCTGACCAATCCTGCCTCCTTTCGATTCTTTTCCACCTTGATTTTCATAATACCTAATACCCATGACTTTATCTTCTATGCAGGTTCCTGTTCATCCTTCTGTCCCAGGTTATGGGTGACACCCAAGGCTGAGTCCTCCAGCTCATGATCCTTTCTCTGTATGCACTCTCCTTTAAGAAACAGTTCCAACTGGCACAGTTTAAACTATCCCAGTGGTTCGCAATCCTGGCTGTGTATCAGAATTATATGGGAAGTGTTAAAAACATATCAATCCAAGGTGGGAGAAAATATTTGCAATATAGATCCCAGATAAAGTGCTGTATCCTTAACATACAAAGAAATTTTAAAAATCAAGAGAAAGAAAAAGACCAAAAGTCCTATAGAAGAATGGGCAAAAGACATGAAAAGATAATTCACAAAAGGAGATATAAAACGACTCTTAAGCTTATGAAATGGTGTTCAACTTCACTCACAACAAGAGAATCAAACTAAAACTATGCTAAGATACTATCTCTCACCTACCAGATTGGCAAAAATCTAAAAGCGTGACAATACATGCTGTTGGAGAGGTGAGAAAAACAGGCACTTTCATATAACATTGCTGGTGGGAATGCAAAATGGTACAACTTCTGTGGAGGAGAAATTCACAATATCTAACTAAAAGACATATGTATTTACCCTTTGACCCAGCAATACTACTTCTAGGACTTTACTGTAAAGATACACCTCCAATAATCCCAAATATATATGCAAGAGGTTATTCACTGTAACATTATGTGTAACTAACAAATACTGGAAACCTCAGTGTCCAAGCATAGGAGATATAGTACAAACACACAATGGAATACTATGCAGCTATTAAAAAGAATGAGGAAGTTCTCTCTGTGAACTGATATTGAGTGATTTCCAGGAAATATGGTTATTTAAAAAAAGCAAACTGCAGAAGAGCATATATCGTGTGCTACCTTTTGTGTAAAAAAATGGGTAAATTTAAAAATACATAAAATTTGTTTACACAAAGAAACATGGGGTCAGGGCTCACTGAGGGGAGCAGAAAAAGGTAGAAAGAGATACAGGAGAGTTTTACTTCTCTGAGTATATCTTTCTATATAGTTCAAACAACAAAATTACAACAAAAACAGGTAGGGGAGAAAAACCCTAAATCTGAAAGTGAATTGAAAAATTAACCCAACTGTATTTCAAATGAATAACACACACACTGAAGGGGAAAAAAATACCACCCAAATAATTTATGAACCTAGCATTTGACTATATACTCTTAGCCTTGGATGGAGTAGGCATGAAAACTACAAACAAATCCCGACCTGAACTCTGTTTAATAAGTCTGTTTTCCAGAATGGTATGGGTGAGGCAAGGCTGAAGCCTTCTTAGATGTATTACAGGAGTAAGAAAATGAGCAAATGTATCAGTGCTGTTTGGAGCCAGCATTCTCCCTACAGAAGAAGGGGCATACAAATAAGAAATGTGTGAAGACAAGGAAGAACCCAGTGGGGATGGACTGGAATGGGAGGTAGTGGTATTCAGGATTTAAAAAATATGTACATGCATATGCATATGTGTGTATATATGTATATGCATGTATGTGTATGCACATGTGTATATAACCATATATATTTCCTGGTCCTGTCAACAGAAGGGGTAATAAGCAAACCCGGTACTCAGGTTTCAGTCTCTAATACAATTGCTCACTAAAAAGTCTCAGGGCTCCTGAGAGAAATGGCTGATTCCAGGGCAGCAACAAGGTGGATACAAGACTGAAACATCTTGTTATGCCAGGAAATATGGAAATGCTAAAAAAAAAAAAAAAAAAAAAAAATTGGGGTATGCCACACTGGACAAATTTGAGACAATTTTAGCACAACGTAACTGAGTGATGAGTTATAGAACAATTAAAGCAACGGTGGCCATAAGCACATTGTCACAACAGACAGGTAAGTGGGGGAGAAAGTACTCTTGTTTACCACAGGATGCCAGGTGCTGAGTGGTCAATGTGGAGAGAGTGCTGGGGTTGGGAAAGATGTAAAATATTCACTTTGCAACCATTGTATAAAGATTGGTTCAGGACAGAA
Source organism: Eumetopias jubatus (assembly GCF_037043125.1). Lineage (NCBI taxonomy): Eukaryota > Metazoa > Chordata > Mammalia > Carnivora > Otariidae > Eumetopias > Eumetopias jubatus. Next base: position 54,086,248 of record NW_028274819.1, read on the forward strand.
TCATCAATGGAAGCTAAGTCCAGAGGGAAATTTTGATGAGGAGCAGGATATCTGTATGGTCTTAAAACTGTCTCCCTACAGACTGCTTATTAATTTCAAAGGAAGAAAATAATAAAGAGGGATGCCTGGCTGGCTCAGTCAGTTTAGCGTCTGCCTTCGGCTCAGGTCATGATCCTGGGGTCCTGAGACTGAGCCCAGCATCAGGCTCCTTGCTCAGGGGGAAGCCTGCTTCTCCCTTTGCCTGCCCCTCCCCCTGTGTGTGCTCCCGTGCAAGAGCGCTCTCTCTCTGACAAACAAAATCTTTATAAAAAAAAAAAAGTAATAAAGATACACTGGAGAAACAGGGCAATACTTGGGTTGGTGATGGGGTGGGAGTAAGAGCTTTTACTGAAAACTCTTTTGAATTTTGTACTGTGTACAAGTATTAACTATTCAAAAGCAGGAAGAAACAAAACATAAGCTACCTCTGAGAGTGTGGTAGGCAGAATAATGGCCCCCCAGTGATGTCCACATTCTAATCCCTGGAATCTGTGATGGTGCTAAATGACTTGGCAAAGACGAGTTAAGGCTGTAGATAGAATTAAGGTTACTAATCAGCTGACTCTGAGAAGGGAGGATACCCTGGGTTATCCAGGTGGGCCCAATGTAATCACAAGGGTCGTTAAAAGTGAAAGAGGGAGGCAGAAGACTCAAAGTCAGAGTGAAAAAGGAGAAAAAACAACTGACCACTGCCAGCTATAAGACAAGGGGAATAGGAGACAAGGAATGTGGGTAGCCTCTCAAAGCTGGAAAGGGCAAGAAAACAGATTCTCTCTGTGTCTCCAAAAAGCAATGTACTGCTGACACCTTGCTTTTAGTTCATCGAGACCCACTCTAGACTCATCTCATCTTAAAATTCAATAATTTTAAGATAATAAACTTGAGTTGTTTTAAGCCACTAAGTTTTTGCTAATTTGTTTACAGCAGCAATAGAAAGGATACATAAGAAAAGTTACAGTGGTTGCTTCTAAGGAAGAGGACTAGGGATTTGGAAGGGAGACTTCTTTTCCACTATATATACTCTGGTACTGATTGAAATTTTTATCTTGTACATTTTTTTAAGTAAAAATCACCGTTGGGGCACCTGGGTGGCTCAGTCGGTTGAGGGTCTGACTCTTGGTTTCAGCTCAGGTCACGATCTCAGGGTGTAAGATTGAGTCCCGAGTCTGTCAGGTTCCATGTGCAGCGGGAAGTCTGCTTCCCCTCTCCTTCTCCCTCTGCCCTTCTCCCCCCTCAAGCGTGTGTGCTCACCCTCTCTAAAATAAATTTAAAAAAAAAAATCTTTAAAGTAAAAATTACTGTAGTCACTAAACAAATGACAGTCACTTCAGGAGCTCACTATTGATTTCACAGTAGAGTACAAGTCCTCTGGCTCATCCCCAAGGCCCTCCACACTCCCTACCCATAATCCAGCATGTGGCCAGTTTCTTCCAGGTCTCTAACGTGCAAACCTTATTTCTGTTACTGACTCACCTGAAAAGCTTTCTTCCTTCCCTCTGCTTGTTTGAACTCTACCTGTCCTTTGGGAACTGCCTCCAGTCCCCCTCCTCCACGAAGCTTCTACAATGCCAACACTGATCTTCCCCTTCCCATTCATTACACGCATTTATTCTGCCCTTTGTGTAAGTTTATTTCAAAGTCCTGCACTGTACTGCACTGTTCTCAGTGTGCTTTGTGTATGAGCCTTTGCACCAAACTGGTACTCTATAGGGTGCAGCCTGAAGGAAGGGCCTGTATCTTTTTAATTCCTATAATGCCCAGTGCCCATTATAAATACATGTATTCAACAAATATTCACTGAGTACCCATCACGTGCTAAGGCTACTGCAGGGTGCTGGGAGTATAAGCACTGCAGATCCAGACCCTACCTTCAGGAAACACATTATATAACAAAGGAGAGATCTATTGATCAAATAGCTATATGACTACATGTTGTGGTAAGTGTAAGAAAGAAATTATACAGGACACTTTAAGAGCATGTATCAGAGGAACCTAGAAAAGGGATACTGGTGGTCAGCTGCAGGAAAATAATTAATAGTTGCTGAATTAAGTATGAATACTTAGATTTGCAATTGGATAAATCAGAGGGCAATTAATTCATTTAGAATCACAAAATATGAAAACAGAAGGAAGCTTTGAGATTGCAACCCAATGATCTAGTTTTACAGATGGGCCAAATGAGGCTCAGTGAAGGGGAGGGACTCCCCAAGGTTGCACAGCAAGGTTGAGTTAGTGCCAGGTCATCTGACCCCCACTTAGCACTTCCAACCACACACCGTTCATTACTTCAAAGGGAGTTTCTGAAGGATTCCTGAAGTGGCAAGCTCCTCCTTCTGCCACATTTAAAATAATTCATTTCCAAAATGATGTTCAGGAAGAAGTCTGTGGTATAAACCTAAAGAGAGCATCTCTGCTGTGCTCTTTCTGGGACACTGCCAGGCCTCTATGTAGGGGAAGAGAGAGCATGAATGCCAGAAGCACAACTCCCTTTGGGGAGGGAAACTTGGTCCTGGGCAAACCCCCAGTCTGACTCTAGAATGGGAACTTTGCTGCTATTCTGCAGGCCTTGACCTTCAGACTGGCATCCCTTTTTAAAGCTGCAGTACTGCCCATTGTCTGTGCATTCTGTCCATGAGCACATTCACTGAAGGAGCAAGAAGGGGCCAGCAAAGGGCAGATGGCCTTGCCTTGGGAAATCTGAATTCTACTTAGTTCTATTTCCAGGCCCAGTGCAGGTGGAGGAGTACACTGGACAGAGAACAGACCTGGACCAGCTGATGCTGACCTCTCCTTCACCCAGGGGAGACTTGGCCTCCAGCTGCCACTGTTGGCGGTGATGAGCTCATGCCGGATACCAGCCAGGCTCATCTGAGGACTGCTTGGAGCCGATTAGAGCCTTGATGAAATGCGGGTGCCTGGATAGCAGGCGGCTCTGGAGAGCTTGGGCTCTGGTGGCCAGGCGCTCATCTGTAACTCAACCATGCAGTGACTCCTTACATCCAGAGGATCTGGGATACAGAAATATCTTTCCCTGGGCGTTAGCAAGGACAGTTCTTCATTCTGCACTGGGCAAGGGGCTGACTAGGCCAAGGGCAGAGGAAGGACTCAGGGTCACTGAGGGCCCCTGTTAGCTGTTACTTACCATATGGACTGCAATTATATGACCACAGAACCCCTCCATTCCCCACAATGCCCCTGACTGGAGTGCTGGATCTCTTTGGATGATTAGCACCCAGCACTCTCCATAGGACTTTCTCAAGTTAAGTGATGAACTGACATCTACACTTTAGGTCTCAAAACATTTGCTCAGGGAAGACTTCTCTTGCTTCTGACCAGATTAGGTCCCCATTACGCTCTCATAGGACCCTCTATTCTTCCTCAATAACACTTATCTCAGTGACAATTAGCTAATAATTTTGTAATTATTTGCCTAATGTCTCTATTTTGCCAGAGTTTAAGCTTCACAAGGATGGGGAGGTGCCATAAATGTTGTCAAAGTAATAAAAGTCAACAAAAAGACCAGTTTTACAACAAAAAGAGAAAGTTTTACAGATAAGTTCTGAAAAGTATTCTTTAAAAGCAAACTTTTATATACAACAGAGGAGGGCTTCTTCACCACCACCTTAGCTATGGGGCCAACTGGGTCCTCCTGGCTTTCTGGCCTGCAACCACTCACCCACACAAGCCAATAGTTCCTGTTTTTTTTTTTTTTTTTTAATTAGAGAGAGAGAAGGAGAGAGTGAAAACGAGTGGGGGGAGGGGCAGAAGGAGAGGGAGAAGCAAACTCCCCACTGAGCAGGGAGCCTGATGCGGGGCTTGATCTCCGGACCCTGAGATCATGACCTGAGCCTAAGGCAGATGCTTAACCAACTGAGCCCCCTGTGCACCCCCAATGGCTCCTGATTTTGAGTGGCACGGAGGATTTTCTTTCTTTCTCTTTCACTTATAACACCTTTACTGAGATATCCTTTATATACCATAAAGCTCACCCACTTATATATTTAATGCTTTTTTAGTATATTTATAGAGTTGTACAACCATTATCATAATCTGATTTTAGAATATTTTTACCACCCCACCTAAAGAAACCTTGTACCCATTAGCAGTCACTACCCCTCCTCCCACAGACAACTACTGGCATGGAGGGTTTTTAGCTCTGTATCCAAACAATATGAGGAAACCTTCAGTGTCCAATTATCTGACGTGATCTCTTCATCATACAGATGAAAAAAAGTGATGCCAGAGATGCCACGAGTCCGACAGGGGTGAGATGGTGGCAAGCTGGGTGCCTGCATCCTTATGGCAGCGCTCTGTTCACTCTGCTACAGTCTGACTGTGTGTCCCAAATGTTCTATTCCAGTGGACTTCAAGCTACTTGAGGGCAGAGGCTATATTCTGCTCATTTGTCTTCCCTTCTTGCCCAGGAGAACCTAAGAGCAGTGATGTCTCAGGTGTGGTCCATATACTGGCACCAGTCCATGAGCCTTGATACCAGTCCTCGATAAGTACAGTGAGAGTATCTGGAAACTGTTACAGCAACTTCGGATAATTTTATATCCGTTGAACCCAATGACAAATTCGGTCTCTATTTTGTATGCCTTTTTAAAATATAATTTTTCCAGTAATTTATTTTTATTGTTTTTTACAAAAGTATTGGTTATACTTTTGTATAACCAGATTGCAAATTCAAACAACAAAAAGAAACAGATCTTTCATAGATTGTTTGAGAAGTGCTGCCTTAAAGCAACCCATTCTCCACTTTCTTCTGCTTCCCCTTTTCCCTCTCCGTTTCCTTGTATCTCTTGCACTGGCTCTTTTCATGCTCACATCTGAAATGTAGGTTCTCTCAGTTGTGTCCTTGGGTCTCTTTAGCTCTACAACTTCCCATGGGCCACTCACAGATGCAGCCAGCTTCCACCACCCTGAAGAGACCAACAGCTCTGAAATTTTCATGCTCAACTTAGAGTCTTTACTCTCTTGAACCTGAGGCCCACTCATCCAGCTACCTGCTACACAGCTCTCCAAGAGTGTCCCACAGGTTCCCTGATTGGTCAATAGCTATTTATTAATCACCTACCATATGCCAGCTGTGAGGTTTTTTTTCCCCCCCTAGGAACCATGAATATAGCAGTAAAATAAAGAGACAGGTCTCTATGATCATAAGGCTTACATTTTAGTGGGGGAGAGAAAGATGATGAACCAAGAAACATGATCATTTTAGGGACTGATAAATAGCAGAAAGAAGGTAAAGTGGGATAATATGAAAGAAAGTGACCGGGGGAGCTATTTTACTAGGTGCTCAGGGAAGGCCTCTCTGAGGAAGGGAAGTTTGAGTTGAGACCTGAATTCCCAAGGGGGAAATGATCCCAATCAGTGGGAGAGGTAAGTACAGAGGCCCTGCCAAGGGAAGGAGTTCAGTGTGCCTGAGGGTTAAGCAAAGGCCAGTGTAACTGGAGAACAGTGAACAAGGGGGAGAGTGGCTAGAGATGAGGTCACAGAGGCAGGCAGGGTCTGGGTTCCGTGGGGCCTTATAGGCTCCGGTAAGGAGTTTAGATTTCATTTCGGTGTCAGTGGCATACCAATGGAAGGTTTTAAGTAGAACAATCACAAGATCTATGTTTTAAAAAGATCCCCCGGCTATTACTTGGAGGATGGATCTGGGGAGACAAGAGTGGAAATGGTGGGACTAGCCAAGAAGCTGCACTGATCATCACCCTGGGACTAGAGCTGCAGCATGGAAATGGGAAAACAGGAATGGGTTCAAGATGTGCTTCAGAGGTACAACTGACAGGACTTAACTGAAGGACCTGACAGGGAATGTAGGGGAAAAAGAGAATTCAAGGATGATGCCAGAATATGGGGCCTGAAAACCACGTAGATGACGGTTTCATTTATTTAGATGCGGAAGACCTGGTAGATGCCAATTTTGGGAGAAAAGCAGATGCATATTTTGGCCAGGCTGACACTGAGACCGAGGGAAAAACAGGAGCTGGGGGAGTGGATTAAGTGAATAGGGATCGTCCCTTTGCAGGACTTTTACCGTGAAGGGATGGAGAGAAATGAGGCAGCAGCTGCAGGGAGATATGAGGGCCCGGGAAATTTTTTAGTTTGCTTTGTTGTTTAAGATGGGTGATACCAGGGCATGTTTTTATGCTGACTGGAATCAGCCAGCAGAGAGGGGAACAAAGGTAATGCAGGAGAGCTAAGGGATAACTGGAGGGGCAAAGTCCTTGAGAAGCGAGAGGGAACAGGAGCCTGAGCCCAAATGCAGGGTTGGTCTTAGGAACTGTAGAGGAAGGAGGGCGGCATTCAAGTACAGATGGGGGTAGGCTAGTGGAAGCGGGGGGAAGATGAGATAGGTCCCCTCTGACTACAAGGTATTTTCTGTAGGAAGTGTGAGGTGGGATCATTGGCTTGGGAGCTGGAGGAGAGGACTGAAGGACTGAAGGTCTGAGGAAAAAGAAGGTATATAAAAAGCTCTAGAATAAGATGATGATTTTACCCAGAAGCAGAGTGGGGTGGATGGCAGTGAGATTTATGGTCGTATATGCAAAGTGAGTCCCCTTAGCATGGCTGTGTGATGATTTTCTCCAGCAATATTCAGTTGTTCTGATACAGACATGAAGTAAAAAGAAATTGGGTTTAACTAGGGTTAGTGTTTCATCAGATGAGTGTAAAGAAGGGAGAAAGCAGCAAGGGAATCATCCAAACTTCGGGCCATGGAATCTAAAAGTGGGAGAGAAGGAGGAAGTGGTCGTTCCCCTGTACCTCCAATCCTGTATTTCCTATCTCTGCCCAGGCACATGCCATCTACTCAGCCATCCAACCCAGAACCTGGACCTCATCTCAACTCCTCCCTCTCTCTCATGGTCTGATCCCATGGACCCTACTCCTCACTCTTTCTGGGATCAGTCTTCTCCCCCTTCCCACAACAACTGCCTTGGCTTAGGCCTCACCTAGAGAATTACAACAGCTTTCAAATGAAATATTTTCCCTTTTTCCAACCATGCCCCTTCTTATCCATGTTTTTCCATTTTCTTCAACCTTTCTTTCAAGTATAGCATATATACAGAAAAGTACAAAAAATACATAAGGGTATATAGCTCAAAGAATTCTCATCAAGGTGGATACAGCTGCACAACCAGCATCTAGAAAAAGAAATAGAACATTACACATCCCAGGAGCCCCCTGGTGCCCTCTCCCAGTCACTACCTGCCTGCTTGAGGGTAACCACTAGCCTGACTTCTTACACCACTGGTTAGTATTGTCTATTTTGAACTCTGTATATAAATGCAGTGATACAGTAAGTACTCTTTCATGTCTGGCTTGTGTCCAGAATGTTAGGTTTGTGAGATTCATTCATGTTGAAAGAGACTGTTTGATCATTCATTCATTCAACTGATTATTCCATCGTGTGAACATTCCATAATTTATCCATTCAATTACTGATAAACATTTTTGAAACTCCTAAACCATTTTTCACGTTAACATAAATCCAATCCTTCCCTCCCCTAAATTGTAATGCTTTCCCACTGGAGGACAGAGTCCAATTTCCTTAGCAGAGCTTGGTAGAGGCCTCCGTTATTGGCTCCTGCTTTCCATTCTTGCCTTCTGAGCCTTCCATCCATACCCTATAAATTCAGCTCTTCTGAACTACCTGCAATGTTTTGAATGTATTGAAGTATGCTGCTTCATACTCCATGCCTCTGGAGTATGGTTGTAAATGGCTCTTCCCTGGAGATGCTGTTCCCTCTGTCTTTCTCCCTTATCCACCTGGTAGACTTGGATTCATCCTCTAAGACTTAGTGCAGACACCATCCGCTACACCATGCTTTCCCCGCCCTCCCCAGGGACTGAAAGGTCTTTTCTCTGTGATCCCTCAGCACCTCCTATACATCTCCATTAATATACCCGATAGCAATTCTTTGTTAAAATGTCTGATTTCCTCTCTGAACTATGAGTTCCTTAAGGGCAAAGACCATGTCTGGATCATCTTTATTTCCCAGGTGCCTAGGGTAGGACCTATGACAGGAGAGGTACTCAGTAAGTGTTTGAAAAATGAATGAAAAGACTTGCCCAGGGGTTGCATAGGATACTGGAGCTGGAAGGGGTCCATGGGATCAGCTACTCTTAACTTCTCTATTTTACTGAGGAGAAGAAAGGATTTGCCTACAGGAGAAAGGATTTGCTGGTAGCAGAGCCAGAACATCTGATCTTCAGCCCAGTGCTCATTCCCCTTCTCTGCACTGCCAGCAAGAATCAGAGGGTGAAGTTTCCAGAGGACAGCCTGAGGCAAAGCCGACTCCCCTCAGCATCTGGCAGTACAGCCAGATGGACAGACAGTGAAGTGGAACAAGAAATGGAACTCTAAGTCTCCAGCCCCAAAAACAAACTAACAGTCTGTTAAAGGGAAGATGTCAGCACTGGAAAGGCTCTTTGCCTTAGGCGGAGATGGTGGGGAATTTGACTCATCTGATGATGGCTGGTTAACACTGACGACTGAGCTGTGCCCTTGGGAGAGAAGGGCAAGGAAGAGCCATGAAAGCAGGTAGAAGAAAAGAGGCCAAGGGAAGCCCTGGGGAAAGTGCTATTAGGTTTCATAAAGGCCACGTGTTTCTGAGGTGATGCGCACTGAAAAGGCAGTGGTGCTGTAACTGCAAAGACAGCCGCGAAGCAGTGGCTCGTGTGTGAAGCTCTAAGACACCAGATGCAATCTGACACTAAGAACACGTGCGCCAGGAAACAAGGGTGCCACATCTCCAAATGGAAGATCTAGAGTGGTCTTAGAGATTTATCAGCGCATCCAAACACGTACTAAACTATGTGCAGAGCACCGTGGCAAAGGAGGCAGGGGCAAATCAGACACCGTCCTAGCCCTCAGTCTACTTCAATCTAGAAGGGGTGACTGGACCCAAATCCCAGGGAGCAGGGAAGAGTTCAGAAGGGAAGTGGCATTAAAGATGGGGACTGACTGGTAGAAAAACCTGCATGAGTAAAGGCACCAAGGTGGGAGCTCTGAGGCAACACTACTGTACAGCTGGATATTAGGGTAGCAGTGGGAAAAAAGTTAGGCAAGGGTCAGACTATAACAACATCAAAATTAGGTTAAAAAGTTAGGATGGGTAGGATTTTTTATATATTTTGTATATATATGTGTGTGTGTGTGTGTATGTGTTTATTTTAAAGATTTTATTTTCTTTAAGTAATCTCTACACCCAATATGAGGCTCCAACCCCAAGAGCTGCGTGCTCTATAGACTGAGCCAGCCAGGCACCCCTATTTTGTATTTATTTTTTAACAAGTAAGCACTGAGTGTTTCTGAAGTTAACAATAGTAGGTATTATCTATAAAGTGCCTACTCTGTAGAACCTACACATGCCCTACTCCTGACAAAACCATCGAGAGCAGGTGGCACACTCCCATTTCCAGATGAGGAAAGAGAACCTCAGATCAGCCCGTAGCTCGCCCAAGATCACAGGCTCTTTGGTGGCAGGGCTTGCGTTCAGATCCTGACTCCACAGTTCATGCTCTCTCCTTGCAGCATTCCTCAACTGGGTTGCTCCTCTGAATCACCTACAGGAAATTATCTGAGCAACGATTTTCTCAATTCTCCCAAGAATGGTGCATAACGTGTACCATTTTAGATGCCTGGGAGAGGAGTTATTCCTTGTGTACAGTGGATGCCTTAGAGCACCAGGGCTCAATTCCCTGGAGGACTCCTGGTTGAGGAAGGCTACCATGATTGGAACTATGTCTCAGGAAGATGGATCTGGCAGCGGGATCACATCCCTGGGAGGAAACAGCTGCGAAAGCCCCTGCAGAGCCCTAGAAATACTGGGAGAGTCAGCTCCAGGGGCTTGGGGGAGGCAGCTCCTCACCCTCCCTGATAAATCCTCTTCCCAGTCATCCTGTCTCTCCCTCCCTACCTCCCTCCAACCTTTTCTTATACTTGGCAGTCAAGTGCTGAGGCAGAACTTTCCAGCTTATAAGCCAACAACACACGCAGAAGCAGCACGTTCACAGAATGAAAGCCACAAAGACCTCCACTTCTGTGTGGAGCTCAGGAGCAGAAAATTGGTACTCATGAATTCAGAACTCAGAACCCACCCACAGAAGTCTGTCTGGCAAACTCCCATTAACCTTCCTGATAAGGCTTAGGCACGCACACACCCTGCCCCCTACCCCTAGTCGTTCTATAACTGACTCCATCTCCCTACTCACTAGGCAGGGGTATTTCCTCCTTTATGTCCCCAGAGCTCCTGTCCAGTCCCCTGCCAGACACCCACCCAGCTGTCACCGCCTGTTTCCATATCTATCTCCTCTGCCAGTCTGATAGTCTCTCAGGGTCAGGGTCAGGGTCAATTTGCCTGATCCATCTAGGATGCCCTTAAGTCCATGGTCTCAGAAATGACAACTACCTAGCCCACAGTGACAATGCAGAGCTGAGATTTAAACCCAGGTCTGTCAGACTCCCAAGCTCGTGTTCTTTTCATTATGTCACAGGACCTCCTAAAGATGAAGAAATGACCTGTGCTAAGCACCCAGCCCAACACTGCAAGAGTTCAGAGGTGGTGCTATCAGAGTGTACAAGAGCACCAAGAGAAGCTTCCTGAGAGAGGGAGGCCTTGAAGGGCCCGAAGATCTAGATGAGAAGAGAGGGAACATGATGGTGTTTTAGGCAGGGTGGAGAAGTTGTGGCAGAAAGAGAATTACGAAGTCTTTAGGCAGGAGCACAGGTTTTACATGAGGAGGAAATAGGAGGATTATAGCTGTCAGGGAGAGTTTGACTTCTTTAGACTAATCATGGCGCACCTACCACGTATTGGGGCTTTTAAAGACATTATCACTCGTCCCCACGTTACCCCTGTGATACTTCCCAGGTATTATCTGACAGACAAGAAAACTGAAGCCTAGAGAGTTAAGGCAACATATCCAAGGCAATACAGCTAGTAGGTGGGGGAAGTGGGATATAAACCCAGGTTGGCCTGACTCTAAGTCTGCAATGTCCTTTCTATTACTCCACACTGCATTTTAAGGGGTCAGAGAACTGCCTGAATTAATAGACTGATGCTGCTGCCTGGACCTCCTCCCAGCTCTCATATGGGGACCCCTGGCCAGAGGGCAAGAGCAGCTGGCTTCTCTAGCTCTAACCCTCTACAATCTGGGGGCCCCAGAGCCCTGTGGACTCAGCAATTTCAAAGACAAGGGTCTGTGTGGACCTCGTGAACACAGGCTGCCCCTGTGCCTAGGCCTGCCTTGGATCTCCCAGAGAGCCTCCCTCTAAGTTGCTGCAGCAAAGCCAGGGGCAAATACAGGCTGAGAAAGCTAGATGGGCAGGAAGGCCTGCCTTCCCTGAAATCCTCGGGAGGAGGTCAGCTGAGGTCAGAAGACTTTGGAAACGTGACTGGCAATAGCCCCTAGGACAGGGAGCAGGATCTTCCCTCTCGGTTGGCTGGTCACACACACAGAAAGACCAAGAGAGGTCAAGGGGGACGGAGGGGGGCTAGAAGTTGGCAGGCCTGCAGGCCCTGAGTGACGGCCACTTGTTCAGGTTGGGAAAGGAGAAATAAGTGGGTTAATGGTTTTGGCCCTTGAGGCTGGGAGGCTAGGGCAGGGGGTGTAAATGGATGCTGGGTAAAAAAGCAGGTGGGCAAACTATAAAGTTGGGGGCTAAGGGCAACTGTTCCAAGTCAACAGGCAGGAACCATGCCCCTGGAACGGCTCAAAGGACCAGCCTTGGCCTGGGGGGTTGAGGGCGGGGATGCTTCATAAAAGGCCTGTGCGTCTTCATTTCAAAGGTGTTCAATCTGGAAGGCTGGGTGAGGGTCTCTCTTTTAGACTGAACTCCCTGTCTGTCTGAGGGCTGAGGGGAAGCAGGGAATGTAAACCACTGGACAATGGCTGGGAGTACTGACTGATTTTAAGGCTTGGCAGAAAGAAGCCCCACGGTGAATGCTCCAATTCTTAGCTGCAAATGTCTTGCCTGAGATCTAAGTAGCATCTTGCTTGGAGACGTTTTCTATGTCTCTGCTTCTGAGAGCAGTGAGTTCTTGCTCTGAAAGCATCAATCATTCCTGGCACTGTCACAGCAGTCCTACACCTCACAGTGTTCATGCCCCAGACCCAGGAATACTCTGCTGCTCTGGGGCAGGTCGCCTAGCCTGGGGGTATGGGCCAGGCATAGGTTTTAAGCCAGAATGGCTGTGGCTGACAGAAGGTGGCAGGATTTGGGGATTACTGGGAAACCCCTCCAGCCCAACCACATGGCAAGGACTAGAACATGATCTGGGAATGTTAGGCTGTGGAAGCAAGGGCTCTGCAACTGAAAGAACTTTCTTCGAATACTGGATTCTGAAAAAGTGATTTGGCTGCAGAGGACAGTTGGCAGAAATTAGAGAACAAAATCACAGTGTATTTAGAAAAAGATGTTTTAACCAGTTAGAGAAGAACTAAAATGGAATGGACTTCTGGGGAAGAAGTAGGGTTCCCTCAGTCCCTGCCAGGGTCCAAGGAAAGGCCAGCCTACCGGCTGTTGAAGGTTCCCGACAGGAGGAGGGGGAGCAGGGAATCAGGGTGACTCAGAGAACTTCTGAGGCCCCTTCCAGCTCCCAGGCTCTATGGAGAATGACCACCGACAAGGAGGACCTTGGTATCCAGGCCCAAGAGAGGGGTCCCTAGGCCCCCAAGAAGTGGCAGCAAGGGCATAAACAGGCAGTTATGTGCCATACTTATTCAGAGGCCTGGGCATGACACACCTAGGTAAGATGCTTCTCTCCCTACCCCAAGGCGAGGCCAGAATGGGGTAAGGGGAAGTGGGAGGGAAAGTGACAGCTTGAGAAGTATCTGGCAGGGTGGCAGGTAACTCTGTACCAGACCTACATAGGATGAGCCGAGCCTGAATTGAAAGATGGAACATACTGCCCCTCCAATTAAACAAATACTCTCCAAAGGGAGGGTATTCAATCAATGAACAAAGATTTACTGAGTGCTTACTGTATGCCAGGTACCATACTAGGTGCTGGGGACAAATCAGTGGCCTTTAGGGAGTGAGTCAAGTTAGGCAGAAGGCTACTGAACCCACAAAAATAATTCCAGATTGTGACAAGAGCGATGATGGGAAAGAAGAGCATGCCATGATCCAGGTAATGAAAGGGGCCTAATTTAGACTGAGGTGGGGGAATGGGATCAAGGAGAATGTCTTTGAGACCTGCATTTGTAGACACTTGAAGGGCCTCCCTCCTTGTTCTACTAGCCCTGCTCTGGAGGCCACAGGGGAGAAGAGAGGACACTTTTGGGGAGAGGCACGATCAAGAAAACTCAGAGCATAGGCAGACAGGCAGGATGGTGTGGTGTGTGACACACACATAGGCAAAGAATGCATTCCAGCTGCACGAAGGCAAATCACACATCGCAGAGCCACTCTCACGAGGTGGAGCCACCCTCAACGCATTTCCAGCTTTGGAAGGGTAACAGAGCTCTGGGGAAGCATGGATTTTCCAGAGTGGAGAGGCTGCCAAGTACTCTTTCCCTGCCAACCCCCAGCCCCATTCACCCATGCGCTCACCTCCATCAAGTAGCTCCTTGACAGTGCGGTAGTCATCAGCAAGGACAGCATAGTGCAGGGCTGTGCAGCCCTTGAAGCTGGCACGGTTGTTCAGCCGGTTGTTGAAGTCATCCTCTCGGGTGACCAGGACTGGGGGGACAGCAACACAAACCCTCCCATTAGCAACAAATGCCAGGAGCCATCAATCTCACCTTTCTCTTGGTGTTTTATTTCCCTCCCTCACTCATGTACATGCTTACTACACATATAATGCACCTACTATGTGCTGGGCCATCTGTGCAGGGCAAGAGGGGGTAAAACAAGGCCAGTTCGTTCACAAATGTTTACTGACATCTATTATGTGTTAGGATTCATTTGGAGACGCAGAAATGAATCAGATATGGTTTCTGACTCAATCTGATGAAGGAAGCAGACAAAAACAGACATGTAAAGTGCTATTTGAGATAAATGCTATATTAGAGTTATAACAGGATGATAGAAAGGCAGAGGGGAGCTTAGTTCAGTTTGGGCAATGAAGAGAATATCCCACAAGATGAGAGTCTTGAAGGGTGAAAAGAAGTTATCCAGATGAAGAAAGAAGGCTAGGGGGTTGGCTAGGGGATGGTAGGCAGGTGAGAGAAAGAGGCTGTTCCTAGCAGAACAGTTAACATACCCCTTTATTTTGAAGATGTTTACAATCTAGTGAGTATTTAAAAGTATTTTATAAAGAACTTTCTTAATTTTTAAAAGCCATTAAAAATTTGAAACCACAGAATAGTACAGAGGAGAAAAGGTATCAACAGCTCAGCAACTCAAGAAACTACATTTAATATTTTGGTATCTCTCTCTATATATATGTATATATAAGCATGTTGTGTATATGTATCTCCTACATACAAATCCTACAAAGCACACATATATATCTCTCATGCATATCCTTCAAAATTAGAGCATACTATATTGCAATTTTGTAATTCTTTTACCTTTAATAATCTATTGTGAACATTTCTTTTTTTTTTTGAAGGTAAGAAGAACAAGCATTTCATGTGGTCAAAAGAACCAAAAACCCCCAGTTCACTCTAGTGCTAATATTCATGACTCTCTCCAATTTAATACAGGCACCTGGGTGGCTCAGTCGGTTGAGTGTCTGCCTTCGGCTCAGGTCGTGATCTCAGGGTCCTGGGATCGAGCCCCACATGGGGCTCCCTGCTCAGTGGAGAGCCTGCTTCTCCTTCTCCCTCTGCCTCCCGTTCTGCCTACTTGTGCTCTCTCTCTCTCTGTCAAATAAATAAATAAAATCTTAAAAAAAAAAAAGAGCCTAAAACTAGTTCCATCACTTTTATAGGACCCTCTGGAATGGGTAACCACATATGTCCCGGTTCACCCTGGATGGGTCTGGTTTATGCCTACTGTCCTGGACAGTCCCAGTTTGGACAATAAATTGGATGGTTACCCCACCTCTGGGGCCCTGCCTTGGAGATGAGACCCAATAGAACAATATTTATCCTGCATAGAGAGGGTTTCTTTCTGCCTCATGTACAAATTATTGGAATTATTGTCTTATGTTCCGTCCTGAGCTGTGTTTGTTGAGGGCAGAATTTGGGTCCTACCGACCTGTACCCCCTTTCACCCCAGCCCATGGCACAGAGTCTGTGAAGGTAGACTCCCCTTACCTCCCCCTGGATAAAGGGTATAATTTAGTCAAGAGGTAACCTTGACTAGGTAGTTAAAAGTACCATACTATTTCTTTCTTTCTTTTTTTTAAGATTTTATTTATTCATTTGACAGAGAGAGAGAGAGCACAAGCAGGGGGAGAGGCAGAGGGAGAGGGAGAAGCAGGCCCCCTGCTAAGCAGGGAGTCTGATGCGGGGCTCCATCCCAGGACCCTGGGATCATGACCCCAGCCTAAGGCAGACACTTAACCGACCGAGCCACCCAGGCACCCCACACTATACCAGTTCTAAATCATTCTTTTCCAAGTGGTCATGGAATGGAGTCTATGCATTTCCCCTCCTGAGAAACTGAACCTCCTATTTAAAAGTTCCCCAAACCAGAAGACTGTCACGTCTCTTCCTAATACTAGCTGATGTCACCTACTGACCTTCTACTCTATGCCTGGCATGGTCACTCCACACAATCTATTTAATTCTTCCAACCACCTTATATAGTAGGTATTATAATTCCCATTGTACAGATGAGGAACAGAGGTCACATAGTGAGTGAGTAGTTGAGTGATGATAAGAACCCAGATCTAATCTGAGTGCTCTTTCTTTACATCATACCATGTTGTCACTCTAATTTTGCAAACGAGGGAATCAGAACCCAGAGCCCAGATATTCTGGTCTCAGCCTTGGTTCCTACTCCCTTTTCTTTCTCTGCTCAAATGAAGGTACAACACACTCTTGGTGGAACTTGCCTTAATAGAGATTGGCCTGAGGTTTATAGCTAGCCTCTGGATAAGTTAGCTTAGGTGGAAGCGTTTCAAGTGTCTGGCCAGAATGAAGTTGGTGGAGTTTGTAGCTGAAGAACAGACTTTCCTGTAGTTTAGTCAAACAAAGGTAGATCAGCTCTTCTGCACCACAGAGAGGCTCTCCAGACTGACCACCTCCTCCAACCCCTGAGTGTTATCTGACCTTTCCCGGAGCAGGGAGAACAGGAAGAAGGCCTCTGAGTAGCTAACATACGAGTCCCATGTGCATCTGCATTTTTCCCACACAAGGGCTCTTTAGGACCTAACTCAGAGATTACTAACTCTTAGTCACAAACAGTCTTATCAAATCATGGTAAGTGATCTTCTTTCCAGCCCACTGCAGATCAGGAGAAACAAACAAGAAGGCTGGGAAGGAGGCTTCAGGATCCAGCAAATTGATTACAATCAAGTGCTAGCTAGGCAGGAAGGGAAAAGAAGAGCACAATCAAAAGCTGAAAGAGGAAGTCACAGAATACAGCACCTCAAAAGCCCCTAAGGGCACCACTGAACTGCCACACAGGACATTAACTGCTGGATATAATGATGAACCTGAGGAAAAGTGATAGCTGACTCAAGAAAGCAGGAAGGATATAATCCATTTTATAAAGAAAACACATCATTCATTCAACAAACAACATTTACTGAGCATCACTGCATAGTGATAGCTTCTGGAGACATACATAATGAATAAGACAGGGTTCCTGACTTTAAGAAGTTAACAGTCTAATGCAAGAATCCAGAACAGACAAATTATAACACTGTTTCGTAAACACAATGACAGAGCTATACGCTGGGTGCTTACCATAAAAAGCAGATGAATTTAAGGAACATGGCTGGGGTTATTTGGTTCAGGGACAAGTGTCAGCAGAGTGCCAGCATCACAGCCCAGCTAATAAGGAATGTCTATGAGGAGGGTTCCTGCTCACCTCTGAGGTCTCATCTCTCAACTATCCCCTTCCTAATGTGCTTTCTTGCCTCTGAGGTTTGTTTTTTTTTTTTTTTAAGATTTTATTTTATTTATTTTACAGAGAGAGACACAGTGAGAGAGGGAACACAAGCAGGGGGAGTGGAAGAGGGAGAAGCAGACTTCCCGCCCAGCCGGGAGCCCGATGTGGGACTCGATCCCAGGACCCTGGGATCATGACCTGAGCCGAAGGCAGACGCTTAATTGACTGAGCCACCCAGGCGCCCTAGCCTCTGAGGTTTTGCAAGTACTATTCCACTGCCTGAAACGTTTTCCCCTCTCCCATGCCTTCGGTCGACTAACTCCAATTCATTTTAGGCCTTCTGATTAGAAGTCACTTCCTGCAGTGATTCTTCCTAAGTCTGAGGCAGTTACTGCTCCCAAGGGCTCCCCTAGCACCTTAGGTACCTCCCAATTACAGTATTTACTCTATTCTGTTGCAATCATGTTTACTTGACTATGTTCCCTACCAGACCAAATGCTCACTGAGGACAGGAAGTGTGACTGCCTTTACAATTGTATCCTCAGTGTCCAGTATGGTGTCTGGACATAAATATGGGCTTCACAAATACTTGTTGAATTAGCTAATGGATACATAATACATAAATAAAGTCCTAGTATTACCTTGTTTTAGAGTGTGGCTGTTAAATAAGTGAGCTCAGGAGCCAGACCCTGGTGTTTGGATCCCAGTTCTGAATTTACTGACTGTGTAATCTTGGGTAAATTACCTAACCTCTCTGTGCCAAGTTTCTTTATCGGTAAATGGAGATAACAGTAGCCTCTCATGGGGGTGTTGTAAGGATTAAACAAGACACTTTGCGTAAAGGGGCTTGGAACAGTGCCTGGCGTACAGTACTCTCAGTAAATGTCAGCTATTATCCTTTCCATTTTGTCTCATGCTTCCAAAAGTGCATTCTCTCTGTGAAAAGTGGTTCCATTTGGGGAATCCTGCATACACTTTTCCCTTCTGAAAGGCACAGTGCTGAGTAAGAACCAGCTGTTTAATTTGGTATTAGTCAGCAGTTTCCTGTTTGACAGCCTCTTTCTACCTTGTCCTTGTTAAAATCCTGCAGTACTAGTGTTCCCCAGAACACTCTTTGGGACTGAGTAGTGCATTACAATCACCTGCGAAAGAGCATTTTCCTTTCCTTATTTTAGAATAACCCTGTGATGTAGAAGTTGTTGTCATGTTACAGATGAGAAAACTGAAGTTGAGAAGGGTGGTGTAATCAGTTAGTGTGGGAGCTAGGACCTAGTCCAGGCCAGCCAGGCCCATTCTGTGCTCTTAGCAGTAACTCCTTTTCTTCACATCACCCAGTTTGAGAAGCCTGTCCCAGAAGATCTTGCTGTAGCCCCCAGATCATTCGAGGTCATACTATTCTCTATCCAAAAAAAGTAGCTAAAGGCGGAAAGGAGGCGTGGGTAGAGGTGCAGCACACGCCGTCACGTATTTACCCACTCTCACCGAGGAAAAGTCAGTCAGTCAACGGAAGCCAAAGCGACTCATCCAAGACCGGCTCACTAGCTGCCCACCAAGGTGGTCTTTTGAGGCCCCGTGTTTACAGCCGATCCTTAGCCAGTGAACTGACCCTTTCCCAATGAAGCCATTTACTAGGCTGTCTCCAGCACAGGGTGAGACGAGCTCAGGCTCCTGCTTCTCCTCTAAGGCCAGCCATTCATGTCTCTTCGCCCCTCTGACCACAGGGAGAATGACACCGCATCACACTGTCATCCTGCTCCCACCGCTGCCTTTTGATGGTGCAAAGTCTATGCCTGGGTGCTGTCGCAAGCATGTGCCTGATGTGCTCTCTGCAGGATTCCCTTAAGTCAGCAGTGCCAAGAGTCAGCAGAGGTGAAAGCAGTCCCCAAAGCCCGTCATGCAGCCCTGGCCACTTGCCAGCCCTGCTGAAACTACAAAAAAAAGTGACTGCCTCCCACAATGACAAACAGTGATTTAAGGTAAAGGGGTCTTACAGTCCTGAATCTAAGCTCTGCCACTTACTAAGTTCTTCTAGCTGTA
Source organism: Eumetopias jubatus (assembly GCF_037043125.1). Classification (NCBI taxonomy): domain Eukaryota; kingdom Metazoa; phylum Chordata; class Mammalia; order Carnivora; family Otariidae; genus Eumetopias; species Eumetopias jubatus. Next base: position 54,105,284 of record NW_028274819.1, read on the forward strand.
AAATGGGTATGATAAGAAATAATTTGAGAAATACTAAATATTTAAATACTATGAGAATCAAATCTGATAATAGGTTTTTTTTTTTTTGATAATAGGCTTTTTTAAACATCACCACAAACATTTACTGATGCCACTCTCTCTCTTGGGTTAAGCACTGGGGTCACAGACATGAATCAGACATGGCACTTGTCCTTATTTGCAAAGTCTACTGGGGGAGACTTCGGAAAAAAGGTGTATGAGGCAAGATGGGTGGTCGCTGGGTAACAAAAGCTTGATTACTGCTGCCTTGTGCAGAGGAAAGACAACCCTAGTTACGAGTGCCACTCCCAGGAACTAGTGCCATCTAATGTCCTGGAGGGTCTAGCAGTGCCTTTGCCTTTAAAGATGTGAGTGTGTCTCCATGAGAGAGAACCTGTCCAACTACTCTAACAGGTGCAAGAATAACCCCTTCCATTTGTGCTGCATTTTATGGTTTAGAGAGCACTTCAATGCAGTTGTTTCCTCACCCTAGGACATCTTAGGACAGATACCGTTTTCTCTGTTCAACAGATTAGAAGACAGAGGTATAGATGCTGGGTGGCCTGCCCAACCTGCACTGCTAACTGGTGGTGGGCAGCACCAGATCCGGAGCCTGCCTGGCTCTCTCCTCTGTACTTCTCCATGTCCACCTTCTGTCAGCACCCGCAGGCTCAAGCCTCACATAAATTAGGGTGGGCTGACCTAGCTTGAAGCTCAGGATCTGGGTTGAATTTTTATCAAGAGTCTTGGGGAAGAAGCCTCGGGGCTCTTTTCTTCCTTTCCCTCAAGACCTTCTGTATCTACTACCTCTTTAAATCTTCACTACAACCTGAGACAGCCACCCTCCTGCCAGCATGCACGGGCCACCTCGTCAGCTTCTGTGGGCGCTGTCAGCTCTGCCTCTTGTGTTTCTCTTTGGGCAGGGGATGGGGCAAGAGGGAGACTCCCTGTGAGCGGTCACCATGAGACCATCCCCGGGGAGGGCAAGGCCCTTCATTTCCTTCCACAGCCTGGAAACCCCTCTTTCCTCTCCAAATCCTCCCTGTTCTTTCAAGTCCTGTCCAAGCCTCCTCTTCCAGGAAGTCTTTTCCCCCCAGCTCTGCCCTGGATGCCTGTTGTTTTGATTATGTGTACCCATTTACCAGTTAATTCTTTACTGTGCAACAACACCTCTTGCAATACTTTCTTGCATTAAAATTTCCCTCTGACTCCCCAATTAGATCCTAGGCTCCTCATGGATGACAGTAACTAGTTCATAACATTTTCTGTATGTATTTCATACAGCATCACGTCAGTATTTTATGCAGCTTCAGCGATGAACACACGAGAACCTTTATCCACCTGCCTGCCCGTGAACATACTACCACTGAGCAGCTTGGAACAGTAGGTGCTATGAGAGTCACACACGCACACAGTCTGATGGCAGCAAAACGGGGCACACATCATGTGGCTTTGAGAGGAATCACCCAGGAGAACTGTCTTGAGGATGAGGGATATCTTGCTAGGTGGAGAGGGGAAGATGGGCATTCTAGGAAAGAAAGTGGTGTTTGCAAAGGCCAGGGGGTGAAAACTGCACTACCCTTCCCTTCAAGAAACTGAGTCTCTCAGTGAGCCTAGGATGCCGTAGGCAGAGAGGAGGTCACCCAGGGAGGCAGAGGCCTGACTCTTAGAGGGGTTTGGATTCTATCCTGAAAGCTATGGGCACAAAATGGTTTTTTGTTAAGGAATTAAGCAACATGGTGAACAGCAAAAACAGGAGATCAGGAGATGAGAGAACTGGATTCAAAAATGACTCACTCACTAACTTGGAATGCATTTCAATCCCTCTGTGCCCCAGACTCACTATTTTTCAAGTTGAAGAGTTTTTTTCTAAACCAATGGTTCTTAAACTTTAGTGGGAACAAAATCACCCAGGTAACTTGTAAAAATTGTTGATTCTTGGGCCCCCATCTCAGCAATGTTCAGTAGGCAGGGCCTGGGAATGTACCAAAGCAGCACCAAGCTAGATGGTCTCTGTGTGTCCTTCCCACTCTAATGTTCTTGTGATGAACACGAAAAAGATGCAAGGCTAGTCACGCCCATCCCACCTCCACCTGCCTCGTCCTGCTCCCAGGAAGCTAAGGATGTCTGGGCATCAGAACACTCTTCCTAGGACACTAAGTCTTGGGATGAGACCTCCAATTCTCACTTATACATCCTTCTGCCCCCCAGAATCTCAGTTGGAATTAGGTCCTTCTACACCATACACTCCTATCTTCTCATTCACCCACCAACTATTAAGTACTTTCCACGTGTTGGGCCATGACCTCAAGGGCTTGTAAATGCTGACATAACACTGAAAAAAAAATCTTTTATAAAATGTCTCTGGCAGGAAAGAGTTCAGAATTTTGAGTTGGAGAGAACCACATTTTAATCCTGATGACTCTGGGAAGTTACTTCATCCCTCTGGGCCTCAAATTCATCATTGGTAAAATGGAAACATTAATATCTATGAACTGGGTTACTGTGAAAATCAAAGATGATGCGGTATAGTCAGGGGCACAGGAAACGGCCAGCCCCTAGGAAACGGCCACTTTTCCAGTCCTGGAGCTGTAATATATCCATATTCCTCTGTTTGACCTTCAGAGGCTTTTCCTACTTAGTCCTAGTTAATGTCTCCAAATAGACTTTCAACTACTCCCTTCCTGCTGTCAAAACCCTCATAAGAGGACCCTGGTGATCCTACCATGAATCCTCAGGAGGCAGCAGTGTGCATTAGAAAGAACAGAGGTCGGAGTGAGTGAGACTGAGGAGCAAAAGTCACTGTGCGATTTTGATCAAAATACTTAACATCTCTGAGAATTTGTTTCCTCATCTGCAAAATAGATATCATCACCTACCTTGCAAGACTCAATGGCAAACCCAGTTAAAAAATAGACCAGGGAATCTGAGTAGATGTACAAATGGCCAAAAGGCACATGAAAAGACGGTCAACATCATTAGCCATCAGGGAAACGCAAATCTGAACCACAACAAGAAACAACTTCACATCCACCAGATGGCCAAAGTAAAAAAGACAGGCAGTAACAAGAGCTGGGGAGGATGCAGAAAAGCTGGACCCCTCCTACATGGCTGGTGGGAATGTAAAATGGTACAGCCTCTTTGGAAAACAGTCTAGCAGTTCCTCAAAAGGTTAACAGAGTTATCCTATGACCAAGCAATTCTACTGCTAGGTATAAAGTCAAGAAAACTGGGGTGCCTGGGTGTCTCAGTCGTTAAGCATCTGCCTTCGGCTCAGGTCATGATGCCAGGGTCCCGGGATCGAGCCCCACACTGGGCTCCCTGCTCAGCAGGAAGCCTGCTTCTCCCTCTCCCACTCCCCCTGCTTGTGTTCCTGCTCTTGCTCTCCGTCAAATAAATAAATAAAATCTTAAAAAAAATAAAGTCAAAACTGAAATCACTATATTCACACAAAAACTTGTACACAAATATTCACAGCAGTATTATTCATAATAGCCAAATGTAGAAACAACCCAAATATCCCTCAACTGATGAATGGAGAAATTAAATTTGGTATATCCATTAACGAACTATTACTCAGCTATGAAAAAGGAATGAAGTACTAATACATGTTACAGCATGAATGAACCTTGAAAACATGCTAAGTGAAAGCAGTCAGTCCAAAGATCATGCATTGTATGACTCCATTTATATGAAATGCCCAGAATATGCAAATCTTAGAAACTAAGTAGATCAGTGACTGTCTAAAGTTAGGAGATGGGAAGAAACGGGGAATGGAGTTTCTTTATGGAGTGATAAAAATGTTCTAAAACTGGCTTTCTGCCTGTGGACGCCGCCGAGTAAACATCATTAAAGTCTCCCCTCCCACCACCGTCGTGTCTAAGTCAGAGTTTCCCAAAGAGCCTGAGCAGCTGCGGAAGCTCTTCATTGGAGGTTTGAGCTTTGAAACAACTGATGAGAGTCTGAGGAGCCATTCTGAGCAATGGGGAATGCTTACGGACTGTGCGGTAATGAGAGATCCAAACACCAAGTGGTTCCAGAGGCTTTGGGTTTGTCACATATGCCACTGTGGAGGAGGTGGATGCAGCCATGAATGCAAGGCCACACAAGGTGGATGGAAGAGTTGTAGAACCAAAGAGGGCTGTCTCAAGAGAAGATTCTCGAAGACCTGGTGCCCACTTAACTGTGAAAAAGATTTTTGTTGGTGGCATTAAAGAAGACACTCAAGAACATCATCTAAGAGATTATTTTGAACAGTTTGGGAAAATTGAAGTGATTGAGATCATGACTGACCAAGGCAGTGGCAAAAAGAGAGGTTTTGCTTTTGTAACATTTGATGACCATGACTCTGTGGACAAGATTGTCATTCAAAAATACCATACTGTGAATGGCCACAGCTGTGAAGTAAGGAAAGCCCTACCTAAGCAAGAGATGGCTAGTGCTTCATCCAGCCAAAGAGGTCGAAGTGGTTCTGGAAACTTTGGTGGTGGTCATGGAGGTGGTTTTGGTGGGAATGACAACTTTGGTCGTGGAGGGAACTTCAGTGGTCGAGGTGGCTTTGGTGGCAGTCCAGGTGGTGGATATGGTGGCCGTGGGGATGGCTATGACGGACTTGGTCATGAGGGAAGCAGCTTTGGAGGTGGCGGAAGCTATAATGATTTTGGCAATTACAACAATCAATCCTCAAATTTTGGACCCATGAAAGGGGGAAATTTTGGAGGCAGAAGCTCTGGCCCCTAGGGTGGTGGAGGCCAATACTTTGCCAAACCACGAAACCAAGGTGGCTATGGTGGTTCCAGCAGCAGCAGTAGCTATGGCAGTGGCAGAAGGTTTTAATTACTGCCAGGAAACAAAGCTCAGCAGGAGAGGAGAGCCAGAGAAGTGACAGGGAAGCCACAGGTTACAACAGATTTGTGAACTCGGCCAAGCACAGTGGTGGCAGGGCCTAGCTGCTACAAAGAAGACATATTTTAGACAATACTCATGTGTATGGGCAAAAAACTCAAGGACTGTATTTGTGACTAATTGTATAACGGGTTATTTTAGTTTCTGTTCTGTGGAAAGTGTAAAGCATTCCAACAAAGGGTTTTAATGTAGATTTTTTTTTTTTGCACCCATGCTGTTGATCGCTAAATGTAATAATCTGATCATGACGCTGAATAAATGTGTCTTTAAAAAAAAAAGGTTCTAAAACTGACTGTGGTGATGGATGCACAACCCTTGTGAATATACCATAAACCACTGACTTATACACTTTTTTAAAAAGATTTATTTGAGAGAGAGAGAGAGAGCGCGCACGCATGCATGCACCCATGAGTATGAGCAGGGGGGACAGGGGCGGGGCAGAGGGAGAGAGAGAATCTCAAGCAAACTCCTGGCTGAGCATGGAGCCCGATGTAGGGCTTGATCCCAGGATCCTGAGATCACAACCTGAGCCAAAATCATGAGTCAGACACTCAACCAACTGAGCCAGGCCCAACTTATACACTTTATACTTATACACTTTAAATGACTGAACTACACAGTATGTGAATTAAATCTCAACAAAGCTATTATATTAAAAAAAAATGTATGTAAGGAAGGTGAGCACACTGCTTGGCATGCAGTAGGTACTCAGTAATGGTAATACATTTATTATTGCCCTTTCCTCTTCCTGATGCGACACTCTCACTCTGGCCAGAACTGCCTCTCACACTAGCACTGCAGAATATGTCAGGCTCATTGCAGGGAGCCCATTTCATACTCAGTAGAGAGTCACAGGTAAGTCCTGATGCCTAATATCCCAGACTAAGAGTCTTTCTCCAATACTCAGATTAATAAAGATATAACTCTTGGAGAAGTAAGAAAATAATAGCCTCCATTTATTGAGCACTTACTATGTGCCAGGTTCTGCGCTAGGACCTTTACAACTGTTTTCCTCCCAAGAACCATACTAGGCTCTTATTATTATTATTATTCCTATTTAATTAATGAAGAAACCATCACTTACAGAGTTATGTAGCTTGTTTCAGGTCACTGATATTCAGTGACCAAGCTGCTCTGTTTAACTCCAAGGCTTGTACTCTTTTCTCTATGTGATTACATGACTTCATTATTCCTTTTCTTTATCTACATGTTACCCATCCTTTATAATTCAAGCAGTCTGATTTTCACTGATCTCCCTTTCCTCTATGTATTCAAGTAATATCTAGTTCACATCAAATTAGTTAACATTCTCTTTTACATAGCCTTATGTGTTCACAGAGTGCCTCATGTGTATATTCTTGAACATGGCAGGTGCTTGATAAATACTTCCTTAGTGAGTGGATGGTAAGCTTGTCTCCCCAAGAAAGTAATGGGTTTTTGAAGGATAGATGCTGTGTCTTACAGATCTTTTTATCCTTCCTACAGAGATGGCACTCATGGCCATCTAGGCTGGCCTATGGATGGAAGACGAGATCCTACTTGAAAATGGTTCTCACAGACACCACGTTTTCTGCCCATGGACTGGAAAATTTCTCAAGAACAGGACTCTGTTTATCTCTTTATTACCTTCTAGTAGGAGCTCAGAAAAGGTTTGAAGAATTAAAGGGAAGACTAGTCAGCACTTACTCTACTGAAGGCGCATTAAGGGCAGCCTTCTCCTAAGGACCCCAAATTCATCTTCTCTCATCCCCATGAAAGGGAAGGGGGAGAGCAGAAAGGTTGGAGCTTTAAGATGATAGGTTGTTGATCCTGCCTGTGATGCTAGACAGTGTGGCATCCTCTCTGGCCCAGGACCGCCCCCCCCACCCCCGCCTTTTAAAAAAATATTTTATTTTAGGTACTCTCTACACCCCAAGTGGGGCTTGAACTTACAACCGTGAGATCAAGAGTTGCACACTCCACCGACTGAGCCAGCCAGGTGCCCCCGGGACACCTTCATTGACCACAGACCCAGGTGGAGCTTTCCCACAGCCCACGTGTCACCTTTACACTATCAAATTCAAAGAGTGGGACAAACTCTTAAGAATGCATTACTCTGTTGTCTGTAGGCCCATCAACACTCTGTTTGACCCTCCCCTTCTTCCCATCTCTTCTAAGTCTCACAGCAGTAACATGTCACAGCTATTTAGAGTCCTTCTGAGGTGGCCTGTCATTACTCTGAGCTTAACTTCTCCCCACTGCCCCTGCTTTGCCCCCATCCCAACCAAAGCATCCCATCTTTCAGCTCCAGGGATCCTCCAGGTAGGCCTGGCAACAAGAGGAGGAGCCTGCCCTCTCTGCCTTTCAGTCAGTTATGCTACTTGGTTGGCCAAACTCAGTCCCTCTGTGCTCCCCATCTTTATACCTGCTTGCCTCTCCTCTGCCTTTTCTTCAAAATGTTAAAAACTCACAATAAAAAACAAATACAAAATGCTGTAATTAATAGCCAATTCCAAGCCAACCCAGCATCTCTACTAATAAACCTCAACACTTGCAAAAAGAACAATAAATTCTGCCTCTCTCTGGTTCTGAGGTGGTCTCTTTTATATCCAGTCCGTGTGTGTATGTATGTGGGTAAGTGTGTCTACATATATATTTATTTTCCTTTATTTCCCATCCAGGGAGGGGCAGAATAATGAACTGCGTGCGTCAGGGAAGATGAATCTGAGATACTAGGGAGCAGTGCAGTAAAAAGATTAAAGTGTTATTATTGTTGTTTTTTTTTCCCCCATGGTCCATTGTGACAGCTCGACCGTCATCTGTAAAAAATGTCTCAGCGAGAGATAATCATCGGAAACTCAATAAAGCGTCAGGGGGAGCCTCAGCCCCCATCAATCACTGGGTGCCTGGAAAATTTCAGCCCTCTGTCTCCCTTCCTGCTATCCATATAAATGTCTCTAATATATTTTGTGTGGTGTGTGGGACCCATCCCTGATTTGGAACTTTTGATGAAAAAATATTTATACACAAAATATGTAAATCAGTTAAAAATCACAGGACTAGTTCTTTGCCACCCCATCCCACTTTTCCTTATTTTTATAAATGTATCAAATTTATTCTTTTTAATAAAACATGTCAACTAGTCTATCTCCCTCTCCTAGCCAAACATATATATATATACATATATATATATATGTGTGTGTGTGTATAAATATATATATATACGTTTTAGAGGGCTAAAAGGAGGGAAACAATTAGCCTAACTGGCTGATACACTTCACCTTGAAGCTGGCTAACACAAGCGTGATGGATTGACAGTGCACTGTCCATCCTGGGGACTCTAGCAGCTGGCACTGCTGAGAAATGAGATGTAGAACCACTGGCCCTGGAGGTGCGACAAGGCTGTGACAATGACGAGAAAGAGGCAGGGACATTATTAAAAATAATAACTTGCCCCAACAGCTTTTGGCCCGGCAGATTCCCAAGCCTTCCAAGACTCTGGACAAGCAGAGGTTCTGGGCTAAGTGTGAGGCACATACAGGCTGCTATGGTTGTTGGGTTGTGTATGAGCAGGAGACAGTTCTGCTGGCATTTGGCTGCATCTCTCTGCCTCAGTTTCCTTTAGTGCCTATATCACAGGGTTCCTGTGGCACACCATAACAGTCCATGTTACCTGCTGCTACAGTGGTCTTAGCATCGCCATCCTATTACCACCTCCCCTACTTCTCCACCCTGGAAGGGATCTGTTCCTGTGGCGCCCTCTCCTCTAGAACCTTCAGAGCCCCTCTCTGTCTAAAGGACAAAGTCCAAGCATCTTGATCTGGCCCCAGGGCACGAATGCTGAATCTTTTGTTCATTACTCTTCAAGATAAATCTGCTGTGTAGATGCTTCACCTAAACAAGTTCACTTAACAGCCCGACACACATTTTTCTGTTTCCCGGTGTTTGGGATATAACACACCCCTTCACACCCAGCTGCACCCATCTACAGGCCCTCCATAAAACTTTCTTATACTTTGGGGCTCAGATACCATTTTATTTCCTTGACTGCTTCAACTAGAGATTCTCTTCTCTGAGCTCTGGTAGTCCTTGTTATCTGTACCTCTGACTGAACACTTGTCAAATACTGTCTTGGTCAAGTCTTCAATCTTTATTATTATTATTAATTACTTTTCTTGCTAGTACCTTACACATTTGCAATACACCTTGTATTTTCTCAAGTGCTTTCATAAGTACTTCAATTTGATCTTATAATAAGCCAATGGTGTAGGAAATATTCTTCCCTACAGATGCAAAAATCAAGTCTCAGAGAAAGAGAGAGAAATGCCCAAAGTCACACAGTCTGGTGATGGCTAAGCCACTCCTCAGACTCTAAATAATGTTTGGCTGTCTACAGACAACAGTTTGCTACCACTGAAAAGCATTTGGAAGGCCATGTCAAAGAGTCTGAATAAAGTTCCACAAGAGTCTGCTGAGGATAATGATGATGATAGAAAGACAGAAATTTACATTAGTGGAATTCCTTCTATATTCTAGGTTTAGGTTAGGGACAAATATGCTATCTCTAACTCTTTTGATAACCTTTATTTATTTATTTTATTATTCTGTTCGGTTAGCTCCGGGAAACAAACTGATAACCTTTATAAGTATGGAGACAGAGCCTCTGAGAGGTGCAGAGAATTGCTGCAGGTACATAGCTATTATGTGTTCTGTACCACCTCTAATACCGTGGCCTAAGCACATAACCTCGCTAGGAGTGAAGCTTAAAGTGGCAAAATAAGGTCTCTTCCAGGGAGAAGGCCCAGATGAGTTTGTTTTTTTTTTTAAAGATTTTATTTATTTATTCATGAGAGACAGAGGGAGGGGGGGGGCGGAGAGAGAGAGAGAGAGAGAGAAGCAGAGGGAGAAGCAGGCTCCCAAGGAGCAGGGAGCCTGATGCGGGACTCGATCCCAGGACCCTGGGATCATGACCTGAGCCAAAGGCAGATGCTTAACCATCTGAGCCACCCAGGCGCCCCCAGATGAGTTTTTAAAAGCAGTTCAAGCCCATGGCGAGAACTAACATCTGTAGTCTAGATCATGCTACTCAAAGACTGGAGAGCTGTGAGAAATGCAAAATCTTAGTTCCCACTCCAGAGCTACTGAATCAGAATCTCTGGGGGTGGGGCCCAGGAATCCGTGTTTCAATAAGCTCTTTAGGTGATTCCTATGTCCTTGGGAGCATAATTACTTCCATCTAAATTTATGCTCTCCAAGGGCATACATTCTCTCTGCTGTCCCTAGGTAGGGCTGGACATACGGTGGGTGCTGAGCAGTTAACTTATACTGAATAGATGAACCAGGATGAGATGACTCCCTGGCATGTCCTGGGGAAGGGGAGAAGTATTGAGAGCCATTCCATTACCGCCAGTGGGAACTCCTAGCCATCTCCTGAACTCCAGGGCACTTGTCCACTGGTTTGTGATGCACCAGCTTGTACCGTCCTGTCCCCCATCTGAAGACACAGAGATGGGGAGGTCAGCTGGAGCAGGCCAGGACCCGCAGCCCCTGGAGCTGTGGGAAGGGGACTGCCCAGATTGTTGGGGTTGGCCTTGGGGGGTACAGCCTGGAAAGTCAGGCCCTCTAGCCCCAGAAGGGTCCTATGCCAACCCAGCTTCTACACGACTCATCTTTATTCAGCCACCACTTGGAGCTGAGAAGAGAAGCTGATTTATACCCTGTTTTCACCATGTTTCTGCCGTGTTTTATTGTTTTAATTGTACATATGAGAGGCACTCAGAGAGCTCGCTTGCGTTTCTGACAGCCCCAGACACCCAATGTTTATAACAGTTACTTACAAGCAGCCTGCAGCATCCCTGGCTGGGCAACTTGTTTACTGTTACCATTAATTTATTGTCTCCTCCACCTGAGGATTGGGACCCACCACCCATCCGCCAGCCACAAGTGGAACTCTCCTGGGGTGGGCATGGATGGGGATCAAGTCACTGAATGGAATGTGATCAAGATCAGGGAGTGACTTGGTAGAGAAGCAGCAGTGATCTCCACGTTCCCCTCTCCACATGTGTCCCTTCTATGTGCCTTTGCTCAAGCTTTGCCCCTGCTTAGAATAGCTTTTCTTTTCTCACTTTCTTTCTGCCCTCCAAAACTCAGCTCAAATCCCACTTATAAGTACATCACTTGCTCTGATGGTGAGCCTAGGGCTTCTAGACCTTAGAAATCACATGGCTGACAGGGGCCTTGGAAGTCATATTATCCAATGACCCAGGACAAGAATCCCCTGTACAGAATCCCTGACAGGCAGACATCCAGCCTCTGTCAATGCTCCTTGAGTGAAGAGTTGCTCAGTACCTCCAAGGCAACTTTACACGGACTCAAAATCCACCTCAATAGAGATGTTCTTCCTCAAATATCATCCTTCACATGATGCTTTACTTATCTCTAGTCATCCTAACAACCCTGTATGATGGGTATTGTTATCCCTATGTTACAGAGGAGAAAACGGAAATTCTAGAACCTTAAATCACTTGCTCAAAATCACACAGCTAGTAAGTTACAAAACTTAGACAAACAGAGCTTAGATAACTGCTAGCACTGACATCTGACCTTTCTCCAGGACACCATTATACCTCTCAAGATGCCACTCTTGGGGGCTGAAAAGGATGGACAGAACAGTCAGGCCAACATAGTTTCTATGCCAGGCATTCCTGTGTCACTTGCACCAGCTGACCTGCCCTCTGCCCAGAAACACCAACCCTGACAAGGGTGGGGAATACTGTAATGTGCTCAGCTGAGCAGGCTTCTTGCTAAGGAGCAATGGCCATATGTAAATCAGAAGGGTTTTGCTAGGAATGGGGCAACCGATGATAAAATATCAGAAAGGAGGTCACAGAAGTTTCTTTCCTTTCTAGACCATGCCTGTTCTGAGCAGGTAGAACAGATAGAGCCTCTTTGAGAGAAAACAAGGCAACTTCTCCGATACCTTTGGTACCTTTGTTTGGATCCTCTTTTTTGACAGAGAGAGACACAGCGAGAGAGGGAACACAAGCAGGGGAAGTGGGAGAGGGAGAAGCAGGCTTCCCGCTGAGCAGGGAGCCCGATGTGGGGCTCGATCCCAGGACCCTGGGATCATGACCTGAGCCGAAGGCAGACGCTTAATGACTCAGCCACCCAGGCGCCCCTGGATCCTCTCTCTTCCTCACACCTTAGATGCTGTACCCTCCTGAGTGAGGAGCTTGTCCCCTCACCTCTTACCTTCACTCTTTTCCTTGGACAATTTTAGTCACATCCACTGTAGTCACTACCAAGCTAATGCTGGTGACTCCTTTTTTTTTTTTTAAGATTTTATTTATGTATTTGACAGAGAGAGACACAGCGAGAGAGGGAACACAAGCAGGGCGAGTGGGAGAGGGAGAAGCAGGCTTCCCGCTGAGCAGGGAGCCCGATGTGGGGCTCCATCCCAGGACCCTGGGATCATGACCTGAGCCGAAGGCAGACGCTTAACCAACTGAGCCACGCAGGTGCCCCAGCTGGTGACTCCTAAATCTCCTGCCAGACTTCTCTTTTGAACTCCAGACCCACACATCCAACTGTTAAACCAAATCAGAAATCGGGGATGTCACCATGAAATGTCTCCTTTTCCATCAATTCCCACATTCTGCTAAGAACTCAACCTCTTAGTATTTTTAACATCTACTTTCTCCATTTCCAAAGATCACTTTTAGGAATCCCCAGAAATTATAAGTGCATTTTGGGGGAGAGGAGCATAGCTTCCCATTCAATTCTCAAAGGGGACCATCATCCCCTAAAGGTCAAGAGCCACTGCTAATCTCTCCCCTTCAATTTTATCCCTCACTCCATCTAAGATGCAAATGTAAACTGACACCCCTTGCTTAAAATCCTTCAATGACCTTCAAAAACAGTGTGAGCACCCAAAACTGTCCTACAATGTCCTTATCATGCGGAACCCTGCTTCCCTCTCTAGTCTCACTTCTTGTTATTCTCCTCAGCACTGTGGCAGATGAGTCCACTTGCTGTCACCCACCCACCCCATGTCTCTGCATGTGTTGTTCCTTCTACCCAGAAGATCCATCCCTCTTAGTCTGCCTGGCCATCTCCCACTCATCCTTAAGACCCAATTCAAAGTCACTTACACTATGACACTTCCCAGACAGCAGCCTGCCCTCAGGTAGAGCTTATCACTGCCTATGTCAGTGCTATCTCCATTCTTTGTACATATACCTTTGCATTATCACTCTGTACTGTGGTACCTTGTTCGTAGGTCTGTCTTCTCACTTGACTGGGAACACTGTTGAGGGCCTATACCATGTATATTCATTTCTACATTCCCAGCATCTGGCAGAGTGCCTGACACTCAGTAAATGCATGTTGAATTATAAAAAAATAAAACTAATGAGCAATTACAACTGTAGAGCACTTTACAATTCACACATCATATACTTATCTCTTGATGTTCACAATACCGATAAGGCAGAAAAGGGATATATTACTGGGGTTTAGGGAGGTCCTGCCAAGGTCACAAACGACAACTCACCACCTCCTTTCAGTACTGAGCACAGTATAAGGCCCACAGAAATATCTATTAGAAATTCAGTAAATTTGATGGACCTGGCACGGACTCTGCTCCAATAGTGAAGGACCGTCCAATTAAGCCTGTGACTTTTCTTTGAATTTGCCTAGACATACTCTTGGCAAAGGGCTAGCACTCTTGTTCTTTTCCTGACTACTGATCTAGAATGTTGAATATGAGCATCAGTCTGGAGAGAACAAAGATATAAAACTTAAATGCAGAGGGAAGGGACTGGTGTGACAGCAAAGGTTGGCCTACATGGCTTCACAGCTCTGGGATTCTGTGAAATCAAAAATAATGACTGAGCCCTGCTGGGATCCTGAGGGCAGGCGATAAGGCACTCAAATAATCCCTTCCCTTCCACCTGGCTCTGCCCCCTCAGCAAACGCTCCTCTTTGCTTTTTGGTGAGAGGGCCTGGACAGAAGACCGAGCTGAGGACAGTAATGCTGTGTCTGAGTGAGAAGACAACCCACACGATGAGTCTCCACATAACAGGCTGCAAATATAGGGCAAGTTTGGTACTCATGAAATTCTCCTCTGAAACGTAAAGTGAACATAATTCCTCCAACTCAGTGGGGAATCCAAGGAGGCATAGGTCATGGCCTGCACACAGAACTGTCAGCTGAGCAGGAGAGGAAAGACATATGGGCAGATGAGAGTTCAAATAACCATATAAAAGGCCAAGATTTAGAGAATATTCAAAAGAGCAGCTGGGGGCAGGTTGCAATTATTGCCAAGGACAGGGAAGGCTTCGTGGAGGATCCAGCCACAGAAGTGGAGTTTGACAGAAGGAGCAGGTTTAGAGAGGTAGACAGGCAGGGGGAAGGCAACTCCACACTTCCCCTGGGCAGCAATGCTCTGCTGCTCTTGACATTGCTCTTAGGCTGCTGACCTGAGAAACCTCGCCGGGGCAGCAAGCACACCTCTGCTGTGGGCTACCACAGCTACGTCAGTCCGGCAGCCTCCCTGACAGCTCTGAGGACCAAGTGCACTGCTCGCCTCACTGGACCTCCTTTCAGTCAATGTTCTGACCCTCAGGCAGTCGGCATGGCTGTCCGTCCTCCTGGCATCACTGCCAACCCAAGAGCAGTACTGCTCAGCTGCCCTATTGCCAGACAGAGGGCTGGTTATCACAGCCTCTGGGAGACACAGGATAACGGACAGGCAGGGGGGCCAGTATGAACAAGCAAAAGCTCAAAAGTAAAAGAAATATTCATTGCTGTTTGTAGCCAAAGCAACCTATCCTCTTCTATACCTCACTTTTGAAGAACGACTCACTAGAAGTAGCAAAGACTGACTTGCCTGAGTACCCTCTGACAGACATGTAACTGAACCCGGATACAGGTGCACACCACCTCTTTCTTCTGAAGTCCAAACAACCCACATTAACATCCTCAGGAGGCACGGATGACCACCCCATTTTATCAAGGCACAGAGAAGGTCCACTATTTGTCCTGGGGCATAATGGTAAATTGAGGGCCAGTCCCAGAGATAGGATTGCATTTTGCATATAGAAGGGGAAAAAAAGCAGTATTCAGAGTAGTACTGAGGGACTTCTGAGGCAGAGGAACCCAGTGAGGCTGCTTTCTAGTTCTGGGACAGGGATGGGATAGGTTAAGTCTGCAGGAAGTAGAAGAGGAACAAAGCCACATTCCATGCAGTTGCCTTAATTATTTTATGAAACCTGCTCCATTATCCACTCACCTGACGCTCTGTGGGCTGAGGTGCTGTCAGGAGAACACCAGGTGAAAGGTATCCCCCACTCCCTGCTCTGGTCATGAAGTCAGGCCTCTATCTTATTCCCAAAGACTTCTGAAGGGACATAAATGATAGAGCCAGAAGGGACTGTGAAGGGTGTCTGTTCCAAGCCTTCTGGGTTATCCATGCATTCCCAGAGGATGAGGGACTTGCAGGCTCTCACTCTGAGTTGCTGGTAGAGCTGACACAGAGCAAGGCTGCCTAGAAGCCAAAGGTAGGAGAGCGCTCACAACAACAGGGTGGTCTGTGCTTACCTTCCAAAGAATGGATTCCCTGCTCCTTGGCAGTCTTATAAACACTGCTGAAATCATCCCCAAGGTTTGGGTCAGCACCAGCAGCAAGCAGGATCTGCACCACACTGGAAGAAATCAGAAAGACAGAAGTGTCAAAAGCTGGAAAGGCCTAGGAAGTAGAGACTCAGATTCTGAAGCATGCTTGGGGATTGGAGCTGCTTTTGCTCATGTGAGTGGTACAGGGGAAAGAACGGAAACTCCGCCAGTGTAAAAGACAAGGAAAGCTCTGAAACTGACTAGCCGAGTGGCTCTGGTCAAGTTATTTAATATCCTTCTATCTAAGGCTAGGTTTCCACAACTACAAAATACAAAGTATTTATTCAACAATCACTTATCAAATGCTTACTGTGTTGTAGTCACTGTTGTAGGTGCTAGGGTCTGCACCCTCATGGAGTTTATGATCTTCTGGGAATATCAAGAATTCAGCATGAAATTATAGCAATGTGTGGTAAAGGCTATGATGGAGGAAGTACCAGGGCGCCTCGGTGGCTCAGTTGGTTAAGCATCTGCCTTCAGCTCAGGTCATGATCCCAGGGCCCTGGGATCGAGCCCCGCGAGCCCTGCATCGGGCTCTCTGCTCAGCGGAGAGCCTGCTTCTCCCTCTCCTTCTGCCTGACGCTCCCCCTGCTTATGTGCACACACTCTGTCAAATAAGTAAATAAATCTTAAAAAAAAAAAAAGAATAGTAGTACCATGTACAGTGGAAAACCAAGGGGATCAGGAAAGTCCTCCCAGGAAAACAGTATGGAGATTCTTCAAAAAGTTGAAAATAGAGCTACCATATGATCCAGCAATTGCACTACTGGGTATTTACCCCAAAGATACAAATGTAGGGATCCAAAAGAGTACGTGCACCCCAATGTTTATAGCAGCAATGTCCACAATAGCCAAACTGTGAAAAGAGCCAAGATGTCCATCGACAGATGAATGGATAAAAAAGATGTGGTGTATATATATATGTGTGTGTGCGCATGCGCGCGCGCGCGCGCACACACACACACACACACACACACACACACACACACACACACTGGAATATTATGCAGCCATCAAAAAGAATGAAATCTTGCCATTTGCAACGACGTGGATGGAACTGGAAGATATTATGCTGAGCGAAATAAGTCAATCAGAGAAAGACATGTATCATATGACCTCACTGATATGAGGAATTCTTAATCTCAGGAAACAAACTGAGGGTTGCTGGAGTGGTGAGGGGTGGGAGGGATGGGGTGGCTGGGTGATAGACATTGGGGAGGGTATGTGCTATGGTGAGCGCTGTGAAGTGTGCAAGACTGTTGAATCACAGATCTGTACTTCTGAAGCAAATAATACATTATGTTAAAAAAAAAAGAAGATAGCAGGAGGGGAAGAATGAAGGGGGGGAAATCGGAGGGGGAGACGAACCATGAGAGATGATGGACTCTGAAAAACAAACTGAGGGTTCTAGAGGGGAGGGGGGCAGGGTGATGGGTTAGCCTGGTGATGGGTATTAAAGAGGGCACGTTCTGCGTGGAGCACTGGGTGTTATGCACAAACAATGAATCATGGAACACTACATCCAAAACTAATGATGTAATGTATGGTGATTAACATAATAAAAAAAAATTTACAGAGGAAAGGCCTCCCAGAGGATGTGGTATTTAAGGAACTGAAGACTTGGAAGGCTGCATAGCCAGACCTGGAAGGTGATGTGGGAGGCCTCAATGTGGTTACAAATCCTGGAGGCAAAAGAGCACAGGGCTTTACCCATAGACAGCAGCACTGGAGCAGAGAGTGTTAGGGGAAGAGAGCTGTGGGAGGGAGGGAGGCCACTGAAGGGCTTAAGGGGAAGTGACTTGACAACATACGCTTTTCCTCCCCACTTAAAAATATACCGCCTTAGAAAAATGCACACCATACTGAAATATTAAATTAAAAAATGAGTCTTCCCTTACATCCATCCCCTCAATCTAAATGCCAAGAGTAACCACTATGTATAGTTTGGCATATTTCCTTCCTAACCTCTGCTATTTGAAGAATCCCTCCGGAGGCTGTGTGAGAATGGATCGGAGGGAGTAGGACCAGAGGCAGGAGCCTCTACAGACTTGTTATAAGGTGAAATTAGGTAAATTTATAAAGCACCGAACCTAGTGTGCTTGACCCAGGAAGTGCTCCATATAGAAGTCCACTTCCCTTCTGTTACAGCATATTCCTGCTAATGCTTTCTTTTTTCCTTAAGGGGGAAAAACCAAAAAACAAAAAAGACTCTGCTCACTGTAAAAAATTCAGAAACTATAAATAGTTAAAGAAAATGTTTTTAGAATATATAACACCTTTCCGTTTTTTTCAATGTATGTATATTTTTATTTACAAAAATAAGATCATACATAAATTCTCTCTAAACACATACAAACATACACTTTTTTTATAAAGATTTTATTTATGAGAGAGAGAGAGAGAGCACACGAATGCAAATATGCAAGTGGGGACAGGGGCAAAGGGTGAGGGAGAGGGAAAGTGAGGGAATCTCAAGCAGACTCCATGCTAAGCGCAAGGCAGAGCTGGATCTCACGACCCTGAGATCATGACCTGAGCTAAAACCAAGAGTCGGATGCTTAACTGACTGAGCCAACCAGGAGCCCCAACATTTCCATGGTTTTTTTTAAAGATTTTATTTATTTATTTGAGAAAGTGTGAGAGAGCAAGAGAGAGTGAGTGAGGTGAGGAGCAGAGGGAGAAGCAGGCTTCCTGCTGAGTAGGGGACCCAAGGTGGGGCTCGATCCCGGGACTCTGGGATCACGACCTGAGCCAAAGGTAGACCCTTAACCGACTGAGCCACCCAGGCGCCCCCCAAAATTTCCATGTTTTAAGTATTTGTCTACTACCTTGTCTTTAATAGCTGCACAGTGTTCTACTATAGTATACTTTATTCAACCAATTCCTACTGTAAAACATTATTTTTAATATTTCAATAACACATATCTGATTATTTCCTTTGGGTAAATTCCTAGGACATTAAGTTCTAGGTCAAAAGTGTAAGCCTTTTTTTTTTTAAGATTTTTTAAGATTTATTTATTTGAAAGAGAGAGAGAACGAGGGGAGGAACAGAGGGAAAGGGAGAAGCTGACTGCTCACTGAGCAGGGAGCTAGGTGCTGAGATCATGATCTGAGCTGAAAGCAGATGCTTAACCGACTGAGCTACCCAGGTGCCCCAAAAGTGTAAACCTTTTTAAGGGTTTTGATAAATGTTATCAAACTGAATTTTAGGAAGATTGTACCAATTTTTTTTTTTTTTTTTTTTTACTAGCAAAGGAAGAAGGATGAGAGTAACTTTTGTGCCTTCCTTTCACAAAATAGGGTGTTTATTTTTCTTTATCCTGTGTCAGTCTGGTAAGCAAAAATGAAATCACACTGCCATCTCTACTTGGATTTCTTGGATTACTAATGAGGCCGGACTTAAGAAATAAATGTTTAGTAGTTAGTTGTGTTTCTTTTTTCATGAATCACAACAGTTGACTGTATTTTCATAATGTCCTTTGACCATTTTTCTCTTAGTATGTTAATCTTTTGCTTACCGGCCTTCAGAACTGTTAATGCTTTTGAAGGTGTAATGGTAAGCATTTCAAAAAATTACTCTATCATAACTATTAAAAAGTCAAACTATAGTTTTAGTTTTTCTCTTGGTAGTTTTTCAATATCTGTAATCAGCAGTGTTGATGGTCTTCCCTGTACCAACTGGCTTGAATTTCATTACCTTCAAATAGGCATAGAACCTGGCTCAATTATTTGCTGAATGGATGGATGAATTTTAATAGGTTCAGAGTTGAGGTTCTCCTACAACTGATCTAACATGGTCAGGTTGAGTCTCAGGTGTCTATTCACCTTACCTAAAAGGATCTTAAGAATTACCTTTCATAGGCAATCTATCCAATATATCGATTACAATCCTAAGGAGAAATGAGAAGGATCTCTAAGCAGCTAAAATCCATGTCTAAAACTCAGATATTGAATTCACAGCAGAGTCTGTCAGGTTCACACTCGGAGACATATCTGCTCTTAGTTTACACATAGTTGGGATAAAACTGGCATTGGTCTTTCTGTTTCCCAGAAGATGAAAAGCCAAGAAGGTACAAAAAGGCTGTTACAGATAGGCAAACCAACACAGAAGGCAGTGAGAAAAAATATCTGCTAGAGAGGTAGCATGGTATAGAGATTAAGAACATTGGCTTTAAAATCTGGGGCAATCTGAGCATCAACATGAGTAATCACAGTAATGGATCATAACCAATTGAGTAAAAAAAGATTCCATAATTCCATACTGAAAATAAGTAAGTTAATGGGATGAAAGGAAAGCTCTTCCTTACTGTAGAATGATAACTAATAAATGTAGAAGGAACAATGAAATTAGAACATCATCATTTTGCAATCTCATAATTATCATGGATAAAAAGAGCATCTGGCTCACATGGCTGTGTTAATGCATGTAAAGTGCTTAGAACACCATCTGACATATAATAAGTGCTCAACAAACATTGGTTATTATTTTTACTATGTCCCTGGCCCTGTGGTTGGGCTGTGGGGAAGTCAAGAGAAATGTGAATTGAGACACTTAAATTGGGAAGACAGCACATTTTATAACAAGCACAGAAAGATCTGGGTTCAAATCAAAGCTCTATCATTTACTGTCTGTGATCCTGGACAGGTTACTATACCTCTGATGCCCATTCCCTTACCAGAATAATGGAGATAATAATGCCCCTCTCGCAGGTTATAAGCATGTAAAACTCAGTAGTGCATGGCACATAGAAGGAGTCCACAAATAAGAGCTCTCTTCCCTTTGTCCATATAATCTTAGTAATAATAACATGATTCTGGGCGGAAGTAGGCACCAGATGTATACCTGACCATGAAACTCACGACTCATGCTGGCACAGCCCTGTGTTAAGAAGGCAACACTTCTTTCTATATTCTGCATAAGGTGGCTTGTTTTAAAATCCGAGTGAGAAAGGTTTGTCGATCTAAACTCAAAGGGACATAATTTGGTTAATCCTCAGCTGCTGTGTCCAATCACTATTCAATCACAACCCCTCCCATGGCAGGCTGTCCCTCTAGGCAGCTAGTGTCACTAACTGTGCTACCTGGGCCTCTCCAGGTTCGTGAGTATTGATTCCATCTGTCCAATTTGCAAGCTGCAAGACGTGTCCAAGCAACCAAGTATGCTGCCCTTGGCCCTGGAGGGCAGACAGTGGTCTGGTAGGATGGAGAGAAGACAGTGACTAGGCTCGGCCCTCAGACTGCTAACCCAATCAAAGGGAATGGGCAATTCACTTCACAAACTTGGAGGCCAAAGAGGATAAGCAACCAAGCTAGTGACTCATTCTGTAACCTCAGAGAAGATTCCCTTCACTTTTAATACAACTCAAAGGCAGCAGCCCCACTGTGGGAGTATAGCTAGGACTGAAGGAACTGTGGCTGCTTAGTGACCTAGAGTGGCACCAAACACCTTGCCAGATGGCTAGGAGGCTTTCTGTCCAACAGCCATTACTTACTTACAATGCATCTAATCCAGACCTCCACAGGGATCAGACCCTTCTTGGAGAAGCCAGCCCAGATCAGGCTAGAGGGCTACACGACTATGCTTAGCTTTGGTGATCAAAGCTAGCTTTGATGACCAAAAGAACTTCCTGGACCTATGGGTTGCAGCACGGCAAAAACACAGTAGGAGGCTAGCCAGGTTAGAGAAAGCTAAGGCAAAGCTGGTAAGAACAGGCTTAGCAGTTGGCCATGCCCAGCAAGTGTCAAGAAATTCAGAGTAAAGGGCGCCTGGGTGGCTCAGTTGGTTAAGCGACTGCCTTCGGCTCAGGTCATGATCCTGGAGTCCCTGGATCGAGTCCCGCATCGGGCTCCCTGCTCAGCAGGGAGTCTGCTTCTCCCTCTGACCCTCCCCCCATCTCATGTGCTTTCTCTCTCATTCTCTCTGTCTCTCAAATAAATAAATAAAATCTTTAAAAAAAAAAAAAAAGAAATTCAGAGTAAAACAGAACCAAGGGCCAGAGACCAGGAAGCACAAATATGAGACAGAGTCAAAAGCCAGGTCAGATGTTAAAGGACTAGAGGCTAAAGAAGAACAGTAGGTCACAAACCAAGTAGGCAGCCAGAAACCAAGGAATATACAGGTATCAGAAGTCAAGGAAAGGCAAAAGCAGCAGAAACCAGGAGCAGCAATGAGACTTTGGAAATGAAGTGATTTCTATCTCCTTGATGCTTTTTCCTGAAGCAGAAACAAATCCTCAGGTTCAGAACTGTATTTGGGAGAAGGTGACTTACATGGAGAGATGGTAAGTTGGCCCGCCCATCTGGCTAACAAGGGGAGTAACAAGGTCAGGAGTAAAAAGAGAATCTGATGGCACAAAGAGAAGCAGACACTGCTATTTGAGGTGATCTATCAAAGGACAACAGCAGCCTACCCTCTGTTCTGATGCTGGCATACTGGTTGTTGTCCTTTAGTAGGTTTGGGTTTAGGTATTACTGCCTTAAATTTGGGTAGCTGGTACCACACAGGCTGTGGTGTATGGGCTAGGCCTTTAGGGTCTTAACAGCTGGATTAAAGGGGGAAGAGTCTATCATTCCATGCACTTATGTTTTTCTACAACAGGAAACACTTCTACTCAGAGGATCTATGCTGACTACTCCACAGGTTCTCTCTGGGCAAAGATTTAAGAGTACCAGCAATTCTCTGAGCCAGCTCAGGATTTGGTCTCTGGTGGTCTGTGGAAAGAAAACCAATGTCATTATTAGCCTCAAAGACTAGAGATAATCTCGACTCTTATTTCCCTAATTTGGAGATTCAGAGGCTGTGTACAGCCCAAGAGGATGTAAAGACAAACCAAGAGGTTTGTCTTTAAATGACTTGGCTCTAGCAGCTGTACCTGCCTTCCTGTATGCCCATCAGAACCTGTTCTGTTCTTATCTCCGCCCAAGTGAGCTAACTCACCAAAAAGACTGGGCCTTGTGAATACTGAAGGTTAAGGTTGTGAGGGTGAGCTTGGATCTTAGGCTGCGAACTGTTTTATTCTCTGCCTTGTTTATACTACCTGCTAGTACAAATATCTATTTTCTCAAGGGTATAGAGTGTGGCTAAGTAGGAGGAAGACAATAGTCTAATAAGAGCTAACATTTGTGTATATTTCCCCCATGCCACACGCTGTTTCAAACACTTCATATATACTAACACATTTAATCTTTACAACAACCCAGTGAGGCAGGTTATACATTAAGAAAACTGAGGCACTGAGGAATTAAGTAACTTGCCTAAGGTATCATTCAGCTGTAAGGAGTTGAGGTGGGATTCAAACCAGGGCAGTGTGGCTACAAAGTCCCTCTGCTATATTGCTCCTCACTTCCCTATATTGACTCCCAGGCAGCTAACAAATCGTGGGAGCACTTTGCCTCAAGTCAGGTTTTAGCAGCAAAGCTAGGATCAGAAAGCCCAACAGAGGAAGAAACAAACAACACAGATTACTATTAGGTATAAGAAGAGATCCTCAAGCTCATCTGTTAGAGAAAAACAAATTAAAACAATGAGATATCACTTTAAAGTCCACAAGTTGGCAAAAGTTAGAAAGCTGAAAAATGCCATGTGTTAGAGAGGACATGGGGTTCTGGGACTGTTCACACACTGTCGGGACAGACTGGTGCAGCCATTCTAGAAGGCGATCTTGTAATAGTTTATCAAATTAAAGTACCTTACTCGATGACCCAGAACTTCTGAATGTGTATCTCCCAGAGCAATTCTTACACAGATCCCTAAAGGGCAACATGGAAGACGTTCATCCCAGCATTCTGTGACAGTGGGGAGTTGCAGGCAATCAAGTGTCCACCATTGGGGAATGAGTAAGTTAAATGTGGTAGAGACACACTATGAAATATGATACAGCAGTTAGAAGCAACTATTAATCATTAACTGAACTTGACCATTTGTTCCAAAAGTTTATTCCTTCAGGAAGTCTTTCAACTGCAGAACTAATTCCTATGATGATCTAGTAGATCTTTGGGACTGAAGGATTAAGGACCCAGTGAAAACAATGAATTCTCTGAAGTACACCAAGGCCATCAAATGTGCCATTCCTTCTGCTGGGAGTGTGCCCCGTTGCTTCAACTGGTTAGTGCCCATCACCTTCAGGGCTCTTCAGGGACTAGGTCACCAACTCAACTGAGTCTTCTCTGACCCCCAGCCTGGGTCCATGCCTTCCTATTTGTCTACCCAGAATGCAGTACTCCCCCCCATGGGTAGGTGACCCTCATAATGTTGTACCATGATTACCTGCTTACTTTTATTTGCCTTTCCTGCTACACTATGAGGCAAGGGCCATGTCTTGACTTTCATTCCCAGCTCCTTGCCCAGTGCCTGGGTCAAAGTGGACAGCAGATGCTTTCTGAATGAGTGCATGAATAAATGAAGGATGAATAAATAAAATCATTATTTTATTTGGTGGGAAATGGAGGAGAATGGTAGATGCCACTGTCTCAGCCCTGTCCAGATATCTCCCACCTGATATCTATTTGCACTTGAGGGTGCAAACTAGGTCACAGGAGGTTTAACTGTGGAAAACCTTCACCTTCCTCTCCTGAGCACCAGACCTTTCCTGCCTTCCACCAGGCAGTTCCCAGACAAAGCTGAGGAAATGAATAGGAGGGTGGTTCCAAAGTGGCAGCTCCTGAGACTCATGGAACTCCCTTTGGAGCCACAGCCCCCATGAGGCGCATTTTAATTTGCTGATCAGGTTGTAATTCGATTAGAGGTGGGAGCACATGTAGGAAGGTTGGCTCACACTGACCTTGATGAGCTCCTGCTTTCAGGACAGTGGGGTGTCACAATGCATGGGAGGACAGTTACATCGATCGATGTTAAGGCTTTCTGGTCTCCGTGGCCGGAGGGGCTTGGGGTTGCTACATTGTTTAGGAAAAAGCGAGGAAACCTGTGGTGTGGGCTGAGGCCTATGCTGGGCCAGGCGCGTGTCAGAGACGGCTGGCGAGCAGCTGGAGTTGGTGAAGCAAGAAGGGCAGTGATCCCAGCTCCAGGTCGTCCCCACACAATGTTGAGTTTCAGGAGAAGCTCCTCCAACTCCTCCTCCCCTCTACCCCCCACATCCAAAGCATAGGGTCACTGTGATGAGTGTCACGGGTCCCAAGGAGAAGACAAAGAACTGACCTATTCTCAACCCAGTGCACACCTCAATGAAGGGAGGAAGCAAAGAGGTCACAGTTCAGGAGGTTTGCTGGAAAGTCAAATGAGCTGTGGCTCATTCAGTCTACTCGCCGGTCTATGCACTGGTCAGGAAAGCAGGGTGGCCTGACCAAAGGCAGCAGCATGTGTTAAATCTAAAGGTCCTGTGGCATGGGGGCAGGAGCCGGGAGTGGAGAGGGTGGGGAGAGCAGTTTTCTTTTTAAAGCCAGCTTTCTTAGGAAATAAACTAAGATTCGGTAAGAGGCAAATTTCCTGTGTAGAAAATGTGCCACAATTTTCTCAAAAGAGGATAATAATATTTTGTTTACTTCCCTCAAAAGGTAAAAATCAGTAATCACAATATAGCAGCCACAGTGTGTTAAGCACTTTACATTCACTGTTCCAGATCCATATAACCACTCGCAATGAGGTATTAGTCTCATTTTATAAATGAATAAATTACAATGTATCATGGATCACTACATCAAAAACTAATGATGTATTGTACGGTGACTAACATAACATAATAAAATAAATTAAAAAGAATAAAGCTCCAGTAATCAAAAAACCATAGTATGGTGTGAGAAAACATAAATATATCAAAATGAAAGAATAAAGATTCAAAATATGAAAAAAATGAATAAATTGAGGCTCAGCTGCCCAAGTATACACATTAATTAAGCACAGGAACTAAGATTCAAACCCAGGTCTGTGTGGCCATAATTACTGAGCCTCTACTATGTACCGGGGATAGTGACATTTTCAGATGGTAAAGTAAAGCAGGTCATAGCAGCTAGCTGGGATAAGAGGGAGTCTCCTTCAGATGGACAAGGGTCAAAATCAATGGTGGGGCCAGACAACGTGAGATCATTTGGGGCAAGGCCCAAAGAAGACATCGCACATTAAGGAGAGGGCCATGGAACCAAGATCACCCATCATAGGGTTTCCCAGGCAATCTCAACTTCACATCCTCAGCTTAGTTCTAAATCTAATTCCCTATCTTCCATGTCTTTCGATCTGTGCTCTAGAATACATGGTTGCTGAACCTATGGGCCAAAGTGGTCAAACCCTGGTTGTTAGGGATTTCACCACAGTATGGGCCTGGACTAGGTTCTCTCTAGGCAAATGATCTATAAGAGCGTGCTGGGGCTGCTATATCTCCTAGACTTTGGATGAAAATAACAACAAGAAAACAAAAAATATCAGTAACACCAGCAGATACCTATTAAGTACTTAGCTACACACTAGGCATTGCACTGAACAGTTTTATGTGCATTTCAATCTTCACAACCACCCTATGCTGACGTAGGGGCTATTATTATTGCATTTTGCAAACGAGGAAACAGAGCTAGTACCAGGTAGAGGTTTTTAAACCTAGGCGGTCTCCTTCCAGAGCCCTTGTTCCTCTCCACTGCGTCACATACAACTAAACTATGTGCTCCCCCAAACAGGGACTGTGCCCCGACCATCTGTTCCTCACACAGAAGGCCCAGTACAGACCAGTAAATATCTGTTGAATCAATCCATTTCTGGGGCCTTAACACTGCACTTGCTGATGCAAACACTGAGTTTTTTGTCAGCTCCTAGGCTTTATTTGCTCCTATTGCGAAGTTAGGTCTCCCTCACCCTGGATTTTAGAGTTGGCTTTTGGTTTTAATTGCAGACTTAAACACTCGTCCCTATCAATGTTTATCACCACAGATTTAACCACTGTTCTAGCCCACTGAGTTCTTTTTTCAATATCCCCAATTCTTTCACCCAACATACTACCTCCCTCTTTAAGCTTCATTTAATCTGCCAATTGGGTTGGCATTTATCCATGTAATGACTGAATAGGACAGGGCCTTGTGGCTCACCACTAGAGTTTGCTCTCCAGTCTCCAATCATATATACACAACATATGAAACAGGTCACTCACCATCTGACTGAACTATTCTCCACATCATACTTTATTCATGTGGGTATCATGAGAGACAAATACCTTGCTGAAACCCAGACACACCTACTATATTACTGTATACTCCTGATCCACTAGCCTGCGACCCTATTTAAATAAGCAGCTCACCTCTTTCTGCCATCTTGGAGCCTATGGAGGCCTCCTGGGAACAGGACTCCTAAAATGACAAATACGTCTGGAAGGTTGTGGTCCAAGGCCATTTTTGCTGGCTATAAGTGAGGTCTCCTGAACCAGAGGGAGCACAAAGCTCTTCTAAAAATTTATGCTCAAGATGAAGCATCTAGGTAAGAGATGTGCTCAGGTGTACAAAGCAAAGAACAACACAGTGACTCCTGGTGAGAAACTGAACAAAACCAGAGTAATCTAGGGAAAAGTAACTTGTGTTCATGGAACCAGTGGCATGGTTCATGCCAAATTCTGAAGCAACCTTCCTGCCACAGAATCCATGTGATGCTGTACCCCTCAAGGATTTAAACTTACTGAAAAGTAAATAAATAAAGGTGTAAATAAAGGTGTAGATTTGTTCTCTTATAAAAATAAATATATAGGGCGCCTGGGTGGCTCAGTCGTTAAAGCGTCTGCCTTTGGCTCAGGTCATGGTCCCAGGGTCCTGGGACCGACCTCCACATAGGGCTCCCTGCTCAGCGGGAAGGCTGCTTCTCCCTCTCCCACTCCCCCCTGCTTGTGTTCCCTCTCTCACTGTGTCTCCCTCTGTCAAATAAATAAATAAAATCTTTAAAAACAAATAAATAAATATATAATAAATAAGCAAGCAAGCAAGCAGCCCATGGCACAATGTGGGTCTGCTGTCTTTAAAAAGAGGTGTGGAAGTAAACCATGTCACAGTCCCTAGAAGTGGAATGTCCTTCCACAAGCAGCTGAACTGCATGAGCACTGGATGCTCCCTTGATCCCAACTGAAGCTCTCCATGAAAGCACCGAACACAGAACCCAAAATGGGATATAGTGTTGGAGAAGGGGGACTACCCTGAGATTGTTATGTTAGGCAAATGAGTTGGCACTGCTTTCCAGGGAGCACTGTCTTGGGTTGCCTGAGGTCAAGGCATGCATCTGCCAAACTAGAATCGGTGCATGCTGGAATTGGAATATCATTACTACGAAACAGGATTATCTTGAGCAACGATTCCAAATGGGATTAGAAATGACTGTTACTCAGACATAATCAGCCACAGCAGCAGTGGGAGAAACATCAAGCCCGGCACACTTTTCTGGGGGCATGATGCTGGCATTCTGGGCACCTGGCCAGCACCCTCATCCACCCTTCCTTGCTGGGAAATACTGGGCACTGTCCAGCATTGGGCAGGTGGCCACCTGGGACAAGAGCCAGTCCCACATCAAAGTGCCCTGCTCTGGGGTCTCATGTTCCAGGCCCAGTTTCTTAGATGAAAAGGAATGGAAAAAGAATCTCCAAAGCCCTTCTGCTTCTGAGCCACCTAAAGGTGTTGGTAAGAGACAAGTTAATACCCCACATTCAAAGATAGGCTAACCTGCAGACTGTTAACTAATTTCCTCCTGGAGTGACCCACATTCAGCAGTAATAATAATAATTAAGCACCACCACCACTACTACTATGCTACTAACTAAAGTAGCCAACCCTTATCAAGTGCTTACTATATGGCAGGCACTGTTCTAAACAACACAATATTTACATATTTAAACCTCAAAACAGCCTTTCGGGGAAGATCTGCTTATTATCCCCATTTTATGGTTGAAGAAACAATCACAGGTAAGTGAAAGAACCTGCCAAGGTACATAAGTGGTAAGAGGAAGAACAGGAGTTGACCCCATGTAATGTGGCTCTAGAGCTACAGATACACCAACACCAGACTACCACGGAGTGAGTGGATCCTGGCCAATGTTGGATAGGGCCTTTCCTTCGATTCTCTGGTCTCTAGACTCCGCCAGCTCCTCCAACCGGATCTGGCACATTCTTACTTTCTCACCTCTGCGAACTTATGTTCACACCGGTCCTCTTGTACTAATGATATTCCAGAAATGCTGTCCCTCTACTCTCCACCCCTACCGATCAAAATCCTGTCCATCCTTCAAGGCCCACCTCGTGTGAAAGGCCTCTTTTCTACAAGGCATGATCTCTGCCTGGCACTAGAGGTGATTTTCTCTGGGACACTGACCACAATCTGTCTCATTCTATAGATTGTTTAAAAAAAAGGGGGGGGGGACTTGTTTATCCCTTTACTGACTGTCAGCTTTTTTTTTTAATTTCTAAGTAATCTCTGTATCCAACGTGGGGCTCGACCTTACAACCTCAAGAACAAGAGTTATATGCTCTACCGACTGAGCCAGCCAGGTACCCCCTGATAGTCAGCTTTTTTTTTTTTAAGATTTTATTTATTTGACAGAGAGAGATAGTGAGAGCAGGAACATAAGCGGGGGAGTGGGAGAGGGAGAAGCAAGCTTCCTGCCAAGCAGGGAGCCCAATGTGGGACTCGATCCCAGGATCCTGGGATCATGACCTGAGCTGAACGCAGACGCTTAACGACTGAGCCACCCAGGCACCCAACAGTCAGCTTTTTGAGACAAGGAGAGTGGTTTGTCTGTTTTTAGACTTCTCATAAACATCCCGCATATCTTGACACCAGTGGGTCATCAAGAAACCCTGACTGAGCTGCCTTGACTTTGGTCCTGGCACCCCTTAGTCCATCCCAAGGCCTTGCTCCCCACCCCTTCCCTCCACAGGCAGTATATCCAGTGGAAAGAATGAGAATTTATGGTTCAAAGACAACTGGCTTCAAATCCTGGCTCCCTCTTTCACTTATTAGACAACCATGGGCATCTCTGAGCTTCATTTTCCCTATCTGTAAAATAGGGATAACGATCCTTCCCTATTAGGATTGTAGTGAGGATTAGAGCCAACATAGGAAGTGCCTGACATGGGCGTGGCAAACGGAAGGCACCCAATCACAGCCATACCCATGATCACCACTAGTCAGAAGACTGGCCAGCACAAAGCCCAGCCTCCTTGGGCCAAAGGAAGCACCCCTCTGCAATAAGCAGCCAGGCCAAGAACAAGCTGGGGACCCTAGGAAGAGGCTATAGGCCTTTATGGCAGGATAGATCTCTATGTGGTCAGGCCCCCTAACGACCTGCACTGAAGCACGGGTGCAGGGGCCCTCCACTTGCTTTGCCTCCGGCCAGCCAGCAAGGGAGGAGAGCCTCCCAGGGAAGCTGCCCCTGGTCCAGCTGCAAGAGCAGCATCATTGTAGGAACGCCTATGCAGCTGCTGGCCCCACAAAGAAAGGCCTGCACAGCCTCTTCTGCAGGACAGGAATCTGCTTGGGACTGTTGGTTTATTAAAGACAGGGTTTAATGCCCAACCACCCACCTCCTTAGTAAGGTGGAGGGAAAATAAGCAAATGCTAAAAATAAATGACTGCTATGAGAGGAAATTAAATGGTCTTCAGCCAAGGATGGCGGCATTTTAAAATTAACAAAGCCCAGGTACCACATCCAGGAAGGCCTTGGCAAATGCGTGTTAGCCACTCATTAGATCAGCTCCTCAGGGACCCCAGCCAAGCAGGGAAGGCAGTGCCGGGAAGCAGTCCTTCCGATGCTGATGAAATGCACTCCCGGAGAAAAGGCAGAGGAGGGAGGGAGATTCTTGTGGGGAATTTCAAACAGTTTTGCTGGAGCTCTGCCTCATGGCCTCACCTTCTCTGAAGCAGGGGCTTTCAAAGCAACCAGCAAGCCCAAGTGGACTCAAATCTGAATCTCCCCCCACCACCCCACTCTTTCAGGATCTCTGGTTCCTGAAGCACCACATCCGCCACACTATTTAGGCGGTCTCCCTGTATGGCAGTGCAGGGACAAGGAGTCAGAGGATGATGTGGGATGGGAGGCAAGCTCTCAGTCCTGTACCCTGCACTTGTTCCTTACTATTAAGAATTGTAGGATATGCTGTGAATGTATATAAGCTCACTGTGTATCACTTGTAAGTGAATTTATCATTATTCATCAGTAATTATACCTCATGACATCACAAATCATGAGAATTCATAAACCTTTATTCTCTACTAACAATTAGAGTATACAGTACTCTAATGTGAAACACCATCAACAATAAGAAGTCTAAACATTCCAGGTGACCAAGAACTATATGAATTCATTTTAACACTACAAACGTGAATTCTTAGTATGCCAAGGGGTTACAAATAATAATGAAAATTAGACAGGGATGATGTCTTTTTAAAAACTTTAAAAAGTTTTTTTTAAGTCAATTTACTGAAGTATCATTTACTCATAGTAAAATGCATCCTTTTAAGATGTACAATTTGATGAGTTTTCATTGTTTATCACCACCACAATCAGGATTTAGAATATTTCCATCACCCCCAAAGTTCCCTTGGGTCCCTCCTCCTACCCCTAAATCCTAGCAGCCACTGACCTGATTTCTGTCCCTACAGTACTGCCTTTTCCAGGCTGTCATATGTTTTTGGAGTTATACCATAGGTAGTTTTTTGTGTCTGGCTTTAGCTTAGCATAAGGCTTTTAAGATTCGTCTCTGTTGGGGAACCTAGGTGGCTCAGTCAGTTAAGCGTCCAACTCTTGATTTCGGCTCAGGTCATGATCTCAGGGTTGTGAGATCAAGCCCCGTGTTGGGCTCTGCACTGAGTGTGGAGCCTGCTTAAGAGTCTATCTCTCCCTCTCCCCCTCCCCAAGTCACGTGCATGTACTCTCTAAAAAAAAAAAAGATTCATCCTTGTTGCTGTATGTGTGAAGTTTTTTTTTTTTTTTTAAAGATTTTACTTATTTGACAGAGAAAGAGAGAGCACAAACGGGGGAGCAGCAGTCAGAGGGAGAGGGAGAAGCAGGCTCCCCTGGGAGCAGGGAGCCTGATGGGGGGCTCAATCCCAGGACCCTGAGCCAAAAGCAGTCGCTTAACCAAGTGAGCTACCCAGGCGCCCCTGAATAGTTTTATTTTTTTTAATTGCTGGGTAGTGGTCCACTGTATGGATGTACCATAATTTGTCCATTCACCAGCTGATGGACATTTGGGTAATTTCCAGTTTTTGGCGATTATGAACAAAGCTACTATGTCTACAAAGCTACAGGTCTTTTTGAAGATGTGTGTTATTATGTCTCATGGATAAAGTTGGTACAGGAGCTGGTATTGCTGGGTTGCATGGTAAATATATGTTTCACCTTTATGAGAAACTGCCTAAGTGTCTTCCAAAGTGGCCACAGCATAATAATGCATTCCTATCAGCAATGATGGCAATTGTTCTGCATCCCTGTCAGCACTTGGTATTGTCAGCTTTTCTAAATTTTAGCCATTCTAAATGACTAATGCGGAGTATCTTTTCATGTGCTTATTTGCCATCCATCTCTTCTCTGGTTAATGTCTGCTAAAATCTTTTGCCCATTTTTTAAAAATTGGGTTGTCTTTTTATTCTTGATTTATAAGAGTTCTTTATATCTTCTGGATAATATTCCTTTATCAGATGTGTGTTTTGACAGTTTCTTTTTTTGAAAAATTAAAAATTATAAGGATCTAAATCATACCATTTTTCTGCCAAACCACTATCCCCTGCATATACATGCTGATAAAGGAAACAGGATAGACTTAAACCTTCAGTTTACAAATACCTTAGTGCCACTGGATGGAGAGTCAAGCAGTAGCTGATACCTGCTAAAACTCATGAGCTATTTTTACCTCCACTGTAAGCACCCAACCAACACTAGACTTTAAGGAAAGCTACATCTGGAGAAATGGCCGTCTTACAAACAGCTTTTGGCCCCCCAGGCTCTGCACCTCCCAAAAGCCCTGTTCTGGTCCACCAGGCTCCTGGAATGGTCAACAGTCGTCACACTCCATTGCTGGCCATTGTCCACTGGGAAAGGTAGGAGGCTCCCAATCCATCCTTCAGTGAAAGAGCAAACAGTGGGGCCTGTGGCTGCTTGGACATCAAAGTTGAGCAAACAGGCCTGGCAGGCCCTGCCTCTCCGCCTACACATCCTGCAAATGCCATGTGAAGGAGCTTCCCTGAGGGGGTCATGACTTTCAGCTTGTCATAGCACACATCAAAGTTTGCACCACACACGAACTGGGTACATGGGTTCGAATCAAGTCGCCTAAGAGCGGATACTCAGCCATTGTGTCCAGTTTTAATCCTGTGTTTTCCCAAGTAATTAAGCCTTCTTGCTTATGAACTTGTGACTAAGTAAAGCATCACTGAGAGGTTGTAACATCAAAGTGCCTTCCACCGTCTGTCCATGTTTGGTAAAATTGGATTTCTTTCTCTTCTTAAAGAAAAACTAATTGAATTTAGCTGCAGGCTGGGTATATTTGCA
The DNA here is from genome assembly GCF_037043125.1 of Eumetopias jubatus. NCBI lineage: Eukaryota > Metazoa > Chordata > Mammalia > Carnivora > Otariidae > Eumetopias > Eumetopias jubatus. Next base: position 54,138,317 of record NW_028274819.1, read on the forward strand.
CGAGCTGGTGAAGGCTCTGCTAAGTCACAGTGATCATCCTGGGACCCTGTGGCTTAGCCTTTAGCTGGGCTGGGTCAAAGTGCAACACAGAATGAGGCACCCAGACTCAAGCTAAACAAGTGCCTATAGCATGAGGCTTAGGAGGCCTCACTATGGAAAAAGGGTCAGCCCCCAGCAACTGCTCCTCAAGTCACTACTTCACCCAAGCTGTTACTAGGTAGGGCTGGCCAAAGGATCATCCTAGTAGAATGTTGGTAAATCTTTGGCAGAACGGCTACTGAAGACAATGGCCACCATGTTACTCGAGTCCTTGATGTCAGCAGTCCAAGGAAGCTTCTTAAGGCAAAGGCTGTAATGCTTATTATCTGAATCCGTCACAGCTTAGCACATCAGCACCAGACATAGTATAGTTTTAAAAAATGTTTGCTGGATACATAAAATGATAATAGAAAGGGGTGTCAGAACAAAGTTCTTCTTTCCTGAAGAACCAAACTCTCTGTATCCCTTTTTTTTTTGCCTTGCTCATCAGGAAACTTCATCTAAAGTAATACTTAATTCCACTAATTACCTGACTTACAGTGAGTATAGCATGGTGCCATTTATGTGAAATCACACACATACACTGCTCAATTTCTAGATAGAGGGAATTCAGTTGACTGCTACTTTCTTCTCTATATTATTTTTACAAAAACAATAAGCCTATTTTCAGAAAAGAAAATCTCTGGTTCAATCCTGATACAATTATCTTTCCTTTTACCAATATGATTTCTGATCCTGATCCAGTTTTAACTCTCCTGTGTACATTTATATTTTTATTTTAATTTGAGTCACTGCAAACCCTTTTTGGAAATAAAAGGAGAGAATAAATTATAAGTTAAGTTCTCATACATACTTTTAAAATTTTGTTCTATAGGACTGTATTTTTTATTAAAAATTAAATAAAATAGTACTATCTTTACTATTCAAAATTAAGTTAAAAAATACATATACAAATAACAGTTCACAAGATGTTAGTCTCCTTAATGATAGAGATTATTGTGCTATATCCCTAAAGACATAGTCATGACAGGCACTCACTAAAGGCAGTTTAGGGTGAAATGACTGGATCCTCTCAGGACCTCTCCTTTGAGCTTGTGGGCTGACAACATCTAATGGAGGTGAAGGTTCTCTGCTTCAGCCTTGAAGCAAGGGGTGCTGTCCCTCTATCCTCCCTTCATCCAAGTCCAATTGAAATGGTGGCATTTCAGTCCTGGCCAATATGATTCCAGAAGGGCTTGGTAACTGATGAAATAAGGATCAGTATACTTCTAATAAGGAGAAACTTATTGGCAGACTGTGCTGGTATGAACATGATCATCTTTTAAGACCACACCCATAGCACCTTACCAATGAGGCCTACTCACCCTGATCAAGGTACTTCAGGCATTCCTTTTTATCAGGTTCTATTTTCCTTTCTCCATAGCACTTCTTACCTTTTAATATAGTATATATCTTATTTATATAAATATATAAATATACTTATCATTTACTACCCAGGGACCACCGCTAGTATAGAAGTAAGCTCTATGAAGGTAGGGATATTTGTCTGTCAGGAACAGTGCCTGGCAGACAGTAGGTGCCAAAAAAAAATTATGATATGAATAAATTAACCTAAAAGGTATGCCACTTTCAATAAAAATCTGTCCCTAGACACTGGAAGGAAGAGAAGGACACAAAATGGATGTTTAAAACACCAATAATTAGTTCCAAGAACCAAAACAAGTAAATACAAGCCAACACTCTCACTTTGCTCAACAAGCATCACTGATTTGCTAATGGCACTGGATAAAGACAGGGCAATCAGTTAAGGCAAGAAGTCATTAGAATTAGAGAAAAGTGTCCCCAAAGCACATCTACCATCTAGCTGCACACTGATTGACAATACTCTTAAGTATAGTGTTATTTCCTCGTCTGTCTCAATGCTGGAAATACTACATCTAGAAGGGCCACACACCCCCTTCCCTTTTCTCCACCACCTGCTTGCTATCTCTTGTGGATGGAGAGAGCTGCCAGCTGGGAAAGAAGACCGGTGGGTGGGGTGGAGGTGGTAGTGGGCGGAGTATCAGTGGTAGAATAAACACGTTTGTGTGTAGACACAGCTAATGTGGGTAATAGAGAATAACAATTGGTCATTTGTAACAGGTAGCATATACACTATCTCACTGGGCTCTCGCAAAAATATAGCGGGAATCTACTCTGCTGCCAGATTCAGTCCCCTCATACCCTCTGCTCTGATAATATCCTGTCCACATGGCTCTGACATCAGTGGTTACATTAGACTCTCTCTCTTACCTGCCTTTCTTTTCTACATTGGACCTTGAGCTCCCAAGGTCTCTGATTCTCCAATGATTAGCACAAAGTCTGGCTCAGAGTAGATATTTACCACATGCTTGTGAAAATAACTGATTTCAGATGAAGAAACAGGGTACCCCCAGAATTCTGAAATTCAACTAAGGGTCAGAACCAGAACTGGATTCCAGGCCTCTCAACTGCAAAGCCTATTTACACCAAGTTTTCTTTTAAGTGCTTGGAGCTTAAGAGGCAAATAAGGAAATGGAGTGCTGAGAACAGGCTCAGGACAGAGGAACAGAGAAGAGAGACCTATCTCAAGTACAGCTAAGTCTCTCAGCCCGTCTGATGCAGTGCCACCTCTATATTAGAAAATCCCTGTTTTGTCGGTTTCCACCACATTTATGATCCTTCCAAAGGAGGCCAGTAGTGGCAGACAAAAGCCTTAATGATCAGCTTGAAGAAAAAATTAAAACTGGTACTTCAAACTATCAATTTCCATGGCTGCTACTAAAGTGCCCAGTCTGCTTTCTATGAAAGCATTTCTTTTTGCTCTTAATCAATTCTTTTGCATAACTACAGTGTAACTACAGCTAGAGACTGGGATGAAGAAGTAGCATCCAGGATCTGGCACATGGAGGCAGCAGTGAGGTAAAGTAAAACACAAATTTTGCAAGCCAGACCAAATTCTAACTCCTGTGTGACCTCAGACAAATCATCTTTTCCATCTGGGCTTCAGTTCTCTCAACTGCAAAATGAGAATTTTGGCAAATTGTGGCAATTGTGAGAATTGGAAATAACTCTCTACACATAGGGGACTATTTCAACCTTTACAAAATAGCTTCCCTCTGAGGGAATGGCGAAGTGGGCAGGAAAAGAGCAGGGCCTCCAATGATAGGGGAGGAGTGCCACCCCCCACCCCCCAGTTTCCGTCAGAATCTTCATAGGAATAGCCCAGTGGAGCCCTCGCTGAGGACGGTGACTAGCTTCTTCCACATGGACAGACAGTGGATAACGAAAACATAAAGGGAACTCACATGTGTACCTTCAACCACTTAACACAGGCTTGCAAACATTTCATGGCTTCAATAATGCAAATGACTCGCCTAAGGCCACAAAGCAAATGAAAGATGGAGCCAGGATCCAAGGCTATCTCTTCCCTTTCCCCATCTTCTATACTTTCATTATACCAGGTATAGACCTGACCTTCAGCTCAGTCCATCACCCTGCCTCTGGGGAAGACAACAAGGAGACAAGCAGGGTGGGAGAGGGTTCTGGAATGTGGTCTGCAAGGCTCAGGCTAAGGGAGCCCTGTGTAGAAGATCTCTCACCTGTCATTTCGGCTGATGGCTGCCACCATGAGTGCTGTCCAGCCAAGTCTGTGCCTTGCATTAACATCTGCACCTTCCGACAAGAGCCTAGAAAGAAACAGAGGAATATTTTCAGTATATGGCTTATTGCGGAAGTAGGAGTGGAAGAAATGAGACAGTCAACAAACAGGGAGGCTAGGTGAATCTGGAAATAGTCAAAGGCCTTTGAGAACTAAGTACCCACCCCAGCTCCTCTGGCCACTCTCCCCTCACCCTAGGCCTCTCCTACCTCTCTCATTCTTCCCTTGAATGAGTCTGACCCCTGCTGTTACCTTCTGAGGAAAGAATGTGTCTTCCCTACTTTAATACCCTGACACTCCCATTCCCTTAGTCCAGAATGCTCTTTCCCTGATTCTTTGCCTACTCTAATCCTACTAGCATGCTATGGGGTACAATCCTGGCTTGAGAACTCCCTCCTGAGAAGGCTTCCTTGGCTCATCCAGTCCAGAGATCTCTTCTCTGTCCTTAGAATTCCCCTATGTTTCATGGAGGAGCACTGAATGCCCAATGACACTGCCTATCTAGGTAGTTCCCAGTTTACCAAAGGATCACATCCTCAAGTTTCTCTGTATGGTGGCTGTTTGGAAACTGAAAATCTTGAACCCAAGGAAAGATGGGAAGAATGTTAGAAATGCTAGATTAGGTTTCTAGGAAAGTCCACACGAGCCTATTTGACTCTCTATGCCAGTGCCTAGCACACAGTAGGAGTTCAATAGTTGCTGGAGTGCCTAGCACACAGTAGGAGTTCAATAGTCTTGGATCCTGGCTCCAGGGCTTTAAATATATCATTAAAATCCTGAATTCTGGGTCCTGGGAACAAGGGGCCCTACAATGTGGGGCCGGACAGAGAGAAAGGGAGTAAAAAGAACCAACTCTTACTGAGCACCTACTGTAAGCAGGAACTGCCTTCACAACTTGACACATATGCTCTCATTTACTCTTCACACAAGTTTAAGGAACTGATGTTAACCTCTTTTCATGGATGAGGTGACAGGCCCAGTGAGGTGAAATGACTTGCTGAAGGTCACAAAGCCAGCTAAGGGTGATCAGTGCCTGAAGTTCAGGTTGATAATGGCTCTATAGCCAGAATTCCTGTCACTTCACAGCCCTTCCTCCAGACCGAACCTAGCTCCATGGAACGTGGAAGACAAGAGACTTAACTGACTTTAGCAAATCACTGTATGTCCTTGGTCCTGTGCTAGATTCTGGGGTGGGGGGTGAGAAGACATGGGGTCTGCCCTAGGGAGCAAATGATTTAGTTGTGGAGGGGGGAAACTAAGGATAGTAGGAAATCAAAGCCTGGAGTATATGGTTTCCCACCAGAAGTGCTGCAGGAGGCCAGGAGAGCGCGAGACCAAAAGTCAAGAACGATTCACCAACAAGGCAGGATCTGCCTATGAGGAATGGGTGGAGGGTGTTTGGGGGAACTGGGAGGCTGCTGACTCTTTAGTGGGTTCCAAATGAAAGGCACCAGCAGAGAGTCTGGAGGCGGGGTCGTGCCACAATGTGCAGTAACTGCTTGTCTGGATCAAGTCAAATAAAAGCTCTGTGCGGCTGAAGTAAGCAGGGGCACAAGGCTTGGGAGGAGGAGCCACAGCATGTCGCACTCATCTGGCCTGCGCTGACACAGGGAGGAGATAGGCACTGTCGGAGCCCAGGGCCAGCAAGCACACAAGCATGCATTGGAGGAGCTCTGTGAATGGGGGAGCGCAGGCTGCAGATGCACACCCAGGGCCCTAACCCAGACTCAGCGACTGGGAAGTCCTCCCTGAGGAGGTGATGCCAGAGAGTTGCCAGATAAATGGGGTTGAGGGAGGGGAAGGAGTATGTCAGGCAGAGGTAAAGCCTCTCATCCAGAGAAGGCAGCATGACTGGGCCCAAAATGTGAGGGAGGATTGTCAAGAGAGGAGGTTGGGAAACCCTCATCTCCCACCTCTAATTTGGAGGATTTCTTCTGGTGAAACTCCTGGGCCTCTTTACCACACACAGTTAAACATCTTTTTGGAAAAACAATTTTCCATGGCCAAGAATATTAAGAGCCCTATGAGACAAAAATCTCTTTTTGCACAAAAACTCCTTCCTAATTTACAAAACCTGCCCTGGTTTAGCAGGTGCTGTGCAAAGCGCATGGGTCTGAAAGTTTAGAGCCTGGAGTTCTGATCCTGTGATTCTGATCAGACAGCCTCATTTCTCTGGTCCTCAGTCCAGAAGGCTAGAAAATCAGGACCAGCTGAAGCAAAACAAAGAGGTTTCTGAAGGAAAAGACATGAAGTGTGCCTTGAAGAACAGGAACAATTTAGAGGCAAGGGAGGAAGTGCACGCCAGTCAAGAGGAAAGGAACAAGACAGAAGCAGGGAAGCAATGGGAAGGTAGATTCATCCAGGTGACAGTTCACAGCAAAGAAACAAGCAGCTGCCAAGGTATGCAGGGTCTACAACAGGACCTCTAAAGCCAAGCTACCAAGGCGGTGGGCATAAACCTTTTTGAGCCATAGGCTTCAAGCTGATGACTCTCTCCAGAAAAGTGCATAGGAACACACATACTCAAAAAAGAAATTTTTCTTTCCTTACATACAATGTCCAGGAGTTCACAGCTCTTCATGAAATCAATAACAGATCTTAGGTTAAAAACCCAATCTAAAGGGTTGACAAATGTCTGGCATGCAGGGTACTGTCCTCCATCTAAGTCAGAAATCGTGAATCTCTCCTGGCAGCTCTCTCCTGTGGAGCCTTTGAAAAAGCCTCAGAATCCTCCTCAACACTCGTTCCAATAGGCACCATTAATCAACTAAAGCTGGCAACAGAGAAGAAACCTCTTTGGCATTCCTTAGACTCTCACCACAGGCAGAGGGGTTGTCACCGAAGGTTTCTGGGCAAAGGAAATTACAAAATTAACCTGAGAGCTTAAGCAAGTTGAGTCTGAAAGGGGAGAGAGTAGAAAGTGGGAATAAGAAGACAGTTTGGGGGCTGCTATAATATGAGACCAAAGGAGATGAGCCAGGGCAGGGAAATGAGAAAGCAGGACACAGCCAGGAAAAACTCAGTGCAGTCAGAATCCCTCCTGTCTCCAGTGGGTCAGTGACCCATGTTTCCCTGCCTGGGTCCTGAGAATTCTGGAAGCAGGTCTGCTCTGGAGGCAGGGCCGAAGAAAGAGGATGGAGATGCCTCCTCCTCATGTCCCTTGAGGGCCAAGTGTAGCGTAATGAAAAGGATGAATAAAGGACTTTGGAATAAATTAGACCTGGATTCAAATTCTAGTCCAGCTAGATAATCCTGGGCAAATCAATTCTCTTGAGTCTCAGTTTTCTCACCTATCAAATAAGGACACTAACCTCTACTTTGCTGGGATCCCAGCCCAGTACCTGGCGTATAACAGGTGTTCAATTCAGGGTGACTTCGGCCTGCCACCTTACCCTACTTCCACCCCTTTGATGGACCAATGTGTTCTAATCTGAAGCTGGCAGTAGCAGGTTGGCCAATACCCAGGGATTCTAAGACAGGGTCACACAGGATGACCTGGATAATTCATCCAGCCTGGCTCCAGGCACTCCTCTATTCATCTATTCAACAAACATGTGATGTATACACACCTACTTTGTGCCCAGCTGCATGCCGGCTCCTGAGGAGGATACAAGACAGAGGTTCTTCCTTTCCAGAACTGAGCCAAGCAGGGTTTTCTCCTTATATACATATACACATATGTATTTCTGTTTATTACTTCTTTTCACAAATAACTGCATTTTAAGATAAACTCATACTGCTAAGTATACAATAATTCCATTTTTAAGAATTGCTATATAATTCTCCATGGTACATCCACCACATTTTTCCCTCTCTGCTCTCCCAGAGATTACCCACTCAAGCAGCCTCCATGTCCCAGCCACCAAAAGCGATGCTCAAAGAACATCGTCTTGCATGTGCCCTTTTGGATGGGTGTGAGTATTTCTCTGGGGCATGTACATGCAGTGGGATCCCTGGGTTTTGGGTTTCCGTTACTTGGTTCGATGCCACTGTGCCAGGGTCCTCTCCAGGAAAGCTGCTCCATCTACCCTCCTGCCAGCAGGACAGGGGCGCTCCTGGCCAACACTCGGCAGTTGCCAGCTTCCTATTGACTGCAAGCCCGATAGGTCTAAAGGGGTCTCATGTTATTGTCTTAGCTTGCGTCTCTGATTAGCAACAATTTTGAGCTACTCATTACATTCCGCACAATGCAGGATTTTCTTTTAAGAGGAGGACTGCTGGGGAAAAGGGCTTCTCCAAACTTGCTATCCTGTCAACGACCAGAGCCGAGAGAGCACTGAGCAGTCAGGCAGCCGGGGCTCTAGTCAGGGCTGCCACTTCCTGCTCTAACATGCTAGGGAAGGTATCTCATCCTAAGCTTCAGCCTCCTCCTGGATCCATGCAGGTTTCAGGAGGGGGCACAGAAACCTGAAGGAAAGGGTGCCACCAACCTGAAGGGTCACTTCTAGGAGGCAAATCTTAGTATTCTTCGGTGACACTCCAGCTTTTGAGCCCTGCCCAGCATCCTGACTGAGCATCATTCTTTGCAGCCTCCTGGGGCTCAGGTGTAATAAAAAAGCAATGACCCTGGAGTCCAAGGGCTGGAGTTCAGATTCTCGCTTTGTCGCTTACTAGCTGTGACATGGGGGATATTAATATCTATCGTGCAAGGTGGTTTTAAGGATTAAAAGTGATACCACACGGTAGCACTCCATAAGGAGTGGTGGCACTTGTTAAATCAAGGAAGGACCAGAACCAACATTAAAAAGCACCACAAGCGAACCCAACTACAAACAACTTTTCCTCCTTCAGAGCTGGGTGGGGCCCCTCCCCCACCTCCCTTCTGTGCAGAGCAGCCCTCAAAGTTAGCATTTCACACACACAGGTCTCCTCCATTTCATTTTGTTGCTTTGCAAGTGAATGCCCAGTGGGCAGTCATTTCAAAGTCTGGGCCAGCTGGGCGTGCGGGGTGGCTGCCTGCTGAGAGTGGCTGAAAGGGCCTCTGCGGCCTGAGAAAGCCACCCCTGCTCTCCCCTGTGATTTTCACCAACAGACAAAATGCGGCAAGTGAATTAATCTCTTTTAAAAAGAGCAATGCTTGTGACAGAGCATGGTGTCTCCGAAAAGGTTAGGATTCCATCATCCCTGAGATGATGAGTGGAATGCTTAATGCGGGCTGCCACTCAGGGCAGAGCAGCCTGTGTCCGGGGGCTGGGCACCGCAGGCCTTTCTGGGCTCCCTCCAGACTTGTGGAAGGCCCTTCCCTAATGAACTAGGTCTCCCGCTTGGCAGGGCAGTGGTGGGTGACACTAACTGGGGGTGGTCCAGGGCAGCGGACAGGGAGGCGGCCACACCAGCAGTCAGGAGTTGAACCCCGTATCTTGCACAGATCTCAGGCAGTAGTGGGGGGCAGGGGAAGAAGCAGGATGGATTTGGCCCACATGCAGGCTCCAGTACTAACTGGGTGGGTAGGAACGGATGAATGAATGACCTAGCCTCTCTGAACTTTACTTGGTCCCCTCATCTGAGTGACAGCTCCTGCTCTCTGAGCCTGTTCCCACACCTGTTCTTCAAGAATGGAGAGGACCCCAGCAGCCCTACTCTGTAGTCACAAGGGGGTACCACGAAGAAACAATGAGCCAAAATATGTAAAAATATTCGACATGCGGGGCGCCTGGGTGGCTCAGTCTGCCTTCAGCTCAGGTCATGGTCCCAGGGTCCTGGGATCGAGCCCTGCATCAGGCTCCCTGCTCCGAGGGAAGCCTGGTTGCTTCTCCCTCTCCCACTCCCCCTGCTTGTGTTCCCTCTCGCTGTGTCTCTATCAAATAAATAAAAATCTTAAAAAAAAATACTCGACATGCAATAAAGTACTGGACAAACGGAAGGGCTGTGCTATCATCATTTTCTAATTAGTACCTACCCCATTTTAAGGAAGTAACAGTAAACTAGGATATGTGGAAGGTGTACAAAATTTTCTGTGGATTGATAAGTAAACAGTCTCAAATCCCCAGGCAAGGGCAGTGGTAGAATAAGGGTCCCCTAGCCCAAGACCTGAAGATTTCCATAGGAGACTAACACATCAAGGGGAAAAACAAAGCTGTTCTGATCAGGGATCCAGGTGAGTTCCGAAGGCTTCGGACCAAACACGAAACAATTGATGGAAAAGAGGATGAGAGAGTCAAACTCTCCCTTCCTGCTGTGAGTGCTTCTGTATTCTTTCAAATTTTATTGTTTTTTGTAACAATGAACATACTATTGCTTTTTTTTTTTTAAGCAAAACTTTCTTGGGGCGGGGGGGACCTTACCCTTTCTTTCTCCAAGAAGCCTATGCTAATCTATATCAACATTTACCAGTTTCCTCCCCGCCCCCTCCAGTCAGCATGGCCCTCCTGTCTCTTCACTCCCTGTGCTGGCACCAGGGGGCCACACACGGCCTTGAATGAGTACATGTCTACAGCACTTCCCTACACACTCTCATCAGTACCTTGGTCTTGTGTTGGAAGTTACTGGTTTTATACTGGTGGGCCTGTCTTTTTCAAAGAATTTAGGCTCCTATGTATATGTGGGAGAGTGTGGGTGTAGCTTCTCAGGCTCAGGGCTGGGGACACTTAAGATGCAGGCCTGGGGCTGGAGGCCATGGATTCTAGTCGTGGCTTTCTCAGTAACTAGTTGTGTGATCCTAATCTGTCTCTCTGGGCCTCACTTTTCTCTGTGGTAAAATAACGGAACAAAGGATTTCTCAAATCCCTGTCAGTCCTAAAATCTTAGGATTCTAAATATGTATAACGTCAAAATTTGAGAAGCGGATTCCTAACAGACACAGGCACTCGCAAGACTTCCAAAGAAAAGACAACTCCTCGGGCTGCTGTCTATAGGAGGGAGAGAGTCCCAGACAGGGATATGGGGCAGTTTTGAGTTATTCTGGCTAACCAGCTCTTCCACTCAGGGGAGGGAGGTACCACTTGATTTTTCTTCCTCTTTCTTTATGACCAATCAATACAAAGCGGCCACTGAACTTCAATCGTGCATTGTTCCAACTGATTTCCGGATCCCTCACATTAACCAGCTCTCAGCTGCAGCTGGGGAGGGGGCTGAAGGGTGGGGAGCCCTGGCCCACCTGCATCAGAGGCCTGGAAGCAGTGAGCCATGCAGACTCAATCATGATCACTATCTGGGCAACAGGGCTCTGGCTGGAGCCTCGCAGAAGGTCCTGTTTACAGTAATAACAGCACCAGGACAGGCTGAGCAGAAGCAAGGCGCCTGGGGCTAGAATCCACACACAGCCTCCATCTGCGCCTTATCTACCCAGTCAGCCTGGGCTGAGAGGGGCAGGGCAAGGGAGGAAGAAGGCTGCTCTCAGAACCCAGCTCGGGCCAGCAGCCTTCAGGCAGGCTCCTGGTACTCTAACTCCACAAACACAAGGCCTCTCTGGCATCTTCTGCATTTGCTACTTGAACTAGGCATTCTCCTTCAAGGCCCCTCTTGGGACTCTTCCTCTAGGAAGCTCTCCAGATGCTCTCCCTACTAGGGAGATGGCCCACTCCAACACTGCCACTACTCCAAAGGGAAGCGGGTGAATAGTGAGGGAGGAGAAAGGCATTTATGCAGACTGCAAGCTTCATAACTATTTATTTCCTATCATATAAGGTTTTAAATTTCTAGATAAAGAACAATCTGCAGAGATCAGTCCAGTGCTTCCTTTTACACATACAAACATGGAGGTTCACAAAGTATCAGCCTTCGACTAGACTAATTTGGATTTGAGCCTGCATCTGTCTCTTCCAGGCTGTGTGACCGTGGCAGGTTATGTTAACCTCTCTGAACCTCAGTAACCTTACCTTATCAGCCTGCCAGACCTACTTAACAAGGGTGCTGAGCTCGACCAAAAGAAATAACGTATGCAAAGCACTTACATTTTGCAAATGTTAGTTGTCATTACCACAAGTATTCTATTTGTTCAAAAGCACACAGTGGAGGAGCTGTATCAGACCCTCACTGAATAGTGCTGGATTAAACGGAATGAAGTCCAATGCTGGGTGACCATTCTTTGTCCCAGCTCTCACAGTTTCTAGCAGGAACCTGACACAGATTAAAGTGCAGAGATTATTTTTTTAAACTTTATTTTGAAATGATTTCAAGCTTACAGAGCAGTTACAAAAATAGCACAAAAAAACCTCAGATCTGTCCTTTGCTCAGATTCTCGTTATATTTTGCCTCTTGTGCTTGACCACTCCTTTCGCTATCTTTTCCTGGACCACGTGAGAGTTAGTTTCAGACATTATGCCCCTTTACTCCCAAATACTTCAGCACATATTTCCTAGTACGAGGCTATTCTCTTACATAACCACTAAACAACAATGATCAAATTTGGGACACTTAACATTGATAAAATATTTTTATCTAATATTCAAATTTCATCAACTACCCCAATAATATCCTTTAGAGCAATTTCCCCCGTAAACCAGATATAAGCCAGGATCAATATGAGAATCAGGTATTGCATGTGTCTTCAGTTTCCTTTCACCTAGAATAAATAGTTGCTCAGCCTTTCTTTGATTTTCATAATTCTAACACTTTTGCAGAGTAAGGCTAGTTTGTAGAATGTCCTTCAGTTTAGATAACAACTTTTTGAGGAACCCATTTCCTATTATTCACCCATTCATTCCACAAACTTTTCATGAGACCGTGGTTATTATAGGACTCTGAGCAGGATGAGTTCCAGTGTCCTTGCCTTCAAGGCACTCACTGTTCAACTCCACACCTGGAAAATAACTAAAATATAAGTGAGGACCCGGGAGAAGGTACCATGTGAGTGTAGGTCAGAGCAATGGAACCACAGGGACAACTTCCTAGAGGCAGAGGCATGAGCTGTGCCAGAAAGGACAGGCAGAAACACCAATTCCACTACTGACCTCCTAGGATCCTCCTGAGGAAACGTCTCTGTTTCCCCAAGAAGTGTGTGCCATGGCTGGGATGCAATAAAACACGAAAAGCAACAATACAAGGCTAGAAAGGGGAGGGGGTGGCCCAGGGCACCCTCATGGGGGTACCACTGCCCAGGGCTATATGCTATGTCCCAGTCAGCTGCTGCCCTGGTAACTTGGTGACAAGAAGGAAAGCCCTGTCTAGGCAGCTGAAGTGTGGGAAAGGGTCATGGGCGCCACCTACTGGCACCACAGCAGGACTCTAGGCTGCTACGGAGGGCAGCTGGGTAGCTGGCTGGGTTGCCAGAAAGCTTGTCACATGAGTATGGCAGTGAGACACAGAAGTGGCTCAAACTTGTCAAACAGGGTTGCACTTGAGCCACCACTGTCAAGGACCAGAAACCCGTGAGCTTTTCAGTAAAGACTGGACTGTGAAAAGCCGTTCAAAATACCTGGCCCCCTAGACAGGTGAGGGCAAAGATCAGGTTCATTCCAGTAACAAAACTTAAGTAGCATCTTCTTCAAGCCAGGCTCTATGCTGGGCACTAAGGGTCCAGAGATGAAAGAGACATGGACCTTGCCCACAAGGAACTCCCAGTCTGAACTGGGGTTGGGGAAATGGGACAAACACACAAACAAGCGCTTTAAGTATCATGGCACTCTGAGAGCTCTTTGTACAGGGTCAGTGAGCACACAGCATACTTGGCTCTTGAATGATGGAGTCAAAAGAACGCACACCTCTTGAGCGGCCTACTATGTATCAGGCACCTGACATTTATGATCTCATCTGATCATGTGACTAGTGAAGGACTTGCTTAAGGTGAATGGCCAGTGAGTGGCAGCTAGGGACTGGGACTCATGCCGGGACTCTCTGCTGAACCACACTGCCTTCCAGGGCACATATCCCATTTTTTTCCCTTCTTTCCCACATGTAGCCTGGGGCCAGCACACTACAGGAGTCTGATGGGACTAATCAACTGACAAAAAATGATAAAGAAGGAAAAGCCTTAAGTGGAAAGGAAGGATCTGAGGGATAGAGATACTCTTTGATTAGTTCTGCATTCTAGAACCTTCTCCCCTGGAAGAGACCCTCTTCTCCTAGACTCAAGATGAGATAGGCCCAATCCATCCCTTCTTCCTCCACACTAGCTCCACAACTTTCATACTCACATGGCAATACAATGCTTTAAAATGGTCTTACCTTTAGGTTAAAACAAGCTTAGCAAACAAATCCAATCAAAGGTTAAAGAAGTACCTGGTTCTCAGCAGGCTGGGCTGACTGCAAGCTTAAAAGAATCCAGGAGTACCATGCAGCTGCCAAAAAAGCTAGTGCAAATTCAGACCATATTAATAGAAGCATAAAATCTGTAACAAAGGGGATGACTGCCCTGCTCCTCACAATTGTGGTCATGCCACAATTCAGAAATGGCACCAAAACTTTGGGGCCATTTCATTAGGAAATGACTACGACGGGGAGAAGACTTGAAAGCACAGTTTAGGGAACCAAGGCTTATTTAGCTTGGAGTTCCGTCTCCTAATATTTAAAGGTCTGCAACAGGAAAAGGAAGCTGTGTAGTCCTAGAGGACAGAGCAGGGGCTAAACAGGGCAGCTGCAGAGGAAGCTAACGCATAATGACAGCCCCCTATGTGTCAAGTGCTAGGCCAGTGCTTTTACACATACCGCTTCAGAATTCATCACGAGATAAAATGTTTTTCTAATTCCAAAGTGCCTTTGTTTACATTACTCCAAATGTCCAGAAAGTCTTTCCACTAAGCAACTTGTATCCAGATACTACCTTTCTCCAGGCCCAGATTAAACGCCACCTTGTCTATGAAGCCTTACCTTTCTTACATACTAATTACAATTCTCTTACCAGACTGCAAAAGTTCTTGAAAGGCAAAGGTCATCATGATACATGTTTATGCTCCTCCTCAATGCCAAATGGGGTATAATGCTTATAATGGACCTTAAGAATGCCAAAAAAAAAAAGAATGAATAAATGCCAAAGAAAATATACAAATGGCCAGTAAGTATGTGAAAAGATGCTCAATGGATGGACCATTAGCCATCAGGGAAATGCAAATCAAAACTACAACGAGATATCACTTCACACATACTAGGATGGCGGTAATAAAAAAGACAGATAATAATAAGTATTGGCAAAGACTGGAGAATCAGAACCCTCATTCATTGCTGGTAAGAATGTAAAATGGTAGAGCCACTTTGGAAAACAGTCTGGCAGCTCCTCAAAATGTTAAACATAGAGTTACTATATGATCCAGCAGTTCCATTCCTAGGAATCTACCCAATAGATATGAAAACATAGACACTCTCATAAAAACATATATGAATGTTCAGAGAAAAATCATTCTAATATTAGCTAAAAAGTAAAAACATAAACGTTCATCAACGGATGAAAGGATAAATAAAATGTGATATATCTATACATGGAATATTATCCAGCCATAAAAAGGAACGAAGTACTGATACATGCTACAACAAGGATGAATCAAGAAAACATAATGCTGAGTGAAAGAAGTCAGCCACAAAAGACCACACTGTCTGATTCCATTTATATGAACTGTCCAGATAGGCAAATCCACAGAGACAGAAAGTGGATTAGTAGTTTCCAGGGTCTGGCGGGAAGGGAGAACAGGGAACGACTGCTAATGAGACTAGGGTCTTTTTGGGGGTGAGGGAGTGATGAAAATGTTCTGGAATGAGATAGTGATGATCGCATAATTTTATAAATATACCAAATATACCACTGTATGCTTTTAAAGGGTGAATTTTATGGTATGTGAATTATACCTCAAAAAGAAAAATAAAGAATAAAATAATGAATGCTTGTTCAAGCAGAGTCTGCTTATCCTTCAGGAGGAAGAGAGGGCCTCATATCTAGAGAAGCTCTCCTGAGGACTGGATGCTTCCCAGCAAAAACCTCTTTGGGGGCGTGCGGGGAAGGGGAAGAAAACCTAAACAGGGACTTGAATACTGATGAGGAGGTAAGGCCAGAGACCAAAGTGCCTTGGATCCTTTCTACCAGTGCAGGGGCTGTAACTAAGTGTCACCTGCTCTGGAAAGGATCCTGCCCTGCCTGCTGGACTCTGAACCCCTGGGAATTCAGAGGCCTCCCCCAACTGTTTGTGCTTTACATCCTGTCCCTGCTCACTATCCATCTGTAAAAGCTGGTCAAACACACAGACTTCATGGGAGGCCTGGGTGCTATCCCCCTCAAACAAAAGGGCATTGAGATGGAAGCCTCGGCTCAGCCTCAGTGTCAGAGAGGATTCTTAGGCAGCCTTCCTGGGCCTCCCATCCACATAAACGGAGGGCCCAGGAGCCCAGCCAGCCTGCCCAGCTGCTGTACCCTCCTGCTGGGCAGCCTCTGGAGAATAAACACGGTTTCATTCGACCCATCAATCAACCGGCCGGACTCTATCTGTACTGTGTGCCTTCTGAGTGCCCAGCCAGCCTTGTGTGACTAGATATGGTGGAGGCAGGAGGAGGTGCCATCCACCTTGCTGTGACAGCACAGCCTGGGTGAGGAGACACGGGCAGGAGAGGCAAGGAGCTGAAAACCCAACGTGATACTGTACAGCGGAGACTTTAAGGCCATGGGAATGTGATACAAAAGCTCACCGCGGGCTAGAACAAGTAGTGAACTGCAGTGAGAAAAGCACATACTTTGGGTCTCAGCTTAAATCACAGCTCTACTAACTAGCTGTGAGGTAGTAAGCATGAAATCTAAGCCTCAAATTTTCTGATCTGGAAAATGGCTATAACAATGTTTTGCAATACTGTGACAAGAAAGGAAAACAATACACATACAGTATCTAGTACTCTGCCTCCCGTAGAGTGGATATTTAATAAATGACAGCTACTGTAATAATAGTAAGGGAGAGCATTCTGGAAGAGGAAGGGCTTGAGGTGGGCGATGAAGCACGAATTGGAGCTAGACAGAAGGACAGGGGTGGAGCTGCGAACACTGCAAAGGTTTCCAGGTAGGAGGAGTAAGCTGCACGTTTGGGCCAGTGAGAAGCCACGTCTTGACTGGAATGGGGTTCCTGGGATGGAGGCGCAGGCCAGGCTTGACTGGTGGAGGTGCAGGGCGGGGGTTGTGTCGGTGAAGAGCAGAGGGGAAGACAGAAGGCACACAGAAGTGGTTCTCCCTCTAACTAGAAAACACTTCCTGAACAGGAAAAGGGAGGCTGGAAGAGTGCAAGGCTCTCTCTGCCTCGGGCCTCCTCATCTGTAAAATGAAGGGGTATGCCACTTCCAAGTGGATGACTTCGGGCAAATTACTCAAGTAATCTGCATTTGTTTCACCATCTGTGAAATGGAGCCACTATTACTTGCACAGTTGTGAGGATTTAGTGATTAAAGCCTCACATAATACCTGCCTCAAAAAAGGTATTCAGTAAACATCAGCCGCTATCAGTAATATTTAACAATATTATTAAAGTCTTATTTTATAATATTTTATATTACACATACCAGTATATATAAAATTATATGCATGAAAAATTATGCCATTAAAAAGTAATAACCTATAAAAAGTAAATAAAATTCTGAATATATTTAAGTTCTAAAAAAAAAGGAGTAAAACTAAGTATGATAGCCTGTGTGTTTTTTTTTTTTTTAATGATTTTATTTATTTGAGAGAGAGAGAGAGAGAGCATGAGAGGGGAGAGGGTCAGAGGGAGAAGCAAACTCCCCGCCAAGCAGGGAGCCCAATGTGGGACTCGATCCTGGGACTCCGGGATCATGACCTGAGCCGAAGGCAGTTGCAACCACTGAGCCACCCAGGTGCCCCCCAGCCTGTGTGTTTTTTTTGCCCCACTTACTATTCATTTACCTTGGGTTCATTAGTCTGGGAGGTCTCTGAATGCTCACACTAAAAGCTTAAGAAACAGGGTGGCTGGGTGGCTCAGTTGGTTAAGCGACTGCCTTCGGCTCAGGTCATGATCCTGGGGTCCCGGGATCGAGTCCTGCATCAGGCTCCCTGCTCAGCAGGGAGTCTGCTTCTCCCTCTGACCTTCCTCCATCTCATGCTCTCTCTCTACCATTCTCTCTCTCTCTCAATAAATAAATAAAAAATCTTAAAAAAAAAAAGCTTAAGAAACATGTATACAGGGTAACAACTTAATATTCAGAAAATTCTATCCATTACCTTAATTTATTTTTCTAGTTATGGGGCAGTGTAATTAATAACACTTAGTAACAAAACCTACTATATACAGAGCATTCAGTATGCGCTAGGCATATAGCACTAAGCGTTTCATTTAATTTTCTCACAGCAAAGGTGTGAGGTGAGGTAGGTCAATCATCATGTCACTTTGTAGAGGAAGAATCTAAGGCTAGAAGAGGTTAGGCAACTTTCCCAAGGTCACAGAGCTGACAAATGGCACAGCTGGAATTCAACCCTTGTTTTCTCAGACTCACAGCTGGGACTCAAACCTTGCTTTCTCAGACTCCAAAGTCCTTACCACTGGGATTCCTGCCAACGATAGGAGAGCCTCTGATAGACCCACTGACTGAGTCAGAGGGGAGAACCACTTGTTGCCTTATGAGGAGTTTGGACCTGGGACTCCTCAGAAGGGAGGAGAGGGAAGGAACTAGGATGTAAAAGAACCTAAGTTCAAAAGTGAGATTAAAAAAAAAAAGTGAGATTTTCTGAGAAAGCTTTCAAACAGGACAGGGACAGAGCAGGAACTGTGAGGCAAGAAGCTAAAGTGAATATCATAAGCCCAGTGACACATTTAGCTTGACTACTTTCAGTATTCTTGGATTTCTCTCCCTCAGTTTCCAGGAAAATTCCTTGGGAAAAAATCCAACTGGTTCTAGCCATGCTGACAGGATTTGTGTTATGGTCATGATTGAGCTGGGATTTTCAAGCAGCAGCACTCGGGCCACAGCAATAGTGCTGGGTAGAGAGAGCCTGACAGCTGCCCCTGCTGCGGGACCCTGGGGGACTGCAGCTTTGTGACCTACCCTGCCTCAGTGGCTGGATCAGTGCCAAAGAAGGTCCTGGCACATACAAGCTGGTGACACTCAGATTAGTTCCTGATGTTTCTCAGCCATCAGAAAAGTTGTTGATCACCTCACCCAACAACCCCACCACCACCACCAAATCAGTTACCACTGCTGTTAGAATAAACACAAAGCTCCTCACTATGGCCTCTAACGTTTATTCTAGGGCGCGGGCACATGCACACACGTGTGTGTACACACACACACACACACATCCTGCCCTTGCCCTTTTTAGTCCTTCACACTTGTCATCATTTCTCCCTCCGCTGGGTCTTTGTAAATAAAAGTTCCTTCTGCCAGGAAAACTCTTCTGCCCTTCTTCACCTAAGTTAACTCTTCACCAGAGCTCAAGCTTCCTCCGGGAAGCTTTCCTTGACCAGAAGAAATCCACTAGAGGCTCTAGGATTCTCTTTACCCTCCCTTGCAGCATCTGTCATGGCTGTAATTTCTTTTCTTCTTTTCTTTCTTTCTTTCTTTAATTTTGCACTTGCACAATCAACATCTCAACATCCAAGTAGGCTTTAAGCTCTGTGAAGTGATGTCTGTAAGTATTTTTGGCTTATCACTGATCCATCAGGGCCTAGCAAAGTGCCATAACATAGGAGACACTATTTGTTGAATGAAGAAAAGAGGTAATTCTCCATTTTTATATTATTTTTTCAAAGGGAAGTCAGTTCTGTTTATAGGTTTATTTATTTATTTATTTTTAAAGATTTTATTTATTTGACAGAGAAAGACACAGCGAGAGAGGGAACACAAGCAGGGGGAGTGGGAGAGAGAGAAGCAGGCTTCCCTTGGAGCAGGGAGCCCGATGCGGAGCTCAATCCCAGGACCCTGGAATCATGACCTGAGCCGAAGGCAGACGCTTAACGACTGAGCCACCCAGGCGCCCCTGTTTATAGGTTTACTATAACTGTAAATAACTATTACCATTTGCCTACCTCTTTACCATTTACAAAACACTTACGCAATATTCAATAAATACTTGTTAACTATCTTCATGAACAGCAATGAACAACAACAATGGTCTGCTATCTATGAAACTCACAGTTAAGGGACCAAGGCCACACAGCCAAGAAGCAGTAGGGCCAACACTAGAGGCTCCATCCCAGGGCTGGGCTCCCTTTCAGGGACATCCCTCCTCCCTACAAGTCACCCCCATAGGCCTTAGCTGTTCTCTGCTCCTGTGCTTGGCCAACCACCTGACTCTGCTGGGCTTCCGTGCAGTCGACTAGCCGCTTCCACAACTCACCTACCTATGAAGTTCAGAAACTAAGCTGCCAATATAGTCTTCCCCAATTACCTTCCATCTCCAAGGAGCAAGAGAGCAGAGACCCAGTCACACACCTCTGCAGAACTGCTTGCCTGGTGTTTCAGCGTGTGATCTGGACCTTTCCAAAGGAACTCGGTTTTCTCTACAGAGCTAAACACTGGGAACTGTATTTCAAAGTTCTCAGTGGGACCCCCATTAACATGATTTGGAAACTAAGACTCAAAAAGGGAAGTTCTATGACTTATTAAGGGTCCCAGAGCCAGTTTGAAGTGGAACCCAGATCTGCTCATTCTAAAAATCTTGTATTCTTTCTGTAGCATTATACTGCCTTCCAACATCCCAGTATTTAAAAAGCCCCCGAGTGTTACACCGTAGCATTCAAAAACCAGCGTGATGATCTTAAGGAGCTCTTACAACAAGCATCAAATTAGAAGAGTGATGCCAGTTAGGCCTTGACCTTTGGTCTAGAATAAAACTTATGTTTCAATCTACTGTAAACCACAAAGACATTTAAATATTTACTGGTTAAGAGAGCTGGATGTTTGGTTGCTCTGATGCCATCATTAATATCTTCCCATCCAGCCAAAATGATACAACAATCAATAAACAGACAGCCTCTCTGAGGACCTGAGACAGCCAAATGTATTTACCAGCCAGGGTTTTTGTTAATTAGATAAAATCCCTGGATCAATGTGCAAAACATTTACCTATGCTGTAGCTGAGCACATTCTGGACACCTTAGTCCTGGCATAGGGACAGCAAGTGCCTCAAGCCCCAAGCTCGGGCATCCAGGGACAAGAACCAAACCAAGCAATCAACATAAAGCTAGAATAAATGTGTTTAACTCTCAACAAAATCTAACACTTTTTTCTTTCCTAAACTGTAAACCAAATCAGACTTTTTTCCAAAGGCATCTAGTTAACAAGTCTGAGCTGATATTCCTTGATTTTCTAAAACCATGAAACCAGAAATCAAAACAAGATAACAAAACAATCTCTAGGGGAGCCTGGGGTGTCTCAGTCAGTTTAGTGGCTGCCTTTGGCTCAGGTCATGATCCCAGGGTCCTGGGATGGAGCCCCGCATGGGGTTCCCTGCTCCACGGGGAGCCTGTTTCTCCCTCTCCCTCTGCCTGCCGCTCCCCCTGCTTCTGCGAGCTCTCTCTCTCTCTGTGTCAAATAGATAAATAAATAAATCTTAAAAAAAAAAACCAATCTCTAAAGTGATCACTGAGATTTTTTTTTTGAAAGGCAACATGGTATATACAGAGGGAAGAGTCAATGATGCTTTGCCTAGATTCAACTGCCTAATTGACATCTTTACTTGAGTATCTCACTAGTATGTTAAATTTAGCATGTTTAAAACCTAGTTCATAATCTTTTCCCCCAACCCAGTTTTCCTCTAGCACTTTCATCTCAGCGAATAGAATCTACACAGCTGAAATTCATTCTTAACACCTTCTTCTTCCTAATCAGTGAGATCCAATTCTGTTCATTCATTCAACATTCACGTATTAGTACATATGACGTATCAGGCACTGATACTGCTCTAACCACCACCAAGTCCTGTCTAGCTTACTTCCTCCATCTCTGCTGACATCTTAGTCAAGTCATCATCTGCCATCAACCTCTCTTCTAGACTATTCCGACTATTCCAGTCGCTTTCAACCAGTCTTCCTGCATCCACCATGGATCTCTATAAATCTGTTCTCCATGGAGCAACTAGAGAGATCTTTTACAATGCAGATCTAGATCATGTCACAAGATCTTTCTCTCATTCATGCTCGTGCTCATGCTCTCTCTCACAAACACACACACACATGCATGAGCACACACGCTTAAAATTCTTTAGTGGCTGCCCCCCAATCTTAGTAAAAATAAAAATCATCACCATGGCCTACAGACCCAGTGTGGTATGGTCCTTGCTTAACTCTCCAGCTTCAGTTCATGTCATTGTGCCCTTGTTCTCTAGAGTCTGGTCAGATTGGCCTTCTCTCAATTGCTTGATTTCTTCACATCTGTTCTTGACTTAGGGCCTTCCACCCTACTGTTCCCTCCAACCCTACTGCCTTTCTCTTCATTATTCAGACCTCACTTCAATCTCATGTACTCCAGTGCTTTCCCTTACTGATACATACCCTCTCCTCCACTCCTCCTAGATCCAAGGTTAGATTCCCAAGTGCCTTGTAATCCCTTTTTAAACAAGTTTGAAGATATAATTAACATACCATACAATCCACCCAAAAAAGTGTACAACTCTATCATTTTTAGTATATTCAGAGTTGTACAATCTTCACTACTAACTCCAGACCAGTTTCATCATCCCCAAAAGAAACTCTGGACTCATTAGCAGTCACTCCCTATTCCCTCCCAACACCAACCTCTCCAGTCCTTGGCAATAACTATTTTCTGTCTCTATGGATTTGTCTATTCTGGACACTTTATATAAACTGAATCATATGATATGTGGTCTTTTTTCTGACTTCTTTCAGCTAGAATAATGCTTTCAAGGTTCACTGATGTTGTAGCAAATAGCAGCACTTCATTCCCTTGTGCTGATGAATAATACTCTGCTCTGTAGCTATACCATATTTTTATTTATCCATTCAGCCATTTCTGGACTTTGGAGTTGTTTTCCTCTTTGGGGTATTATGAGTAACAATCCTGTGAACATTCATGTTCATGTCTTCTTTTCTCTGGGTTATGTACCTAGGAGTAGACTTGCTGGGTCATAAGGTAATCTATGTTTAACATACTGAGGAAATGCCAACCCTTTTCCAAAGCAGTTCCACCATTTCACATCCACACTGGCAATACGTGAGGGTTCCAATTTCTCCACATGCGACAAACACTTGCTATTATCTTTCTGCTTACAGCCATCCTAATAGATGTGAGGTGGTATCTCATTGTGGTTCCGATTAGCATTTCCCTAATAATTAATGATGTTAAGCATCTTTACGTGTACATACTGAATATCATGTGCTCATTTGAATATCTTCTTTAGAAAATATCTATTCAGATTCTTTGTCCATTTTTAAATTTGGTTATCTTTTTATTGATGAGTTAAAGATTTCTTTATATATACTGGGTATAAATCTCTTTTTAGATACATGATTTGCAAATATGTTCTCCCACTCTGCGGGAGAGTCTTTTTCACTTTCTTGAAGGTGTCCTTTGAACACAAAGTTTTCAGTTTTGATGAAGTCCAATTTATCTATCTTTTTCTGTTTTCTTGTGCTTTTGATGCTATATTTAAGATGGCTTTGCCTAACCCAACTTCACAAAGATTTACTCCTACGTTTTAAGAGTTTCATAATTTTCGCTCTTGCATTTAGGTCTATGATCCATTTTGAGTTAATTTTTGTGTATAGGTGAGGTAAGGCTCCAACTGCATTTTTTTGCATGTGGATATCCAGTTGTCCCAGCACCATTTGTTGAAAAGACAATGAACTTCATTTTGAAGTACAAAATTATGTCTGCATAATTAGTCCCACTCCCAGTTAGACTATAAGTACCAAGAGGACAGGGACTGTGTCAATCTTGTTCACCACTGCATTTCCAGCATTCAGCCCAAAGCCTAGCTCCTAATAAGCACTCACAAACCTTGGTCAAATGAAGTATTATTTGTTATTAATAAATACTCTACAACTCTATGGGTTATAGGTATTATCTCCATGTTACCTAAGCTCATAGAAGTTAGGCAACATGTGCCTTGTTTTGCTGGTTCTCAATTTTGACTCATGTGCCCCATCCTCCCCTAGGAAGGGAGTTAATGAGCTCCTCCAGGGCAGTGATTGCTTCTCCTTCCTCATGGTGTTGCCACCAACACAAATTCAGCTCAGGGCTAGGCACAGAAGACAGGCTGGACAGATGAATGACTGAGGGACAAATGGACAATGCCCTCCACGGCCAGGTCTCTCCCTCTTCTCCAGTTCCTCCTGACCTCAAACTGTGATCAAGCAACACCAAACAATATATAATTACCCGCCCCACCACACACCCTAGGCTGTTTCTTGCCTCAGTGCTACCACTCATACGGCCCCCTTTGCGTGGAATGCCTTCCCCTTCTATTTCCCAAGCCCTACTGTTATTTAAAGCCATTTCCTCTAGGATGCTTTCTCTGGTCTCCCAGGTTGGTTAGGGGCACCTTCTGGGCTCCTGTCTCACAGCACTGATCACGCTATGTTGCCAC
This sequence comes from Eumetopias jubatus, assembly GCF_037043125.1. Classification (NCBI taxonomy): domain Eukaryota; kingdom Metazoa; phylum Chordata; class Mammalia; order Carnivora; family Otariidae; genus Eumetopias; species Eumetopias jubatus. The sequence goes on from NW_028274819.1 coordinate 54,162,433, forward strand.
AGTCTTCCCCAGTCTCCTGCATTAAGGGCAGGAATCATGCATGGCCAGGGGTCCCCTGTGCCAAGCATAGGACCCAGCATATGACAGGTGCTCAGTAAATTTTGTCAAATGATCAAATGAATCCTGGAAAGGGCAGGCAGTGTGAGGTTCAAGATTGATATCACCAGGGTTCCTTCTTTAGAGAACATTTGGGTTGATGAACAACTGAGTTATGCACTCAGCAAAGAGGCCCAACTCCCTGCTGGGAGAAGGGAAATGGGTAGGGGTGTTGTCTTTCACTCAAGTTTGTTCTGAAGGAAATGTGATCTCCACTGGGAGACTAGGAGGCCTCACTTCTCCCAGTCCTGATAGCTCCTCACATGGCTCAGCCCAAGCCTGGACAGATGTGCGTTCAATCTGCCCTATGCCCTAGGTTTCGGGTGAGTGATTCCTGCATCCAGAAGCCAGGCTTGGGTATGGGCCGAGCCCAGGAGTAGGGCCACCTGCTCACGATGCTGACAGGTGGGACAGGGGCCCCAGGACAGGGCTTCTACTCCTGAGTTGTCAGAGCTGAACACAGTAACAAGGTTTAAGTGCCTTGGGGGAGGAGGAGGAGGGAAATGGTTGCCACACAGGGAGAAAGGAGGAGAGAAGGAAGAGAATAGGAAAGGACTCAGCCTTCCTCTAATATAGCCAATGGAAGTATGGAAGTAAGACTCTGGACTGTCTGCTTCAAGTTTGCTGAAAAGTCAGTAAAAAGCAACTTTCCCCAAGTTCTGTTGTGCTGGGGACTAGAGTATGAGATGTGGGGAAACAGACCTGTCCCTGCCCTGGGGAGGCACACAATCCAGTGGTTTAAGGTGAAGTCTAGCTCACAACCTTTTTTTTTTTTTAATTTTTTTTTTTTAAAGATTTTATTTATCCCACAGTGAGAGACACAGTGAGAGAGGGAACACAAGCAGGGGGAGTGGGAGAGGGAGAAGCAGGCTTCCCGCGGAGCGGGGAGCCAGATGCAGGGCTCGATCCCAGGACCCTGGGATCATGACCTGAGCTGAAGGCAGATGCCTAACGACTGAGCCACCCAGGCGCCCCTAGCTCACAACCTGCTTAATATCAAGAACAGAATGTGGTGAGTGGCAGATCCTGCCCTGTCTCCTCTAGCCAGGCAGGCTCATGCCACACACAGTTAGCGAGCACCACATAAAGCAGGTCAACAGTACCTCTACATCAGGGTGACTGTCCAGAGCTGTTGGCTTGATCGTCTCATAAGGTTGTCTATAAGGATTCCTGATTTGGGCAGCAGTGAATCTTGCTGCTTTTCTTATTCATGGACTGAGTGCCTCCGCAGTCCTGACAGTCAGCCCTAGTTCTCTCACCCAGCCTCCAACTTCTCTTCTAGACAAGGATCACTCTCTGGCCATAGGCCAGCATGGCCCTTTTCAGATGACTTTCATACCCTCCCAGACCAGAAGGGAGATGTGGGGCAAAGGAAGGGGAGATCACAGCCAGGTGGGAGGAGTCAAGGAAGGCTTCATAAGGGCTGTAGCACTTGAGCTGAGTCTGAAAGGATTTAAGCAGAGGGTAATGAGCACTGAGCACTGAGTACAGAGGGATGGTCTGTGTAGAGGGCTCATACCCAAGACCTAGGAACTTAAGATTCCACAGTGTCCTTAAAGAGGAGGATGAAGCACTTCCCCTCTGAGCAGAAGAACCTCAGGCTGCTGCTCTTCACTATCCAGAGCTTTCCCAAGGCTCTAGGACTAAGGAAGGTTGGGGGACATGAAGGCAGAGACACAGAAAGCCTCAGAGAGGGCAATGGGGAAAGAACGGTAAAGGACAGTATTATTCACCAGATCTGAGTTTTATTCCAAATACTGATATCGGAGACCATACTGATCACACACTTGGTGACCTAACCATGTATAAACTATGTTTAAGGGGTTTTTAAAAATTGAGAATGAGATTCTATCCTGCTATAGGCAGGTCTGTTGGACGGAGCTAAAAGCAGGATACACAGGAAGAACCTAAGAGCAGCATGAAGCACCTACGCAGAGTCTAAGGCATAGAGAAGCTAAATAAAGACCAGCTGTAGGAATTCAAAAGAACTGTTCTTTTAGCAAGGATGGTCAGGCTCTCCCCACCTCCACCTCTGGACCTAGCTCTATTAGCAGAAAAACTATAATTGATAGGTTACATGTCTGTTTCCTCAAGACCAGAGCCTGGGTCAGCCCCCATCTCCAGTACCCTCCAGCAGAGGCCTGCCCATTCATTCATAAGCAGGAACTCTTTTGGCTGAGGAGGGGGGTCCTAATTCAGGCCTTTATCACCTTGAATTTGTCTTACTGAAACAGCCTCTCCTCACTTGTTGGTTCTTCACCCTTCTGAATGATCCTAATTGAGTCACTCCCCTCACTCCCCTGCTCAAAAACCTTCCACGGCTCCGCACTGCTTATAGGATAAGAATGCAAGACTCCTCACCAGGGGCTTTCTAAGCCCTGCACACTGGTTTCTCCCAGACCACCTGCCCTCTTCCCCACTCCTTGCAGTGCTGTTCAAGTACCACCTCAGCAGCACCAACACGACACTGGGCCCAGCAGCCAGCCAGCAGCCTGTCCCCTGTCTTTGCTCAGTTTGTCCCTACTCTTTGCTTCAGAGTGGGGGCGGGGGCACAGGGGGACGCCGGAGGTCAGAAGAGTAGGGGTAAGACTGCTGTGCTGAAAGTCAGGCTCTGTGCCTTGCTCATCTCTGACTCCCTTACAAGGGGTGAAGAGAGACTCTGAGTCATCATAACCAAAAGAGATGAGACAACTGGAGGCGGGAGAAAAGCAGCTAGAGACTGGAGACACACATGAAAGGCCCTTACAAATGCTAGCCACACAGGCAAGAAGGAATGTTCTGCATCACACACACCAGAAATTCAATCTCTTCCCGCATTCTTTTGACGAGTGTTTAACTGCTATTAGAAAAACTTTTTTTTTGAGAGAGCTAAAATAATCAACACTCAGGGGCTTAATGGAATAGGGTAAACTCAGCCTCCCCTGGGTGACAGAACAGTGGATTCACGGCATTGCGGCTTTGCAAATACACCACCTAAACTAGGTTGCCAGAGCTAAGCAGCAGCCTGGCAGTCCTCAGCAGGAGGGCTGACCAATCACTGACAGGTGGCTTGAGGGTCAGCAAAGCCCTGGGGGGGGCACAGCCAGTTTTGCCCCCTCACTCCCTTGTACTGCAGCAGAAGGAAGCGCGGCTCAGCTGTTTCTGGGGAAATGAAGATGCCATGCACAGCCGGCAGTTATGAATGGCTCTTATAACAACAAGCTGACATCTGTGCTTGGTTTTTAAGATGCATCATCGCATGTTTATTAAACTATTGCTCCATCATATTTATTTGGCTACGAAACAACTCCCAGCCCATACTTCCAAAAGTGGTTTATTAAAAACTAAGCCTTGAACATTAATACTCAAAAGCACCCCTGAGAATCAATAATAATGCTGCAGATAAAATGAAAGGGAATCAAAGCAGTAAGTCTTGGTGGGGGCTGCAGCTGACTTTCAACACTTTCTTATATGTTCAGGCAGCTGGAGTGAGGAGGAGCACCGAGAGTGTGGCATTGAATACAGGGGTAGCCACCCCAAACAAAGGACTTCCTGTCTAATATGTGGACATGGTAGCAGGGAAGGGGGGTATCCTGGGGCCACCTCGCTTTATACAAAGGGCCAAAAAAGGCCAAGATGAAGCCCAACGCAGGCTACTAGATTCACCAAGAATAAAACCTCTGCCCCTAACCAACAGCCCCATACTGAAGCCCTGGGCTGGCACCGGTCTGAGCATCTATCCTGGACACAGACTGCCCAGCCCTGGCACCAGGCTGAGCCTCAGCCTGAGTCCTGTCCCTGCCCAGAACAAACCTCAGTTCCAACCTGCCAGTGGTCCTAAGGGGCCCAGCTGAGCCAGGCAGGCTGGAAGAATGCACTCAGCCCCTGAGCAGGAGCCCAGCATGTGCACCCCAGCCCTTCAGGAAGATCTTTCTAGCCCCAGAAGACCTGGCAGAAAGGCTTCTTCCAGCTCCCTCCCAAATCCCCAAACCTTTCCATGGGTGCCCACCTGTACCCCATCCAGGCAGCAAACAATAACACATGGCCAGTTCCACAAACATATACGAACAAACTGGAAGATTCAGTAAAGAACCCACAGGATGTGGAGTGGACTCTAAACCATGCCCTGCTAAGAACAAGACAGTGGAAGGATCCAGAGATGTTTGGGGTCAAGAAAGAAGGAGACACAAGGCTGACTCACTACTTAAAAAATCTAAGGGTTGACCTGGGCCAAGGCAGCCCAGGTGACTGTGACTACAGGGAAGTTACAGGGTTCACTTCCCAAATGAGTGTGAGGATTTCCTCCAAGGCAGTCATCACTGCAGGAAGGGGTTCACCCAGCTCAGGCCCTCTTGTAGGGGAGAGCAAGTCCTGGGGATCGACACTCACCTGCTGACTTCTTGGACATTGTTGGTGCGAGCAGCTTCCATCAGGGCTGCATCTGAAAAGAAAGGGGGCACTGGTCAGATCCCTGGTCAGGACCTACCCTCAGAGCTAACTGCATGGAGGGCCCAGCAAAACAATGGAAATGGAAGAACTTCAGAAACATGGGCTTTGGGGTGCCTGGATGGTGCAGTCAGTTAATCATCTGACTCTTGGTTTTGGCTAGAGTCAAGATTTCAGGGTCCTGGGATCAAGCCCTGCATTGAGCTCCATGCTGAATGTGGAGTCTGCTTGGGTTTCCCTCACCCTCTTCCTCTGCCCCTCCCCACGAAAATAAAAAATAAATAAAAGGAAAGAAACATAGGCTTTAATGAAGGAAATGATACCAAGGCATATAAAGAGAAAGCTAATCATCCCCTGCCTACATGGTAGGCACTGTTGCCCTGTCTTCCACATCCATTACAGAGCCCAAACTTGTAACTCTTATCATACAGGTGATCCAGGTAAAGTGCTAGCAACCATGTGCTGCCTATGGCAAATGCGTGATATGTGAATCTCCTCCCTCTTCATTAGCTAGAAAACTCAGACTAATATGTTTCACATGGCTGTCATTGTTACTGGTCATCCCCCTACCTCATCCCACTTTCTCCCCCAACACTGATTTCTCAGCCTAGTTTTGAATCCATGTCAAAAGTCACCAACCCTGCACAGAGGAACAGGCAGGGGTGTGGGCTCCTCAGTTAAGAGCCTCGACCAGGAGCCAGGAGGCCCAACCATCTGCCCCCTACTCACTGGGCTGTGGCAGCCCCTTTCCCTCTCAACTCCAGCTTCCATGACTATAAAGTAGATGCAATAATCCTTATCCTGGCAAGCCTCACGAGGATTCCAAAAAGATGAAATGATGGTTGAAAAACCTGCCAACTCCTCGGTGCCAAGCTCAGCAAAGGGAGACCCAAAGCAGAGGGTTGCAATCCCTTAGCAAACACCTAGCAGAAAAGCAATGCTAAGCCTGGCCTGGCCTGAGCAGTCTGCAGGCTGTTGGCACCACCTCGTGGCCACAAAGAAAAACTGCGTGACTCAGAAAAACTATTAATAGTAGAGGCAAGATTTTTTCAAATAGTCATGGAGCCCTATGTGCCCAGCATGGTTCTGAGCTCCATTGTTGAACAATGGAGAGACTCATACCCAGCCCTGCCTCAGGGAGTTCTCAGTCCAGCCAAGAGACTCACCCAGCAAAACATGAGAGGAGGCACTGCAGTAGGGTAGAAAGCAGGATATGGAGACAGACAGACCTGGGCTCCCACCCCAATTCTGCCACTTACATGCTGTATGACCTGGCCAACTCATCTAACCTCCTGAGCCTCAGTTTCCAGGGATAAGATAGCCACCTTGTCATGCATATGCAAACCAGATCTGTGGTTCAGACATTACTGTCTCCACCCCACCTGTCAGCCTAGAGTCCAGGCAAGGAGAGGTCTTTTCTGGTTATCTTCCCCCATGGTTCTCTAAGCACACATCCAGGGATTCTCAGACAGCCCTCAGTTGGAAGGGGAACAAAGCTTCCTCAGGGATTACTGCATCCACTCCTCCCTCATTCTGCAGAAAGAAGTGGCTTCTGCAAGGTCACAGGGGCAATGAGAAGGAGCTGAGAGTCAGGGCCTCCCGGCTCTTACAGGGTACAGTTTCTACCACACCGTATGGAGGGCCTGAGCTTATAACTCCAAATCAGGGTACAGCACAGGCTAGCAAAGTCTGAAGGGCTGGAAGTGATCATGGTTTTGGTCATTACTTACTTTAGAAAGTAGACAAAGTCCAGATTGGCGCCCCCAGGAACCTCTAAGGCAAGACCTTGCACTCCTCCCCCAATTCATTTAAGCATACTAGCCTCAGGATATTCCCTGCTCATTAACTTTCCGTGGCTCTCCACTGCCCATGGAAGAAATTCCAACCCTCCAAAAACCCTCCTGTCTGACATCCAGGCCCCACTCCATCTGCTCTCACCTCATTCCAAAGACCCCCTGTCCTCCAACCAGGCTGGCTAACCTGCCAGCCCCTGCACACACCATGCTGACCTGTGACCCCCATATCCATGAAGTCTTTGCATGCAATATAGTCCAACTCAAGACACATTTACGGAGTACCTACTACGTTCCAGATGCTATGGTGGACAAACAATGTGAAAGTATTAGGGAAAGGAACTCGTATCAACCTGAAAAAAAGGTAAGCTGCATTCCTCGCTCTCCTGGAGCTCACAGTGTCACTCCTTTTCATCTCTTGCCTCATCCTGCAGAGCTCAAGTTCAAATTCCCCATCCTCCATGGGTCTCCAATCTTCCAGGAATGCTTTCCTGACCCTGCTGGCCCTCCAATCCCCCAACAACACACTGTCGGACCACTCACCAGACCCATAGGCCTAACTGCCTGAACTGTCTCCTTAAATGACTTTGTGCTGCTAGGAGTTCCACACCTCCCAGAACTGGGCTCACAGAGAGTATTCAAAAAATGCTCAAAGATAGAATTATAGCATGCCTAAGCTAGAAGAGCCCTTACAGTCTCTATTTCAACATCCTCATTTTGTAGATGAGGAAACAGGGCCAGTGAGGATGAGAAGCAAGAGTCTAAAGTCACAATGGGAGTTACAGGTAGAACCAGAACAAGATCCCAGAGCTCCTTACACCCAATTCAGGACCCTTCCTTTACAGCTGGCCATATCCTGCTAAATAAACTTAGTTCAAGGTAGTCCCCACTCTTACTCCCAAGTCTCAGAGCTTGGGATGCATGAAACCTATGAACACCATGCTTCCAGCCTTACCCCTGAGGAACTACTGAGAACCTGAGTGGTTGGACTCATGTAGGTCAGAAGTCTGGCTGCCTGCTCTCCCAGTCCCTGCTCAACTCCTTGCACCCAGGTGAGATGCCAAGCTGGGTCAGCCGGCCCCCACGGTTGCTTTTGGGTCTCTAAGGATCCAACTTCCTTGTTTTTCTTCTACCAACTGCATGGTTTGGCAAGATCACCTCACACCTAAGACCAGGAACAACAAAACCCCAGGGACTCATGGGCAGACCCAGACTGCTGAACTCCAAGACTCAAAATAACAGCACTGTAAGAGTACTGAGAAATCATTCTTTACTGTGTAAGGGGGGATAACGTGAAACCAGAGAGGAGCAAGGGATGAACAGTGGCAACACTGGTACTGAAATCAAGTTTCTACTTCCTTTCTTAGACCACCTTTCACAGGGAAAAGTTATCTGAACTATCTAGTAGTTACCGTTAGAACACACGGCGGTTTCCCGGAGATCTCTTAAGAGAAGAATTGGACAAAGCAGAATATTAGGGCATAAAAGGACCATGCTCTAATTTTAGATGTCTCATTCAATGTTTTCATTGTACAGATGGACAAAGTAACGCCCAAAGAAGGGAGTTGACCTATGATAGGAAGTGATACAACTCAGAGGCACTGAGCTCTCCAGTTCACCACCCTGCCCCAGTGACCAGACGATGTCTGAGTCCTTCCAGGACTGAAGCCCTGCTGCTCTAAATCTATAAGCAACTCCCGCCCTCCAAAGATAACGGAATCAGGTCACTCCTCCCGCCTCTATCTTCCTCGAACCCAGACTGCCCCGATAATCACCCTTGTTGGACGGGCTCTTGCTGTAACAGTGAACCACCAGCGCCGTGGCCAGGGCCCACATGCTCAGTCCGGCCCTGCTGGGGACCCCGTTCCAGCTGTCCTGTCTCGGGAGTGTTTCTTCTGCGCTAGGAAGGCGTCCCCATGTTGCGGCTACGAGGCCCTGGGTCTCGGTGCGTCCTCCCTGGCGCCCCCAGGTGGCTGCCCCTTCTCGGGGGAGGAAGGCCAACGATGTTCCAGGGCGCCCCCCGACGGCCGCCCTCAGCCACTGCGGCTCCCCGCGGCCCGCGGTGGTCACACTCTGGCTGGAGGCACTTCCGTGACTCCGGAGCGATGGGGACCTAAGCAGCTGGAGAAGGAGCCGCGGCGCCAGCGCTGTTCTCCTCAACACCAGGAACCCCAGCATCGTGACAGCCGCTTCGATAACCCCTGGGTGCCGGCCCCTGTGCTGGCCGCGTCCAACATGGCTGCCGCGGCGCGTTCGAAGACGCCGCGAACGCGGTGGGATACCGCACTACCTCACGGGAGTGGTAGTCCACAGCCTTAGATTTTTCCGCAACTGGAGAACAAATAAACTACATTTCCCAGAAAGCTGTGGAACATACGTCACAATGACAGACGACTTAGAGGAGCCTGATGCATGTTGGGAAATGGAGTTCGAGTGAGGGGGCGTGGTAAGAGAGGAAATGCTTGGGTAAGAACGTGGAGATTAGAATTAAGGTTAGAATCCCAGAGCCTCCTGCCAAGTTTAGTTAAAATATGCGACGCAGTTTCTGACTACTGCAAGTTAAACAGGGGATCTTCAGCAGAAGCCTATTATGAAACGTATGCTTATTTCTTTTAGCCTATTTCTCTTTTTTAGCCTGGGACAGCTTTTCAAAAAAGATGTCTAGGGTAACCAGTACACCTGTAACAGCAATTCTCTTTATTTTTCTACACAGACTTCCTTTCGGTTGAAAAGCTAACTCCTAGTCTTGCTTTCTCACTTGTGTTATTTTCTAATGGTTTTCACGTGGGTTGTCCCATCGAATCTCATGACAGCTGCATGCAGGGAAGCTGGGCAAGGAATGTTATTCCTGTCTACAGGAAAGGGAATTTCAGTTCAGAGGTGGAAAAAATTGCTAATCAATCAATAAATAAAGCTCAGATCTTCTACCTCGGAGCCCAATACCTGCACCCCCATTTCTTCCTCTCTTTTCCAGACTGAACCCACAAGCAGGCAACGGAGGAAGCTATTTTATGCCAGTCCCATCTCTTACTTCTGCCCTTCCTTTAGGTCTCTGCTCAAACTTCATATTATCAGAGCCTTCTCTGACGATTTTATTTAAAATAGCAATTCTCTTTACCACATCCTTCCTATCTTGCCTAATTCTTCTTCACAGTACTTACCATTTGACATACTGAAAATTTATTGTATTTAATGTCTTTCTCCAATAGAACATGAGCCCCACAAAACAGGGACTTTGTTTTTTTCTCTCTTACATTACTAGCACTCAGAACAATGTCTGGAACAAAAAGAGATGCTCAATAAATATTCCTTTGGTAAAAGGATCACTCCTGCCTTATTATTGTGGAGAAATGAATATAAGCTTTGGAGTGCAGGCAGACCTGGATTTCAATTTTAACTCTTGCATTTACTATATGTGTGACCTTGGACAAACTTCCTTACCTTTTTCATTGTTAATTTCCTCATTGTTATCAAAGATAATATGATCTACCCTCAAGAGGATTGCTTGTATTAAATGAGATAATATGTAGACCACCACTGTCCCTGGCTTACATTAGGTCTTCCAGAAATGGCAGCTAGCATTGTTTTCCCTGCTATAGGGGTGCATTGGATTCCCTACTCTAAACTTCTTTTTAAGTTTTTATTTAAATTCCAGTTAACATACAGTGTAATATTAGTTTCAGATGTACAATATAGTGATTCAGCCACTCTATATATTACTCCGTGCTTATCACGGTAAGTATACTCTTAATACCCTTCACATATTTCACCCATCCCCCCACCCACCTCCCTTCTGGTAACCATCAGTTTGTTTTCTATAGTTAAGAGTCTGTTTCTTGGTTTGCCTTCCTCTCTCTTTTTTTCCCCTTTGTTCATTTGTTTTGTTTCTTAAATTCCACCTACGAGTGAAATCATATGGTATTTGTCTTTCTCTGACTTATTTCGCTCAACATAATACTCTCTAGCTCCATCCATGTTGTTGCAAATGGCAAGATTTCATTCTTAAAAATATGGAACACTTGGGCGCCTGGGTGGCTCAGTCGTTAAGCATCTGCCTTCAGCTCAGGTCGTGATCCCAGCGTCCTGGGATCAAGTCCCACATCGGGCTCCCTGCTCGGCGGGAAGACTGCCTCTCCCTCTCCCACTCCCCCTGCTTGTGTTCCTGCTCTTGCTCTCTGTCAAATAAATAAATAAAAAATCTTAAAAAATAATATGGAACACTTTAGAAATTTGCATGTCATTCTTGCCAGTGGTGATGCTAATCTTCTCTGTATCGTTCCAATTTTAGTATATGTGCTGCCAAAGCGAGCACTCTACTCTAAACTTGAGGGCAGAGATGGAGTTTCTCATTTCCGATCTTTAGTAAGGCACTCAGTAAATAGCTGTTAAATGGACGAATGACTTCTTAAATTACTCAATAGCAAAAGCATTTTGACCTTCCTATTTTAAGAGAGTCCCAGGACATCCTGTTTTATTAGACACTCTACTCAGGATAGCAGCTTCGCCCTCCCTGTATTCTTAGAATACTTGTGTTTCCCAACTTAGGGCTGATCTCAGCCAGAAGGGCGATCTCTGAGGACCCATTACCAGGTGGGTCACAAGATGGTGTCAGTATGTGTCACTCAAGCCCTCCTACTGCAGGCACTTTCCAGCACCTTTCAGTTTACTGCACAACTTGCAATCACTGGGTAATTCTCAAAGCACTTACCCATTGATTCCCTTATTTGATTTTTACAAATAACATTGGGGGTGGGGGGGGTCGAGGCAGGGTTGAATTAGAAGAAAACATAAAGTAATTAAATAAATAGAGTAGGGAAGTTTCTGGGTGTGACACAAAACTCAGAACCCACAATAGAAAAGACAGATATATTTGACTCTACAAAAAAATGATTCTGATAGTGAAATATACATAGTGAAAAATATACACGGTGAAAAAATGACAATATGGGGAAAAATATATTCACACCACAGTGATGAAGGGCTAAGTAATACAGAAAACTCCTACAAAATATGCAAAAGGTCTACCATACAAGAGACAAATGCACAAGGGCAATGCCTATGCTAGCTTATACTGTGCCTTTGTGCAAAGTAAAGAACGGGTCTCCCTGAGGATGAATTAGAAAAAGAACCTGCACAGTGTGTGTGACTAGGTGAGCAGGGCACTGCCGGATCTCACCCTTCCACTTCCATGAGCTGCATATCCAAACTTAGCAGCCTCAAGCGAAGGACTTGACCAAAGAGCTCACAAGAAAAAAAAATACAAATTGTATTTAAACATATGAAAATATGCTCAACTACACCCATGATAAGAGATGTACAAATTAAAGCTTTATTGATCCATATCTTATACCATAAACAAAAATCATCTCAAAATGGATTATAGACATAAATGTAAAACCTAAACTCTAAAACTTCTAGAAGAAAACATGAAGAAAATCTTCCTGATGTTCAGTGAGGCAAAGATTTCTAAGATATAATACCAAAACCATAATCCATTAAAAAAAAAAGGTAAAATTTGACTTTGTCAAAATTAAAAATTTTGCTCCTCAAAAGTCACTGTTAAGAGAATTAACAGAGGGGTGCCTGGGTGGCTCAGTTGGTTAAGTGGCTGACTCTGGATTTCAGCTCAGGTCATGGTCTCAGGGTCCTGGGATCTAGTGTCATCAGTCTCCATGCTCAGCAGGGAGAGAGAGTGAACAGAGAAACCACAAAGGGGAGAAAATATTTGTAAATTATACATCCACTAAAACACTTGTACCGGAATATAAAAAGGATTCTCAAAACTCAATACAGTAATAAGAAAATGATCCTATTTTTAAAATGGGAAAAATATTTGAATAGACACTTCACCAAAGTGAAATAAAATAAACACATGAAAAGACCCTCAATACCATTACCATGATTCATTAGGAAAATGAAAATAAAAAATTACCATTACATATCTATTAAAATGTCTAAAATTAAAAAGACTGACCCTGGGCGCCTGGGTGGTTCAGATGGTTAAGTGTCTGCCTTCAGCTCAGGTCATGATCCCAGGGTCCTGGGATCGAGTCCCGCATCCGGCTCCCTGCTCCTTGGGAGCCTGCTTCGCCCTCTGCCTCTCTCTCTCTCTCTCTCTGTCTCTCATTAATAAATAAATAAAGGGCGGCTGGGTGGCTCAGTTGGTTAAGCGACTGCCTTCGGCTCGGGTCATGGTCCCGGAGTCCTGGGATCGAGTCCCGCATCGGGCTCCCGGCTCGGCGGGGAGCCTGCTTCTCCCTCTGACCTTCTCCCCTCTCATGCTGTTTCTCTCTCTCTCAAATAAATAAATAAAATCTTTTCTAAATAAATAAATAAATAAATAAAATCTTTTAAAAAATAAAAATAAAAAGACTGACCCTACCAAATATTGGTGAGAATTTAGTGCAGCTGGAACACTCACATGCTGCTAATGGTAATGTAAAATGGTAGAATTTCTTTGGAAAACAGTTTGGCGATTTCCTTAAAAGTTAAATATACATCTACCATATGATCCAGCCATTCTACTTCTAGGTATTTACCCAAGAGAAAGAGAAACCTATGTCCATATAAAGACTTGGTCATGAATATTTTATTCGTGATAGTTAAAAGCTGGAAACAACTGGGACCTGGCTGGCTCAGTTGGAGGAGCATGCGACTCTTGATCTCAGGGTTGTGAGTTCGAGCCACACATTGGCTGTAGAGATTACTTAAAAAATAAAATCTTTAAAAAAAAAATCTTTAAAACAACAACAAAACCAGGTGATTATTTAAAAAACATCTGCTACAAGCAAAAAGAAACAACCTAAATGTCTACTGAAACAAGAATGCGTAAAGAAATTGTAGTGGATCCATACAGTGGAATACTACTTAGCAATAAAAAGGAATCAACTATTGATAGATGCAATGACATGGATAAATCTCCAAATAATTATGTTGAGTGAAAGAAGTGAGATTAAGAAAAAAGACTGCAGGGCACCTGGGTGGCTCCATAGGTTAAGCGGCTGCCTTTGGTTCAGGTCATAATCCTGGGGTCCTGGGATCGGGCCCAAGTCAGGCTCCCTGCTTAGCGGGGAGTCTACTTCTCCCTCTTCCTCTGCAGCTCCCCTTGCTTGTTCTCCATCTCTCACTCTCTCTTTCTCTGTCAAATAAATAAAATCTTTAAAAAGAAAGAAAGAAAGAAAGAAAGAAGAAAGAAGAAAGAAAGAAAGAAAGAAAGAAAGAAAGAAAGAAAGAAAGAAAGAAAGAAAGAAAAGAAAAAGAAAGGAAGAAAGAAAAAAGATTGCATGCTATATTATCCCATTTATATAAGATTCTAGAAAATAAAATCTAATTTATAGTAACACAAAGCAGACCGGCAGTGGTTATATGGGGAAGGGTGGGAAGGAAGTTGTGGGGGGAGGGGGATTACAAAAGGATACAAGGAAACCTTTGGGATGATGGCTATGTTTATTATATTGGTTGTGGTGATGGTTCACAAGGGCACAAATGTCAAAACGGATCAAATTTATACTTTAAACATGTGCAGTTTATTGCATGTCAAATACACTTCAACAAAGTGTTTTTTTGTGTTTTGTTTTTTTATTTGACAGAGAGACAGAGAGCACAGGTAGGCAGAGGGGCAGGGAGAAGCAGGCTTTCTGCTGAGCAGGGAGCCAGATGCAGGGCTCGATCCCAGGATCCTGGGATCGTGACCCGAGCCGAAGGCAGTCGCTTAACCGACTGAGCCACCCAGGCGCCCCAACAAAGTGTTCTTAAAAACTATAAGATAAGGGTACCTGGGTGGCTCAGTCGGTTAAGCGTCAGACTTGATTTCGGCTCAGGTCATGATCTCAGGGTCGTGGGATCAAGCCCCACACTCAGAGCACGGAGCCTGCCTAAGGAGTCTCTCTCTCTACCGCCCCCACCCCCAGTGCTCTCACTCACACACTCTCTAATAAATAAAATAAAAATTACAAAATAAAATAAAAACTATAACATAAGGGAACCTGACTAGCTCCGCCGGTGGAGCATGCAACTCTTGATCTCGGGTTTATGAGTTCAAGCCCCATGTTGGGTGTAGAGATTACTTAAAAAAAAAAAAAACTATAAGATATGGTTTACCTATCAGATTGGCAAATATATACTTTAAATATATTTTAAGCATATATATTAAGTATATATGTATAGTTAAGTATATTATATATATAATATTTGTGGCAAGTTTGTGAAGAAAAAGACACATTGTTGGTAGGAATATACAACCTCAACAAAGGGCTAGCTTCCTGACAATATCAAACATTGGAATTTAAAGTGTAGATAGACTTGCCATGTGTAAAATGAGGAATGATTTGGGCTATTTGTAATAGCAAGAGGCAAGAGAAATACCCCAAACATTTCTCTTTGGAAACAGGCTGAATATCCATCAATAGGAGTTTGATTAAATACATTAAGGTACAGCTAAATTATGGAATATTATTTTTTTAATGGAGTAAAGCCTAGCTCTTTTAATATAGAACACTCTGAGGTATTTTAAGTAGAAAAAAAAATCAAGGCACTGAACAGTTGTATACAACCATTGGTGTTATTTAAAAACTAGATATATACATTTATGTGCTTAAATACTTAGGAGATCTCTGGAAGGGTAATAAAAGCAGTTGCCCTTGGGGTGGACGAAATCGAGCTGGAGGATAAGGGATAGAAGTAGAGAGGGAAGGAGGGGTTACTTTCCATTGTACACACTTCTGAATTTTATACCATGTGCGTATACTGCCTATTCAATTAAATCAACCAACCAATCAAATATTCACTTTAAATTAACTTCCAGCGTCAGGTAGTGGGAGTGCATTTAGTTTCAGACTGCCACATTATCTCTTATGTGGAAACACTGACATCTTGTGGACTTCTAAGATAGTGCTGCTAAATATTAAAATCAGGAAGCGTTTTCACCATTCCGCTCCCCTCCAGTCCTTTTCTCCCAACACCTATTTGTTGATACCTCCCTTGTGCATTTGTCCAACCCTTTAAAGCGGACAAAGTTTCCGTAATATTGAACCTCATTTATGGAACATCTGTGAAGTGCCAGGCACTGAAACCACAGTCCCTCCCAAACCAGGCTCAGAGCTCCGGATGGCAGCACCACCACAGAGCGGTCAAGTCCTGCAACTGAGACAATTCAGCTTTCCCTGGGAGCCCACAGCGGGCTGGGTAGCCAGGGAAGGCTTCGTAAAGGAAGAGACATCTGAGCTGAGTTCTGCAGGAAGAGACACGGTTGACCAGATAAAAGGGAATATAGTAGCTGGCTGGCGGGGCACTTGGAGAATGGGTCACTGCAAAAGGAACACTCTGGAAATTCACAGAGGCAATACTTCTTTTTTTCAATGCATGTCTGAGGAACTGCGTGTTCAGTGTGGCTGAAGCATAGAGTCGGAGAGGCTAAGAGGTGAGAACTGAGGCTTCATTTCATAACCAGAGAGGTTAAAGCAACTTAGGTTCTCTCAGCAAGGACATGCTGTACCAAGAATTTACACTCAGAAACTAAATGACTCCACTACTTCTCCTTTTTCCCACCATTAAGATTTTGCTCTGTGAGCCTTTCCTGAGGCCCCATGCCTCATGCTCTGCTCCTCCCTCCCTTCCTTCCTCCCTCCCTTGCTCAGGCTCAGTCTCTTCCTTCCTTCCTTCCACCTTCCTTCCTTAATGCTTGTTTCTGCAGCCTTGCTACTAGGGAGGAGCAAAGGAAGGCTTTGGGGATCATAAAGTGATCATTCAGGTCTTAGAAGAACTCTCCACTCTGGTTTTTGCTGATTCTGGTCATGTTGATAAGGTTAATAGAGGAGAATGACTGGGCATCAGAGCCTCTCCCTCCCTCCAGCTCAGCGTGGCCAGGGTGGTGCCTGGGGCGGTGGGGGGAGCCTCAGCACTGAACACCCTGTCTCTGGGTGGCGGCCCTCCCTCCCTCTATGCACGTGCAAATCAGTGTGTGTGTGTGTGTGTGTGTGTGTGTGTGTGTGTTTACTGATGGTTAAGATGAGCAAGACTCTACTTTGGGTGCTTATATGTTCTTGCTTAATTCCGACGACAATCCTGTGAGGACGATATTATCTCCATTTTACAGTGAAGAAAACCAAAGTGTGGGAGGGGTGATTACACCAGCGTCACCCAGCTTGTAAGTGGCAAAATTGGGTCTCGAATGGCCTGAATCCAAAGCCCAGACTCTTTTTTTTTTTTTAAGATTTTTTAATTTATTTATTTGACAGAGAGAGAGCGAGAGCGAGAGAGGGAACACAAGCAGGGGGAGTGGGAGAGGGAGAAGCAGGCTTCCCACTGAGCAGGGAGCCTGATGCGGGGCTTGAACCCAGGACCCTGGGATCATGACCTGAGCTGAAGGCAGACGCTTAACGACTGAGCCACCCAGGCGCCCCAAGGCCCAGACTCTTAATCAATCACTCCAAAAATCCCCAGCTCACAGGAAATAAGAGACGCACATGTAATAGACACTTCTGAAGTGTACCTGAGGTTCAGAGGAAGAAGAAGAACCCAAAGGATCGTCAACACGGTGCTGAGTCAATAGGACACATTCGGAGCTGAGGCACGAGGGGGTACTCCCTACTCCCACATAACTGAACCAAACGCACAGCACATGAAAGCGAGGAGGAAAATCTCCCAGCAGGAAGGAATTCCCCGATGCTTGCTCTAGGGCCTGCCCCTCCTTGAGAGCTGGTGGAATGCCCACCACCGCTTCTCCCAGCTTGAAGGGGCTCTGATCTCTCTGACAGGCACAGTGCAAACCCCTTCTCATTTATCCGACATTCTTCAATACATAACCAGAAAACTGACAGAAGAACAAAATCTTAAAAAGGCAAAGGAACAGATGAAATTCTAGAGCACATATTTTTGACAGTAAGGAGGGTGAACTTGGCTGCCCCTTGCCCCAATCTCATGTTTGTCTTGTGTGGGTGGTGGAGCAAGCTCCTGTATCTCCTGTCACAAGATGGCTTCTCTGGAAGCAGAAGCAGGAGATGGAGTTTGGGGTACCAGATGATTATCAGGGAATGTGAAAAACAAGACAACAGGCCCAAAACAAAGTTGTTTATGCTAAGCCTACATCACCAAACTGAGATTTAACTTAATTACAGTTTTGGCTCCCCAAAAATGGAATCTTAAATCAGCCCAACAGGAAATCGCCCGAGGAACCTGCCAGATGAATCAGGGGTCTTGGAACTCCATCTCCTATTGAAAGTACCCTTGCAGTAACCAATCTGTTTTCTTGCCTAGTGTAACTTCCTTGTTCCTGCTCCCTTCTGCCTTTAAGTCTCCCATTTTGTACAGTTTCTCAGAGCTCCTTTCTACATGCTAGATTGGATGCTGCCTGATGCATGGATTGTTGAATAATGCCAATAAGATCTTAAAAACTTAGTCTGCTGAATTTTGTTTTTTCACAGGATCTACATCTGTAAAGATAGGGGGGTGGGAAGAGGGAGCAGGGTTAGGCAGAGGAGGAAACTGAACTGCTCCACAGACCTGCCCAAGTCTTGGCCAACCTGGAGTTACTCTGGAATATTGCCTGTCACTCTCCTGTATCCGTCTGGAATGGCTCTGTCGGTCACTGGGAAGGGCTGCTGAGGCAGATCCTGAAAAAGCGAGCCGACAGATGCATCTGCCTGCTGACTCTGTTCTCTGCATCTGGGCAGCAAGTCCTTCCTTGAAGGGGGACCTGAGCAGTCTATCTCCGTGACTACCAACACGCATAACATTATTCATTCACGTGTTGATCCAGCTGCTGGGCAGACTGCTGGAGAGCAGGACGGGGTAAGGGATGGAGCAGAAGTGAATCCTGTCCTGAGTTTCGTGGAGGAATCGGATACTTATGGAGCAGGGTGGTAGATCCAGAGAGCCAAGAATGCCTAGACAAGGGTCACTGCTCTAGCTGGGGTGACCTCTGCTAGGGCTCCTTCTCAGTCGAGCTTTTTAAGGTGTCCACATCCTGTTCTCCGACCACACCCGTGCCATCTGTGTCCTCCTGTTCCGCTGCAACTGCTCTTCCTGAGAATACCTTCCCATCCATCTCTCTCCCCATTGGCAGTCTGGGTGTAGTCTTCATATCTGAGTGTTGTGATGGTTGTAGTGTTTCCATAACCTCCTTGAGTCAGAAGGCGCGGAATGGTCTCTCTCTTGAGCTAGCTGCAAAGAGCCAGAGGTGTAAGAGGGCAGATGGAGAGGGATTTGGGAGCAGGGAAGGGGGAGCCTAGGTAGGAGGGGTCTTGGAGCCCTGGAGAACAAGCTGCATTTGGGAAGCGAGATTTTGAAATACTGCACTGCCTTGTTCTCCAGAGCTCCAAGGCCCCTCTTACCTGCCTTCCCACTCTCCTGCTCCAAATTCTCTCTCCATCTGCCCTCTTACACCTCTGGCTCTTTACAGCTAGTTGCAACTCGTGGGACTGTAGCTTGTCTCAGTAATCCTTGTATATTATATCTTTCACAGAGGTTGCAGCCGGCTACCATCTTTAACAGAATGGATTTAATGTGGAATACAAGGGGGTCTCGGCGGTGCAAGGAGTAACTGTATCAGAGCCTATGGTGTCCTGTGTCATATCTCCTTTGCTTACCTCTGATTTTAGCCATTCTTTGTGATTGCAAACTCATCTAGTGCTGACAGCATCCCCCCCTCAGGCAGGAGTCTGTTTGCATTGTCACTTAATGTTTCAGTTTCTGATATTTAGTCTCTGCCAGAACCCAGGGGCAAGTTAAGATTTGCTTTTCAAATGGACAACAACCCCCAGAAAAGGGTATAGTTTTACTTCAATCCCCTAAGGGTCTGCACTGTGATTATCTTATCAGGGTTTTGGCAGAGGCTGGTTCTCCCTTTTGTTAACACTTCCCATACCGTTGGGCCTGCTGGGTCTCAAGACCCAAGCAGCAGGGCAGCTTGAACAACTTATGCCTGCTGCCAAGCCTTTTCTGGCCCCAGGCCCCACTCAAAACTGACAGTCTTGTGGATTAGTGGTAAATGAGTTGGAGCAGCACGCTCCAATGTAGTACATATGTTGCCTCCAAAATCCAAACAGGCTTATCACCAAGCTCTGTGCCTCTTTAGTGAAGGTGGTCAATTCAAGATGAAGCAACCTGCCTCTCATTTATTTATTTTTAAAGATTTTATTTATGGGGCGCCTGGGTGGCTCAGTCGTTAAGCTTCTGCCTTCGGCTCAGGTCATGATCCTGGGGTCCTGGGATCGAGCCCCACATCGGGCTCCCTGCTCGGCGGGAAGCCTGCTTCTCCCTTTTCCACTCTCCCTGCTTGTGTTCCTGCTCTCGCTCTCTGTCAAATAAATAAATAAAATCTTTAAAAATAAATAAAAATAAAGATTTTATTTATTTGTCAGAGAGAGAGAGAGAGCACGCACAGCAGGGGGAGCAGCAGGTAGAGGGAGAAGCAGGCTCCCCACTGAGCAGGGAGCCCGATGTGGGACTCGATCCCAGGACCCCAGGATCATGACCTGAGCCGAAGGCAGACACTTAACCAACTGAGCCACCCAGGCATCCCCTGCACCTCATTTTAATAGCTATAGTTCAACATGCCTCAGGCAACTGGATCCCTAGAAACTTCATCCACGGGTCAGGTCCCTGAATTTTCATAGAGTTGATCTCCTATCCTCTGGAAGGTCCAATTAGCATAATATCATCAATGTAATGGACCAGTGTGATGATCTGTGGGTTATCAACATGATCGAGGCCTCCTCTGGCTATATTATTCCAGAAAGCCAGAAATTGACATAGCCATGGGGAAAAAATAGTGAAGTAATACAGCTGTCATGCCACATTGGAGGCAGATTGCTTTGGGGCTGAAAAGAGCTATAGAGATTAGCTCCAATAAAGATACCACATCCAGGTTGCAGCTGTAATTGGATTCACTAGCTGATTATGTTTATAATAATCCATAGTCACTCTCCAGAATCCATCAAACTTTTGCATCTGCCGAGAGGACAAATTGGATGGGATTGTGGTAGGAATAACTACTCTGTATCTTTCAAGCTCTGTTGGTGGCGCTAATCCTTGCAATTTCCTTGGGAATGCAATACTATAATGACGCCAAGGAGGAAGGTGGTTTTGTCTCCTCTATAGGTAGAATATATAGGTCTGGGCAACTACAAGGTGGTTAAGGTAGAATTGTCCCTGATCACCATTATTCCCAATGGCCCACTTGTAGAATTCATGTTTCCTGTTCCGTTACCTTAGGCCCTGAGAAGTTCCTATTCCTGTTTGTGTGTGTACTGGTGCGTGCTTCTACCAGGTAACTGGAGGCTATGACCATGGTTTGCTCACTCTGGGCTCCTCATGCCAATGGACCAGCAAAGATGTTTCTATAGTGGCAGGGGAGGTCAACCCTGATTCACATGAATAGCAAGGGTTGCCATTTCATAATGGGTAAAGAGCATGTCTGCAATTCAGGGGATTCACTGGGGCAAGTCTGGCTGTTTCTCTGCCCAGTGATTACTCTGGATGGGTAACTGCCACCATCACCCGGCAAGAGCAAGGTGAGGGAGCTGAAGGTCTGGATCATCCCACCAGGCAAGTAATCCAGATCAGCCAAAGTGCTGGTTGAGAGTGAGGGAAACCTGGAATGGTTGTTGGAGCAGGAAGATGATGAATATCAATTATGGCCCTGGGACCAGCTGTAATAAAGGGATTTAACTTGGTCTTATCGTCCCTTTTTAAAGAGATGCAACTGGACGTCAGCTTGAAAAGTTGGATTTACACTTCTCTCTTGGGGAAAAAAGTGACAGCATCATTTTTCCTCATACAAGCTCCAGATATAAATGGGTAAGAACAGACCTAAGTGGCATAACAGATGGATGGTACAAGATCCCGTCTATTTAACCCAGATGTGCTCAGCCTGACTTACCCAGTCCTCTCCCCAGAACCTAAGCCACTTGCCATATTTTCCAGCCAGACTGGCCCCAGGGATGGCTTATTTCATTCCAGTGGTCATGGCCCTGACCACCGTATCTCCCAGCTCTGGTTGCCTCAGGCTCCCCTTGGGGTTCAGGACCAGGGAGGGGTCAGCATGACTTCTGTCACATCCACTGCCATGGGAGCCAGAGCAGCTCCCGCACCTGGTCTGACCCGACCGGACCCTTGGGTGCTCTGGCTTCCCCACTGAATGCCCAGAGTGGTCAAATATGCAACCTGCAGATCGTAAGGAATTACTGCCCCATGGGGAGGATTTTGGCCAATGAGGGAAGGCACCCACAGATAAATGGCTTCCTTTTCCTCCCCCGATAGATTGTTTTTAGTTGCTGTGGTTCCATATGGCTTCTCTGGAAGGCTCCTGTAAGCCATCCCTGTTTAGCATGCCTGGAAAGATGGTGCCAGCTCAGTATAGCACCACCTTTTAAGTGTTCTCTTGACTTCTCTACCTGATTATTCCTTTTTCCTCACTCTTGTGTCTTTCCAAGAAAAGCATCAACACATGTTTTGCCTCAAGCCGGCTCTGTGCTCTAGAAAATCTGGGTTAGGAAAGAGGTGTAGTCAGAGAATGGAATACCTAAAATTGAAATTGTGGTGAGACTGAAGTCCTTATAAGGACAAGGTCTAGAATACAACCATGGAAGAGAATGGCTTAGACAGAATGGAAGACAAGTTCACAGAGAAGAGAATATCAAGGAACTTAAGAGTCAAGGATATTGGAATAATCATTAATGTGGATATGGAAATCTCCAAGAATGATGCTGGAGCGTTGGAGAGAGTGATCCAGGGGCTAAAATCTTCTAAGCATGGGGAGGAGGGCAGAGATGCCTGCATACAGAGGAGTTGTGGATAGTCTAGTCTCTTCATATTATGGAAGAGAGGGTATTTGGGATTAGCAGTGAGGAACGAGGAGAACATATAACTCACCTCTAGCCCAGTGATACGAGGGCCGTAGAATAGCAACTACCTCTTGAGAGGATTTCAAAGAAAGCAAGATCTTCAGACCAAAATTACACTGCAGAACAAGAAGATGAAGAGAACATTCATAAAAGAGGGCAAGGATGCAGAATATTCTGCTGCTGAGTGGCCCTGAGCTCCAAGGGCACAGTGAGAGTTTTTGGGAGATGAGGAGTTATGGCAGATGGGGTCAGAAAAGGCAATGCCACCCAGGGATAGAACCTGGGAATGAGGATGATTTGGAGGCTGCCTGCACAAGATAAGGGGACTGGTGAGAGCCATCCTGATGAGCCCAAGGCAGAAGAGTGGTGGAGCAGCTGGGAAGGAGGGAGGAGGAAGGAGAGCAGCTCCTGTGCAGAGTATGCATCTCTGGGCCTGCTGCAGGAAATGGGCAGCCCCACAGGCTTGGGAGACGGGGCCTGCTCTGAAAGCACGAGTTGCCCACCCCCCCACCCCCGGCCCCGCCGGACTTCTGTGGGTGGGGAGGCCTCTAGGAGAACAGAGTGTCCTCCCTCCCTGGCTGAGTGGGCCTACTAGCCCCCTGCCGGTCATAGTGATATAAATTCTGGTTGCAAGGGACTGCACATGCTGACGTGGGCCGACCGGTCTGTTTTTTGTCCTTTAGTTCTGCATTCTGGCAAGGGACTGTTTCCCTTTGCTGGCATTTGCTGGATGCCTGCTTATTCCTAAGACACCTTCCTATCCTTTTCATTCCTTCCCCTATTTTACATAATTCTTTTATCTTTATCTTCTTATGAAAAGGAGTCTATTTTTAATTTCTCGACATTTCTCTCATAACCTACCATTCTTTTCCTGTAACGGACTCCTTCTCTTACCTTAACTGACTTCGTGTATTTTGAGCATGCTCAGCCTTACTCGGCTAGCCCAGACTGTTTCTCACATGCCCAGCAACATACAAACTTCCCTCCTCCTGCTGGCCAACTGTTCACAAGGACTTGGTGACCCGTATACAATAATCTGAACGTACTGATTGTGCATTAGATTTCTTTTAACTAACCTTGCTACGTCTAATGCAGAATTCCTCTATGCTCAACAAGTTCTCACCCAGTATTTTCCCACCTTTTACTTATATTTTTCCATCTTCCACAGCAGTCCCCTCATCTTCTATAAACCCCCGCCCCCCCACCCTCTACAAGCACCCTCCTCCCATGTTTACCCTGTGTCTTTCCAGGATTTCTTTTCTCCTCAAACCTACTCCTATCGTTTGTATTCTGGAGTCTGACCAAAATACCAGTGCATGACTCATACAGTTTGGGATGGCCAATATGAAATTTTAAATCAATAAAATTGCAAACTACTGTGCACGTTACTACCACCTTTCCATTCCTTTTGTGAAAGCTTCCTCTTTTAGGATTTTTGTGAATTCACAGTTCTTTTAACAGACTTACTAGCTCTGAGTCACTGGGGTGTTTCCCTCTCTGGGGTTCATTCATGTAGGTCACTCTTTGACCACCCACAGCCCTGTTTTTGTTAGTTTTCTTTTTTTTAAGTTTCATTCATTATTATTATTTTTTTTTTTTTTAGTAATCTCTCCACCCCAACATGGGGCTTGAATTCACAACCCTGAGATCAAGAGTCACATGCTGTTCAGACTGAGCCAGCCAGGTGCCCCTCACAGCTGTTTTTAAGCTGGTCTTTCAGACCTTGTCAGTTCTGCCCAGGTTATCTCTGAATGCATCCTTGTTTTCTTGAATAAATGACAGGATGCTACAGGCTGTTTGAAATGCTTCCTACCTCAAGAGATGGAAACAGTTTGTTTCTTTCCCAGAATCTTAGCCTTTCTTCCAGGAGAAAAGTATCGAGAGTCAAAATCTAGCTAGTGCCCCTCATCATTAGCGAGAGGAAGGCTTCTTGATGCTAGAGTATTCTCAGGCCACTTTCTCGCCATAGGAAGTTTTCTTTTCCTATTGGCTTTTTACCCCCCTATTTTGTAAGGAGTTATGAGTATATCATATCATGTCTCCAAGTTACCTTAACCAAAGTTCTTGTTACTTTTCTCTATTTTTTTGAGAGATACAGAGCAAGCCGGGAGAGGGAGAGGGAGAGGGGGAGAGGGAGAATCTCAAGCAGACTCCCACTGAGGGTGGAGCCCAGTGCAGGGCTTGATCTCATGACCCTGAGATCATGACCTGAGCCGAAATCAAGAGTCAGATGCTTAACCGACTGAGCCATCCAGGTGCCCATGTTGTTAGTTTTCTCTAACATGGGATATTATCAGTCAACTTCCCCCCCGCTTTTTTTCAGCTGATTAATTTTTCCATTTTCCCACCAACACTGACATACACACTTGTCAAAGCAAACCACAGGATTTAGTTATGGCTCTGTTCCACCATTTTTCTGAGTCTCCACTCCACTCTCTTAACCCTCAGCTCAAGCATCCCTGGGCTCCAAAGTGTGCATGTCCCTACGACCTGACTCATAAGCATCATCACATCCCATCATCCAATACCCCGTCCTAGAGTAACTTTCCCCTCATGGAGAGGAGCACACACTTCACAAATGGAGACATAGACCCAAGGCTTCCCAAGGCTCCATTTCAATTTCTCTAGTTTTTGCCTTCTGAGTCTTACAATTTAAATCTATTTTCTTCTCCTGTATACTTTCCTTTTTCTTTGGTGTTTTTGGTCGTTGGTAGTTTTAGAACTGATCTCCATTTCCTTATAGATCCTAGGATACATATCTGTTACATCCCTTTCCGATCCTCCCAAGATGCTTATAACATCATTTTTGGTTCCTGAATTTATTACATTCGTAACTTCAAATGCCAACTTACACCTTTATTTCTTGTTTTATCACCTATAGAACATATCTCTTGACCCCAACTCATAGAAATAATGCCTTTGTTCTTCATTTACCTTTGCTTCTACCTTCTATCTGTTTCTATCATCTGTACTTTCATTTTTGTATTTTCAAGATTAAAAGTATTTATATTCTTGGAATGCCTGGGTGGCTCAGTTAGTTAATCATCAGCCTTTGGCTCAGGTCATGATCCCAGGGTCCTGGGATCAAGTCCCACATCGGGCTCCCTGCTCAGTGGGGAACCTGCTTCTCCCTCTGCCTGCCATTCCCCCTGCTTGTGTGCTCTCTCTCTCTCTCTAATAAATAAATAAAATCTTTAAAAAGTATTTATAGTCTCTTCTGTTGCCATAATACATTCTGTTCAGTCAAAAAGTTGAAAATCAATAAGCCAATGTATAAAGTCTGTATGAGGAAAGAATATTTCTGTTTTATGCAAGAAGAAACTTGACCCAGATTCACTTATGTAAAAAGTGAGTTTATGGACTCACATAAGAGAAAAGTCCCCAAATAGGGTTGGCTATGGGTGTGGCTTAAAGCAGGAGCTCATAAAATATCATCAGGACTTAAGTCCTCTCCATCTTTCAGCTCTGCTCTCCTCTGTGTGTCAGTTTCAACCTTTCTCTGCCCTGTGATTTTCATATGGCAACCAGCAACTTCTAAGACTACATCATTCCAGATTTATGACAAGCAGGAAACTGAAAGTCTTTGCCTCAACATTTCTAGCTAACATCCTAAGTTCCCCTGTGATTGGACATCTGAGGGCACATGCTGTCTCTTAACCAATATAGTCCACTAGTGAGTGCTTTGTATTATTTGGCTTCGGCCTGGCTTATATGTTCCCTCCCTCGAAGGCAGAGCCCTACCCAGACCAAATGGCTGACTGGAGAAGGACTCTGAGCTAGTTAGGAAACAAATACCATGTAATTCTTTATTTCTTGGTAGTTTTCCTTTCTCTCCTCCAGGCACCAACTTTCCTCAGCCCTAAAGCCTATCCCCGCTTCCCTCGCGAGTATCAATCCTTATAAACAGAAGCCCGGGAGGGAGTTTCAGGCCTCCCACCCCCAAATTCTGAGTAAGCTCTGCTGGAACAGCCAGCTCCTGAGAACCTCTTGGAAAGGACCCTGAGGAGAGAATTATAGGATAGATTTATCAGCAAAGGATTTTGAAGCAATTTTTTTTAGAGAGGGAAGAAAATAGTTTTCTAGAA
Source organism: Eumetopias jubatus (assembly GCF_037043125.1). Taxonomy (NCBI): domain Eukaryota; kingdom Metazoa; phylum Chordata; class Mammalia; order Carnivora; family Otariidae; genus Eumetopias; species Eumetopias jubatus. The sequence continues at coordinate 54,188,674 of NW_028274819.1, forward strand.
ATAAACATGGCTTTCATCATCTCCTTAAGTGTCTCCAAATTCCCAAGCATAGCAAATCTCTTGAATCCATATTTTCTGTAGCTTCACCTTCCTGGAGCCCCTCATTCTCCTGCTCTAGCCTGTTCTAGCTGCAGACTTCTCACCCTCTGGCTCCCTTCATTATTCTCCTGGCTTGAATTGCAAGTCTGCATCTTTGTGGGTTTACTCACTGGTCTCATTTGAGTTTATCCTCAGGAACATCCTCACTGGGGATATGTTGGGAGATCAAAGGTCCTTTTTTCTTGTTTGTCTGAAAATGTTTCTAGTCTACCATTACACTTGACAGAAAATTTGTCAGGATATAAAATTAGAAGACAGAACATTTTCCATCAGAACTCTAAAGGCATTATTCTGTTGTCTTCTAGTACCTAGGATTACAGGTGAGCAGTCCCATGTGAGCCTAATTTTGAAGTCTAATTTGGAAGTCACCTCTTTGTCATCCATCTTTGAAATCTTTTAGAATCTTCTTTTTATTCATGGAGTTTAAAATTTCACAATGATTTAGGAGTGCCTGGGTGGCTCAGTCAATTAAGCGTCTGCCTTCAGCTCAGGTCATGATCCTAGGGTCCTGGGATTGAGGCCCTGCTCAGCGGGGAGCCTCCTTCTTCCTCTGCCTGCCGCTCCCCTTGCTTGGGCACTCTCTCTCTCTGACAGATAAATATAATCTTTAAAAAAAAAGGATAAAATCTTAAAAAATACATTAAAAATAAATAAATACAATTTCACGATTTATCAAAATGTGAGTCTTTTTTCATTCATGTACTTGGAATTTGGTGGAACCTTTTAGTCTGGCGACTTGTGTCCTTCGGTTCTTGTCCACCCTCTTTTATCCATTTGGAATTTCTATTATTCTAATGTTGTGAGTCCTTTTTCTCATATTTTTGTCTTTATCTTACAATTCTTCGTTGAATTGCTTATCAATTATATATTTAATTCCCAAAGCTCATTCTTGCTTCCTGGTTGGTCTTTTTCATAGCTGCTGCTTCTTGTTTTATCTTGGTTACTCTCTTTCATCTTGTAGGTTTTCAAATATCTGGTAATACTATTTTTTTTTAAAGATTTCATTTATCTGCCAGAGAGAGAGCTCAAGGACAAGCAGGCTACCCGAGCAGGGAGCCCAACGTGGGACTCCATCCCAGGACCCCGGGATCATGACGTGAGCTGAAGTCAGATGCTTATCCAACTGAGCTACCCAGGCGCCCCAATACTAATTTATTTCTAGGAAAGAGCCACAAAGACCTGACTGGGACTCTGAATACATGGTGGGCTTGTTTATTGGAGAGCTTGACTCTAGGCTGATCCACTTGTCAGCTGGCTGGAGGACAGACACTGGAAATACATGTTCTCAACAGTTGTTTGAGACGCTGATGCCTGCCTGCTGGGGTTTCTGGGTGGGGATGGGGTGGGAGAGGGTGTAAGAAGCGTACAATGTTCTATCTATAGAACTTCAGTTACATTTCCCAGTTTTCATGCCCAAGTCTTCTTTCTTCCTGTGGTTATTCCTGGTGTTTCAGAGTCTCACAGTTCTCTAGGGTCCTGACTCTACCCAACTCTGTCTCCTACTCCTCTAACACAGTGCAGGCTGCAGCTTCCTGCACCTTGTATCATTAGGAACTCGACTCCATCCGCTTCCTTTCTCTCAGAAATGTGTTGACATTTCTACTGCACTGATATCCCCCCCCCTTGTTTTCTCTTTGCTGTGCATTTATATCTTTTGTCAGTTATATAATGGATTTTCAGGTGGGAAAGGAGAAACTCGTGTTTTCTCTCTTGAATCAGAGTTAATAGATGATTGTGTATGAGCACTAAAAGAAAAAAATATAAAAGGACTCCAACATTCAATACCACCTGTCTTCTTAGAAGGAAACTCTGGGCATGCTCCCCTTCAAGACAGAGGACACTCACCATGGACAGGCTGTAATGGCTACTCTGGGCCATGGCTCAGCTCTGTAGGTCTCCATCTTCCCTGTTGTAGGGAAAACCATAGGAAATGGTTGAGATGAAAGAATATTCCTGATGGGGGATGCCTGGGTGGCTCAGTCGGTTAAGCGTTTGCCTTCAGCTCAGGTCATGATCCCAGGGTCCTGGGAACAAGTCCTGCATTGGGTTCCTGGCTCAGCAGGGAGCCTGCTTCTCCCTCTGCCTGCCACTCCCCCTGCTTGTGCTTTCTCTCGCTCTCTGAATCTATTTTCTTTGACAGATAAATAAATAAAATCTTTAAAAAAAAAAAAAAAAAGAATCTTCCTGATGGGATGAATGCAACATCAATCACATTAGCCCAAGAGTGTGACGGGGGCCTGATATTTTATAGGATCCTCTCTGTACCACTCCATGCTACCCTCTGTCCCGCCCCCACCACTCCTCAACAGTCCAGTTGAATCTGCCTCTCACTGGGCTTTTTATTCCCCAAAGCTTTCCCAGAAGAAGAGGCGAATGTATCATTCATTACCTTATTTTTCTTAAGATTTAGTTATGATCTAATACTCATTTACCTCTGTGATTTAATTTCACATAGGGACTCAAGTTTAATAAACTATAACATACTTCTGACTGTATTATGTTGACCAATACAAAATGATTCTGCATTCCTGATACATTCTGAGCCAAGACATACTTGTTATTTATATTCTGGACACTGCCTCTATGTTAAGGAAGAGGAAAACTATCTGAAGATAAGATTGTCATATATAAGACGAAACTGGCTTCATCTTTTAAGATGCAAACCCTCAAGTTTGGATGACCACAAACATAACCTTATAAAATATTCTTATCCTAGTGAGTGGGTATTAGCCACAAAGAGTGCCTCCGATTTACCACCATTACCTGTCACATTGTGGGTGCCTGATAGATGTTTGCTGGGTCAATGAGTATTGGGCCAGAACTGTTAAGTACCTTTGGCTTGGGTCAGGATTCATTCTAGAGACCAGAATGGCACTCATTATGCAGGCAGCATCAGCTACTCTAAGCTGTGGGGAGACAGGTGTCAAAGAGGCTGAAGAATAAGCAGAACCTGCAGTTGAATGTTTGGAAAAGGGGAAGGAGCAATCATTAGCGTTTAACTACTTTTCAGTTCTAGCTGAAGCGGATTCTGGTTCTGAATTCATTTAAAAGGTACAGGATGTTTAGAGAACATTATTTTTAACAGTGGAAAACCAGAAACAGAATGAATGTCTAACACTAAAAGAAAACAGTTACTGGATAGAATAATAATGTAGTCTTTTTTAAAAATAGACTCTATTTTTTAGAACAGTTTTAGATTTACAGAAGAATCGAGATGAGAGTACAAGGAGTTTCCCAGTTTCCCATATTATTGAGATCTTACATCAGTATGGTATATTTGTTACAAGTAACGAATCGATACTGATACCTTATTATTAACCAAAGTCCACGCTTTATTTAGATTTCCTTAGGTTTTTGCCTGATGTCCTCCTTCCGTTCCAAAAATCCCATCCAGAATACATTATGTTTAGTTGTCTTGTCTCCTTAGGTTTCCTTTGACTGTAACAGTAGTTATAAAGTAGTTTTTAAAAATGATGAATTTACCAAAAAAAAATTGTGAATGAATTTACATAAGGGAATAAAGACCAAAAAGAAACAAGCAAACACAAATACTGTGTTGAGGGATCACTCATATGAGGGTTATGGTTGAAATGTACATATTTATATTATTTTCTTTTTTAAATCACATTCTAATTAATGTTGGTTCATTTATAAATTCTCAACTCTTCACCTCTACCTCTCCTCATCACATTTTTATAGTTTTTGACTCACAGATAAACAGCCTACAGATGACAGATCCAAAACAGCTGATGGGGATGCACGAGCAGGCCCCCTGGAGTCTCCCTTGAGGTTAGACTGGACGCCCTGAACTGTAAGCAGAATGACATTTCTTCTGAAGTCTTCATCTCTTCCTCCCCTCATCATTTTGAGACTGAGATAAAGTAGGTATTTGAACCTCACGTTTAGGGAAGCTTCTCAATTTCTGAGGCTAGCTGTATAATTCTTTAATACATTGAAAGGACAGATTTCTTGCTCTAGTTAGGGAATAAACACCATGTGGCTTTTTTTTTCTCTAGTTTTCTTTTTTCTCTCCCCCGGGCACCAACCTTTTCCCCTTTCTTCAGCAACAAAGCACTACCCCCTGCCAGGTAGAACTAACTCATGCACCTTATATGTCCAGGCTCTGCTTACACTCTGCTGGGAGACTCAGCCACCCAGAAGCGTGGAAAAGATTCAGAGTAGAGGGGAGAGCAGAGCAGATTTTTTGGAACTTAAACGGTTTTGAAGCCATTTTGCAGAAGTGCGAGGCCTTGGGGGAAAAGAATGGTCAGAAACTCACCAACTGGGGCACCTGGATGGCTCAGTTGGATGGGCATCTGCCTTCAGCTCAGGTCATGATCCCAGGGACCCAGGATCGGGTCCTGCGTTGGGCTCCCTGCTCGGTGGGGAGTCTGTTTCTCCCTCTCTCTCTGCCTGCTACTTCCCCTGCTTGTGCTCTCTCTCTGTGTCAAATAAATAAATAAAATCTTTAAAAAAAAAAAAAGAAAAAAGAAACTCACCAACTTCTTTCCTCTTCTTCCTGGGAACACATCTGGAGTACACTGTCCAGCCTCTCACACAGGTGGGCATGGTCACAGGACTGAGTTGAAGCTGGCAGAATTTGGGCAGAAGTGGTGTATGCCACCTCAAGGCCTCGCCTATAAATATAAGGTCTTCTCAAGTGAGGAATGTTGGTGAAACAGAAACAATCATGTTCACCCAGCCTACCCTGTAGCTGCTCAGCATACACGCCTGTCTTCTCATACATACAATCCCAAAGGCTCCATGAACATAATCCACATAACATCTCAAACTCACTTAGTCACATGCAACTTCTGCGTCCAGCTCAGAGTTTGGGATCTCTGGGTATAACCTGTATCGGGTCTGGATATTGTTTCTCACAATCCAACAACTCTTGAATGAAGTGACGAAGTCTCCCCGCTTCCACCCAGCAGTTTTGAAATTTCAAGTCTGTCACTAGCAACACTTCATTTCTGTATTATCAGGCCTCTCGGGTGACAGAAATCCAAGGTGTTTGGCAAAGTGAGATAATCCTGAAGCCAAAAGAGAATTAACTTGGTCTCTGTGGGATGCGGTATCTATAGCATTTAGATTCAGAATCTGTGGGGCAGTGACAGTCAGCCGAGGTTGGAAGATGGGAGAAGGCTGACTCTGGAGAGAAATGAATGGAGACGACTTGTACTTGCAGAGCTTCCGTGGACAGCTTTCAAATCCCGCAACCCCCACCCCCACCGTCTGCCTACACTTCCCTCTTGGGTTCTCTGAAACATGGTTTGCATTTTTATAATAATTAATCCTCCCTTTCTACCTCCCATTTTTTTGGCTTAATTAATTTGAATTGGTTTTCAGAACTTATCATTAAAGAATCCTCACTAACATGAGGAAACAATGTTTAGAAACGACAAAGGAAGGAGGCATCTGCTAAAGATCGGCAGCTTTTATCTATTTCTTCACCACGAAAAAGTGGATTCCAAACCCGGACATTGTAAATTCTTTCATGAGTCCCAGTTTTCTTTCTATGAGGGTGTGATAATCACCTTTTAGAAATTCCCCTGTGGGGTGCCTGGGTGGCTCAGTTGGTTAAGCGACTGCCTTCGGCTCAGGTCATGATCCTGGGGTCCCGGGATCGAGTCCCGCGTCGGGCTCCCTGCTCAGCGGGGAGTCTGCTTCTCCCTCTGACCTTCCTCCATCTCATGCTCTCTCTCTACTATTCTCTCTCTCTCTCAATAAATAAATAAAAATCTTAAAAAAAAAAAAAAAAAAAGAAATTCCCCTGTGGATGGGGCGCCTGGGTGGCTCAGTCAGTTAAGTGTCTGTCTTCGGCTCAGATCATGATCCCGGGGTCCTGGGATGGAGCCCCGCATCGGGCTCCCTGCTCCGCGGGAAGCCTGCTTCTCCCTCTCCCACTCCCCCTGCTTGCGTTCCCTCTCCCGCTGTGTCTCTCTCTCTGTCAAATAAATAAACAAACAAACAAATAAATAAATTCCCCTGTGATTTATAGGGGAGTAATATCTTTAATTATTGACATTTCATTAAGTTTGGAGATCCCTGCTATAAAGAAAATCTTCGCTAACCCCTGAATCAGAGTTTTGGGTTAAAAATCCTCACCCTCATTCATTCATAACCTCCTCGTTCTTGCCTCAAAGGGCTGTGCTTCTGGAATATTACCCTGGAAGCCAATATAGAATGTGTATTGACAGGGTGGCATCTGGACACTAAGAAACAAATTAGGAAGCAACTGCAATAATGAAAGGGAAAAATTTTCCCCCAAATCATGGCAAAGTAAAGTAAAAGAGGGAATGGGTTCGGGAGATGCACAGATGGGATTCAACAACTGAGTAGGTGTGAGATATGAAGGTGAGGTCTGAGTCAATGAGAATCCAAGGCTCCATCTGCAGCATTTCCATTGTATTAATGTATAATTAAAACTGCATTGCGTTACTTTTTACCCTTCATATTGGCAAAAATTAGAAAGCTAATTAATGCTAAACGGTGTTGGGGATAAAGGGATATAGGGACTCAGATACACAGCCAGCAGCAGAACAGGCTGGGGCCATCTTTCTGGACCCCAATCTGGCAGTACCAAGTAAAATTAAGATGTGCCTTATTACCCAATTATTTCCCTCCTGAGCCTATATCCAAGGGATGTTCTCACACATGTTGAAAGGGGAGATGTACAAGGGTGCTCATTGCAAGCGTTTTCTTTCAGTAGTGAGTTGGAGGCAATCTACTTACCTGTCACGGGTGGATTGAATAGGTAAAATACGGAGGATGCACCCAATGGAGCGCTCTGAATCAACCAGAAGCAACAAACTAGATGTACTTCAGCACCACAGCTAGATCTCAGAACCACAGTACTTGATAAAAAAGAAATACTAAGCAGGGGCACCTGGCTGGCTCAGTCAGGAGAGCATACGGCTCTTGATCTCAGGGTTGTGAGTCTGAGCCCCACGTTGGGTTGGGTGTAGAGATTACTTGAAAATAAAATTTAAAAAAATGGTAAGTTATAGTCTTTTACATAAATTAGCCATTTACATGAGTTAAAAATGTATGTACCAAACATAATACATTTTATAAGAAACATAACAAATAAAAGGATACACATCACATATATTAGAGTGTTGCCCATTTAGAGAAAAGAATGGAAGGAATGAGAATAAAAGAGAATAAATCAGTCAGTGAAAGAAGGGAGAGGCTTCGAGTGGACCAATAAGGACAGAGTGCCATGAACTCAGAAGCATTACGGACTCAACGCTCTGACCTGAGGTGAGAAGAGACTTACCTCCATGAAGGAGGTAAATATCCCACAAATATCACTGAGACTTGAGGAAGCCATGGAGTGGCACTCTTCCTTGGAAGGTATGCTTTGATCAAAAGAAGCATATGTGGAGAAAGGCAGTCAGAGAAGCCTTGCATATCAAGATGTGCTTAACCATGTGAAGGGCCATGAAGCTCAGGTGGTGAGCACAGTCACAGTTACTAGGTCAAGATAGAGGAGAAAGGCAGAAAGCATGGTGGGAACAGGATCCAAACTTCTTGGCTGAATGAAGGGAATGGATAACATGTCCCTGATATACCAAAATGGGCATACTTGTTAGCAAAACTAATTTACACCGAGAAGCACTGGGGGTTAAGGAGAGACAGCAACAAGCAAGATATGAGTAATCAAGTGAGCCAAAAAATGACCATCATATTCATGTTGAAAGTGAAAGTATATATTTCCCTAAGATTATAAAGGGTCAGCTTTCAAAAGGAATCAGGTGCCTGGAAGTTCTGAATTGGAGAATCTCTGGGGTCCATGAATAAGATGATGGAGTGTTGAGGAAATGAAGTCCTCTTATGGAAATGAGAATTTAGGGGAAGGGGAGGGAAGAATTGAGGACTGGGGGATGGGGGGTGGTGACAGTTGGGAGGGGGTGTGGGAGTGAAGACCCAAATTCTATACATGGCAAGAAGTATTCCAAGAGAAAAGTAATATTCCTTTAGAAACTCTAAAATTTAACCATATCACGTAATTGTCCCCCAAACTCTGAAGCAGCTCTGCTGGTTACCTGAACCTCAGATGGCCCCTCGTCAAACAGATGGGACCCAGATCCTCAGGATAGCGGATGCGTATATTCTATTTCTCCACCTCTCTCTCATCTCCTAATTCAAGTTCCCCTCTGTCAACTGCCTCTTTTCTCCTTTAGTCAGATTTTTATTAGAAATAAAAACTGCAGTCAGGATGTTACAATAAATGCTCTCAGTGAGGGGTAATTTATAGAGGAAGGTCATGGTTCTTGGACTTCCCGTGTCTATTTAGGCTCTGATGGAACATTCTGATACACTTCTCATGATTAAGTTTTATTGAGTCAGCATGACGAGTATGGATCTGAAACAGCACTCAGAGACTTCAAGATGAGAAAATAATTGAGAACAGGAATCTCTCTCATTCGTCTTTGTAAGTCCCTGAGCCTAGTCGGGCAGTAAGCACATATAAAGTATGAAGGCAGTCACTGAAGTGTCAATGAGTATTGAGCCAGAAGTGCTTAACTACCTCACGCCTAAGTCAGGATGCACCCTGCCTGGATTGGGCTAAAAATGCAAGTGAGGTGAAGTTGGTTATGAAGAGGGGCTGCAAGAGCTCAAAACCAGGAAGGCTTTGCCAGTCTTGGAATATGGACGATGGCCAGTGATTACTAACTTCCCAATCTGTTATAGGTAAATATAAACAAGATGTTTACAGAAAACTACTTAGGATAGTGAAAAACAAGAAACAAGTTTGAATAGGTACTGGAATGTTCCAGAGAAATTAAAAAGAAAGCACTGACATGAAAATAGTTTGTGACAGAGTGAGGGGATTTTAGGTGAAATTTCACTTATTTTTACAATGTTGCAAATTGTCATTTTAAACGTTTAAAAGAGAAAAGGAATTCATTGAACTTTTCACCTTGTACCTAGTCAGTGAGCAGATACTAACTTGAAAAAAGCACATGGGAACCCACATTCAGGACTGCTACTCATTTAGGTTTCACCACATGCTCGGAACAGTGGGCAGAATCTCTCAATTTTTCACCTCATCTCTCCTATATCATTTTGAAGAGAAATAAAATGGGTATTTGGCATATTGAGTTTAAAGATTTTATTTATTTATTTAATTGACAGAGAGAGAGAGACAGCGAGAGAGGGAACACAAGCAGGGGGAGGGTCAGAGGGAGAAGCAGGCTTCCCGCGGAGCAGGGAGCCCGATGAGGGGCTCGATCCCAGGACCCTGAGATCATGACCTAAGCTGAAGGCAGTTGCTTAACCAACTGAGCCACCCAGGCGCCCCTGGCATATTGAGTTTAGACAGGGATCTCGTTCCATTGCCTTGGAAGTTAGGTGGAAAATATTTTGTAGGGAGAAGTATCTAGGGACAGTTGGAACATAGGCAATACATCAATTTCGGTTTCCTGTTTTCCTCTGTCTCTTCTCCCACTTGGTTCTGGACCACCTACATTCTCCTTTCCTTTCGTCACAAAACAGGTCAATTAATACAAATAGATGTTTGGGGGAGCTGCTGCCAAGTTCACACACTCAATATCTGATCAAGCTCCACTAGAAAGCTGTAGTCCATGTAAATTCTGGATGCTGTAGAGGAAAGGAGTGATCAAAGTAAATAGGGCTGCCATGGTCCTGTTGTTCAGTTTGTGCACTGCCTAAAGATACCTGGCTGAGTATGTGAGTGAGCACAGTCCCTACTTCACCCCCAAGCTGTGTGCACTTACTTGTAGGAGCCGCTTCAGAAGAAGTGCCATTTTCTTCTTACAGAGTTATTGTCCACATGCCAAATCTGTGGCCCCCAGGGGCCGTGTCTGCTCAGAGGAGGGCACTCTTGTCTAACTTGTCCACACAGAAGGAGTTTTCTTCCATTCATTCAGGGCACATACTCTTAGCAGACATCCTGAGAGTGGGTTAGGGTTACTCAGAGAAATCTTGGGAGGGAAGGATTTCGAGACCATTCCGAAGGAAGAAAGGATGATTTTTTAGAGAAAAACTAGCAGGGCCCGGACTTATCTCGAGCAGGAAGAGATACTGCAGACACTCAGTGTCCTGCCTGCATCCCCTTAGACCACCATCTCTGCATCTGATGCATTTCTGCCCCTGAAGGCTGTCCCAGAACTGTGGAAAGCTGTCTTGTTCACCCAGACTCAGCATTCTGGAAAGGCTGAGGAATTAACACTCCCTGGACCAGCCGTCAGCCAATGACTGATGAGACTGGGTGTAAAATACCCCAAATCCCCTAGTTCTCTAGTGAGGTAATCCTGAGGTATGCTTTGCACCCTTTTCCATAATTTTCCTGTGGGGTTAAGCTCCGCTTGGCCCCTGTGGCAGCTAGCTTAGTAACTAACATACCCCTTTCTGGCAGCCTCCTCTCCCTGTGTCCCTCCCTCAACTGCCCTGCAGGTGGCGCCTGTACCTCCCAAATAAACTACTTGCACTGGAATCTTCCCGTCAGCTTCTAAGGGCACCTCTGCTGAGGTAGTGACTGTTTGCCTTGCTGGAACAGACACTGGTCTGGGGTTGAGAGGAAAGTGGATACGTGAGCGGGGCGGGAGGCCATTTAAGAACTTAAGAGACCAGAATGAGACTTTACACTTGATTTAGGAAACCATTTGTGTGTTGGGTGAAATAGGAGTATTTTTCTTTTCTTTTTTTTTTTTTTTAAAGATTTTATTTATTTATCTGAGAGAGAGAGAGAATGAGAGACAGAGAGCACGAGAGGGAAGAGGGTCAGAGGGAGAAGCAGACTCCCCGCTGAGCAGGGAGCCCGACATGGGACTCGATCCCGGGACTCCAGGATCATGACCTGAGCCGAAGGCAGTCGCTTAACCAACTGAGCCACCCAGGCGCCCAATAGGAGTATTTTTCTTACAATTTATTATTTTCACATTTGATGTGTTAATTCCTAGATTTCTATAAATCTTGCATTTTCCAGTGAGTTCTGGCTATTAATCTTGCCTGAAGTCAAAGACTGCACCTTCTTATCTATTAGTTGTGTGTAAAAAGAAACCCTAGACAGAAGACTTATTACAGTGTAAGACAGAGATGAAATTCAGAGCAATGAAGCCATTCTCAAGAGCTTGTTAGAGAAAGATGAAGGCTGAGAATAGTCACAAGCCTGTAGGTTATAAGGCTACCCATGAGAGGATTTTTTATTTGTAGCCATCCTATTCAATATTTTATAGCCTTTTTAAAAAGCAAATTTTTAAGGTTATCTGACATCTCCTTAAAAACATTGATACTTCAAAAATTTAATATTGGGGCGCCTGGGTGGCTCAGTCGGTTAAGCGGCTGCCTTCGGCTCAGGTCATGATCCCAGGGTCCTGGGATCGAGCCCCATGTCCGGCTTCCTGCTCAGCAGAGAGCCTGCTTCTCCCTCTCCCTCTGCCTGCCTCTCTGCCTACTTGTGCTCTCTATCTCTCTGTCAAATAAATAAATAAAATCTTTAAAAAAAAAAAACAAAAAAACAAAAAAACCCACAAAAATTTAATATTATTTCCTACGGTAAGAAACCTTGAACCTCAAAGTATTGCATAATAATTAGTTGTCATGGGAAACCACATGATTGTAACTGGTGTCTGTAACTCCTAAAGGTATATAAATAACCTAAATCCCTTTGTTCTGCAGAGAGTCTCAAAATTCTATATCTGATTCTTCTCACTTAAGCCCCGAAAAAAATTAATGAAGTCAGTGACTCTGGCAGATTCTGTCCTAAGACAATGCATTTGAGAAATTTAAATTAGAAAGCTGGCAAATCTATCACATCCTCTCTGCTTTGCAGGCTTAGAAACCTGGATTAATCTTTCTTAGAGGTGTTTCTCCCTGCCACACAAGTTCAGAAACTTGGTATCATCTTTTAGATGTGGACTCTTATCAACCAATCTCAGGAAAAGCCACATCAAAAAAAGTAACACTAGGGCGCCTGGGTGGCTCAGATGGTTAAGCGTCTGCCTTCAGCTCAGGTCATGATCCCAGGGTCCTGGGATCGAGTCCCACATCAGGCTCCCTGCTCCTTGGGAGCCTGCTTCTCCCTCTGCTTCTCTCTCTCTCTCTCTCTGTCTCTCATGAATAAATAAATAAAATCTTAAAAAAAAAAAAGTAACACTAGTTTGTTAATTTACTTGGAACTCTCTCTGCAGAGAAGACTAGAGACTCACATTCTCTGCTCAGAGCACTTTTGCCCTGTAGGCAGGCTACCCAAGGAGTCAAATTATCATCAGAAGTTTGTTGGGGGGCACCTGGGTGGCTCATTTGGTTAAGTGTCTACCTTTGGCTCAGGTCATGATCCCAGGGTGCTTGGATCGAGCTCCACACTGGGCTCCCTGCTCGGCGGGGAACCTGCTTCTCCCTCTCCCTCTGCCTGCCATTTCCCCTGCTTGTGCTCTGTCAAGTAAACAAATAAAATCTTAAAAAAAAGGTTTGTTTGGTGTGGATTCAGTCAAAATTAAGGGAATTCGATCATTTGAGTGGTTGGCGTCAGACTAAGTTAGGATGATACTCTCATCTTGCTCTCAGGACCAGAATATTTGGTGGATTTTTTTGGTTCAGAGTCCTCTCTCCCATGGAGAGTGTTCGGATGGACACTATAGGGTTTGTCTTTGTGATTGCCTTTTTTCTGTATTCATGCCTAACCAATAAACCCCCTTCTGATGAACACTTTCTTTAGATATTTTAAATACATTGGCCCAGTCCCAAAAGGCATGGGTTCTTAACTATGGCTTTATGAATACCTGAAAAGTGAATGCATATTTTGTGTCTATGGACATTTTCTCTAGAGAGGATTCATAGCTTTTATCAGACTCTCAAAGTGATTTGTTTTCAAAACAAAGTTAAGAACCAGAGACAGAAACAAAGTTGAAGTCCTGCCAGCCTGGGTACCCACTTCTTAGAATGATTTTTCTCTATTTCCACTCTGACTCATTATGTGCTGTTTTAAAGCGTTAACTCTTCTGGGGCACTCTTATTTCTATACTTAAGGGAAAAAGACGGTGCCTCCATATAACCTTGAAAGAGTTGATAGTCAGAAAGAAATGGGAGGGTTTCTACAAGGAGTGATCAATGTGAGCCAGAAGTGTCCTGTCCAACAGGATTTTAGATGGGCTTTAAAAAAAAAAAAAAGAAATCCCAATTTAGTTCTAAGTTCTAAAATTGATTTCTCTCTTTCAGTGGTTAGGCTGTATGTAGGTCAGAATAAGTAGGGATGGTTGCTTTAAATCTGGAAAAGCTGGAAAGCATGAATAGAAGTGGAGTGATTCTAAGTGCGTCAGACCAAAGCGAAATGTGAGTTTGAATAGGCATAAAGTTGCGAATTACAAATGTGGATGTAGGCTATGATATTTAACTTGAGTACCCACAAGTGGTTTTAACAGCTTGCTTGTTTCGTTTATTGAAGCCTAGACGCAGTGCTGGCCTAGAGTCAATGAGGTTAAGGTGTCAAAGGTCCAAAAGCACAGGAACATGGGAATCTTGGAGTGGACCTAAGTGTGGGATCTCCTTGGCCACTCTCATCGGTAACCCTAGCAAGGTCCGGAGGCTGCCCCCTGACCACAGCATGAGCCACGCACAGGTGATGGAAGCACCCTGAAACACAATACCAAAGATTGGAGTGGGAGATACAGCATCTGAACTGGAGTGGCTGATTTCAGTGGGAACAGGATTCTGGATTGGCAGAGGCCAGCTGGTGGCCCTTCACTTTGGGCTCAGGTTGGGTGAATTACAAAAATCAGCTGCAGGGACAGAAAGGCCCTTAGAGTGTTTTGACTTTCAGAGATCTGTGATGGCAGCTTGGATCATGGGGTTCTTAGGAATGAACAGATGGGCTGTCTACTAAGGTGTGGCTTTAGCTATGTATTTGGAAAACAGAAACCTGATTTAAGTTGCCACAGTGGGAATATGTTGCCTTATATCCAATTATCAAACCAAGTCAGATCACAGGCCTAGAGTACCTCAATTAAGGGGAAACTGGGTCCCTTTAAGGAAGGACCCAGCAATGTGGCTGTATTATAAATTTTCCTCCAGGCCCCCCCGAGAAAGACCTACATCCAATTATGAAAATGACTATGCATTGGAAGGGAAAAAAATCTGTTTGGAGCGAGTAGATACTGTTTTAGTTGATGCTATTCACTGGGGGTACAAAATACCACCCCTGTTAGAATGTGAGTGTATATATATATACTAGTATAAAATAGACATACTGGATAATTGGCTGAGTCCCTCCATTGGTTACCTGAATCCTTCCTTTATTGTCTCTTATTCAATCCATCCCTATGGCCCCATGACAGGGATGGACTGGAGAGGAGATATGTAGATGGGCTTCCTGGAATGGGCATAGAGTGTAAAGACAATCATGTTCCACAAAAATGCCCAAGAGGAGGCATACACTACAGTTCAGTCACTCAATAATAGCCATGTAGAAAAGATGAGTGGTCATGTAGATGTCAGTTAGCCTCTTATCCCATCTGCCTGACTGCCCAAGGGGGTCAGGTACAAAGTGGCATGGTGGTGAAGGAACAACATAAATTCCCCTCATCAAAGTTAATTTGGCTACCACCACTGGTGGGTGCCAATAGCAGAAGCCAACAATGAGTGCCCAACATAGCACCATTCCCTGGGGAGACCAACCAGCCAACTGATGTTAAATTTATTTCACAGAAACCCTTCCTTCATTGAGGACTGAAAAATGTCCTCATGGGAATAGATCTATTTCCAGATTTTCTTTCCATGCTCCCAATGCTTTCACCAGAATCATCAAAGACCTACAAAGAATATCTTATGAAATACCACCATGAAATCCCCATACGATATAACTTCTGACCAAGAAACTAATTTTACAGTTAAAGGGATGTGGCAATGGGCTCATACCATGCAATTTCTTGGTTTTGGATATACGTTATTACCCAGAAACAAATGGCCTTAAAGAACAGTGGAATGAACTTCCTGGAGGCTCAGTTATGGTGGCAGTAGGAAGACAGCACCCTACCAAGTTGGGGAGCTAACTTCCAGGAGCAGGACGTTTTAAACCAGCAACCAATATTTGATGTTGTTTCTTCCAAAGCTGAGACACACATGTACAGGAAGAAAGAGGGTGGACATCGGAATGGTCCCTTTCATGAGTATATCTAGTAATCCAGTTCTTGTTCTCACAATCTTGGTGTTGGCAGGTTTAGAAGTCTTAATTCCTAAGTGAGATGACACTTCCAGCACGGAAGTGGTCTCACACAATTAGAAGCAGAGACTGCTCAGTTGCCATTTTGGTCTCCTCATTACACTGAGCCAACAGGCAGATGTGGGTTTTCTATTGTCTGGGATACCTATTCCTAATTGTTAAGGGGTAAATGAGTTATTGGATGTTTCAGGACATAATAGTCTAAGGAGCATCAAGGAGAAATTCTAATTTTGAGTTATCTCTGCTATACCAATTATTTTATTTTTTTTAAAGATGTATTTATTTATTTGAGAAAGAGAGAGCATGAGTGGGAGGGGCAGAGGGAGAGGGAGAGAGAATCTGAAGCAGACTCCGCACTGAGTGCAGAGCCTGACACGGGTCTTGATCTCATGACCCGAGATCATGACCTGAGCCTAAACCAAGAGTCGGATGCTTAACTGACTGCACCACCCAGGCGCCACCCCCCCCAATTATTTTATTTTAAATCGACAATCAGGGACATGTGGTCTAATATGAAATGCACAGAGGTGGGAATTCCCTTTTAAACTTTGATCTGGGGAAAGCCTATGAAGAGTCAACCCAGCCTACAGATAAACAGAAAACTCAATCTTTCGCAAGTCACATAGGAAAGATAGCAGAAGTGGAAAAGCACAGTTTATGATCACTAACTGAACTGACAGTCTTCTGACACAAAAGTAGTTCAGAAAAAGAGAGCTGGGAGAACTCAAAGACCACAAAGAGGCCTACCATGACTACTCAGTCCTGGTCTGACAGGGCTCCTTCACCATTCCCGGGCTCTGTGGTGCTCCAGATTCATCCAAGATGTGCCCGATCATGGTGCAAAATCTGACCACAAATTCAAAGACGGTAGTAAGATTGTGTTATTAAATACAAGCTTGATGCAGGAAAAATGGAAAACACCAGAGCGAAGCAGTTCCTTGACTTGCCTTGCTAGATATGTGGCTTCTATCTTCCAAACAGAAAATAAAAGGTAGAGGATTTTCTTCAGATGCACTAATCATGAGGCCAATTGCACAAAGCAAAGGATCATACCCTTGAGAAATTTTCCATGGAACTTCTTTAAGACTCCAAGTGTCCAGGACGCAGGTGTAAATTCAAGCCTGGAGGTCTGGATCCTAGGGTGGAGGCTGAAAGTCATTCATACAGAAAAGATGCAGCAGCAATGCAGCTAACACTGACTCCCCATTCTCACGGTCTTATGCTTCTTTGTAGTCCTTGTTCAACTTGTAGGTAACATGAGTGTTAGACGCAAGAGTTCACCTTCTGATCCCAACTTGGTACTGAATAGTACAGGTAATGTTTTCCAGTCCTGGGCCCACATCCTCCAGACAACTACTCTCCCTTCATATTTCATGGGATAAGACGACCCCCAGAGTGGAGGCACAAACTAGGGTCTGTTGGAGATTGTGGATCCTAAATAGGAAGAATTTTTTATTTTATTCATTTTTTTAAAAGACTTTATTTATTTATTTGACAGAGAGAGAGCGCAAGAGAACACAAGCAGGGGAGCAGCAGAGGGAGAGGAAGAAGCCCGATATGGGGCTCGATCCTAGGACCTTGGGATTATGACATGAGTCAAAGGCAGATGCTAAACCAACTGAGCCAGCCAGGCACCCCAGGAAGAAGTTTTTAATGATAAAGCTAAATAAAAGCCATACAATTTAATCCTCCATAGGGAAGTTACTACGGATTTGTTACACGCATTGCATACATGAGCTCTGTGGCAGGAATGCATGAAATTTCATGCTTAAGCAAGAAGTCCATGCTATGGGCTCTGCATGGACATGGTTGACAACACGGTTGATGACTGGTATGTAGGCTCTACTGAAGAAATGGATGGAAAGTCCCCCCAGCTGTTATAAGAACTAGAAGCAAATGAGAACTTTAAAACCAAAAGTAAGGGGCACCTGTCTGGCTCAGTCAGTACAGCACGTGACTCTTGATCTCAGGGTTGTGAGTACAAGCTCCGTGTGGGGTGTAGAGATTACTTAAAAATAAAATCTTTAAAAAATAATAAAATAAAACCAAAAGTAAAAGGGCAAAGGGGAACATGGAAGAGAAAAAAACAAAAAAACCCCCCAAAAAACAGATTAAGCAATGCAGCGATCTCCCCGAAGCAGCCCTAGTGACCTACAGTGGGCACATCGCAACAGAATTTAGCAGCACTGTAGGATTCCATCCAAATTCACATACCTTTCAGTTCAAAGCATTGTAGTCATTATTATTTGACAGGAGCTCTTTAGCTTTTCAATCTAGGGAAATGTTCAGTTATAGAAGCTCTAGCACCAACTTTCAAGTTTCATTACAGTGGAAGAGGAAATCTACATTTTGGGCAATTTACCTTACATCTTGTTCTTGACCAATAGCTAGCTACTCATCCACCTTATTTTAATGGAGAGGCCTCCTTCTTTGACATCAGAATCTTCTTAGGAATTTCTATTAAAGAATATGTTTTTTTATCCATGTGAAGATGAAGTGCTAGTTCCAGATTATGGGGTGTTCTAAAACGTCAACATTAAAAGAAGAAAAAGAAGAATAGTATTAAATATTAACTTTGGACAATTTTTCTAAAATGACAATAATTTCAGAGGCGCCTGGCTGGCTCAGTCAGAAGAGAATGTGACTCTTGATCTCAGGGCTGTGAGTTCAAGCCTCATGTTGGGTATAGAGATTCCTTAAAAATAAAAATCTTTCAAAATAAAAATAAGTAAGTAAATAAATGACAATAATTTCAGCTGCTTCTCTGAAAGCTCAGGTGAGTCTGGGATGGTGTTCCAGGTGGGAGTGGTGAGGCCATCATGAAATAGAAGAGGGGGGCTGCTCTGCTGTCAGAAACCACCAGGGCAGAGAACCACAGTGCCTCCAACCAACTGCTGAAGAGTATGAGGTTCCTAAAAAGACAGGGCTGATATCCTGGAATAGAAAGCAGCTCAGGCAGTTTCTAGTCTAGCCAAGGTCCTAGCCCCTCTGCTGTGCAGAAAGCTCAGAGATCTGCTGAGCACCAGGGAACACGAGTCATTGAAAATACCAGAATGTGTGGCCGTGGAAAGGGTTAGGGGGGTCGGGGGACATGGTTCTAGGCATAATGGTGTGGCTGCGGCAGTAATCCTGGCCAATATCCAGGTGCCTGGACTGAGGTGGTGGCTGTGGTTACTGAGAGAGGTTGGGGGACTGGGGTTCTCTGTAGGGGTTCTAGCAGGAAGAGAGTGAAAGCTGGTGGACTGAGGTGTCAGAAGAAAAGATGCTGGACCCTGAGATTTCCAGTGTGGATAGTCTGCAGATGCTGAGTTGGTTGGAGGACATTTCCTAGAAGCAGTTGGCTAGATTGAAGAGTAGGTGAATAGTGTTGGAGCTGAGAAGATAAAAAATCTGAAAGGTTTTGCGTGAGTGGGCTGTACAGAGGACCACGTACACAGGATGATACCTTGAGTGACGAAGGTTAGAGGCGGTAAAACCAGAGGACACAAACCTCAGGGATGGCCAATCCGTAATGGCTGGAAATAGGAACAGAGAGCACAGAGAAGGGTTTCCCTCTCCAGCCCTGTGACAGCAGTGCCACCAGGGGCAGCCTCCCCTCTACCCAACCCTTCCCAAGGTATTCTGGCTCTAGGGTTCTGTGCATTTCTACCCATTATTCCTTCTGGCGCAAAGTCTCTGACTTCATGTCCTATTTCACCCAGTCTAAGACACTATCCCTTCAGTATAGTAATTATCTTTCGAGACGTCCTCCCTCAAACATCACCTCCAACGTTAAGCCTTCCTCAAAACTTTCAGGCAAAATTAAATGTCATACAATGCTTCATGTCCCAGGTGTGGGGTCAGATGATGTCGATGGTAATTCAGGCTCAACCACCACCAGTTCTGTGATTTGGGGCAAGTTACCTGAGTAATCTCTTGTCTCAAATGCTGCATTTGTAAAATAAGCTCAGTAGTATTTCTGTGAGAATTTAAGGAGCAACGTTCATAATTTACTGCCTGGGACACACAGACATTGTTTAACAAATACCATCTCCCCCCCACCCCCGGAGAACCTTATATGCATCTTGGCCACACACCCACCATCTCATTGATAATCATTTGTTTATAGTCTGGTGATCTCTTTAATGCCAGAGCCCTTGTCTCCCCATTCCATCTGTCAATGTCTGGCTTGAATCAAGGCTCCAGCACACGCTGTTGAAGTAAGGTTAGTTGAGATGACAGGGTCCAGCCAGAAGTAGATCTGTGTTGCAGAGGGACCAAGTATCCAGCAAGTTTCAACCAAATTATGCTCCAAAAGGGTGTTGGAAACAAGAGAAATGTTTGAGGTCGAAATGGGACCACAGAGCATGATTACCAGGAAACTTTGAGCTTTTACACAAGAAGGATTTTGAATTTGGATCAAGCCTAATGAAAACTGGACAGCCAGGTAAACAATCCAGCAGAGGGAAGCTGCAGCCCGCCATCTTGGGTCCAGTGGTGGGTATTTATCCAGATTCAGGCAGGCTGAGAACCCCAGGAGAGGAAGCCAGATCCCACCAAGAGTCAGAACTCCAGTTAACACTGCTTAGTGGAGAAAGGAATGTATACGTTGCTGTGAAGGATGAACTTCCAGATCCAGAAACATATTCCTGGGTGGATGAAGACAAGCATGGAGAAACTCCCATGGTGGCCAGGGAGCTTCAAGCCCCAGGTAGGAAAGGCCTTTCTTCCAAAGGCCCCTGGGTAGGAGCCTGGGAAGTGGCAATGGGAGGGGCTAAGGGTCCCATTAGACCTGAGAGCCCAGTCACCAACTTTAGGTGACCTTAAATTTAGAGAAGCAAAGGATCTGTCCTCACAGTCTGAACTCTCTGGCATTCCTGAAACTTTAGGCATCCCCAAAAGGCAAGAAGAGTCCTACCAGCCAAGGACAGGGAACCCTGAGTGCCTACCCTCTTGGTTTTTGACCCTAGGGTGAAGGCTGAAAAGCTTGGGAGGGGCCCCTACCTTGAGAAACCCCACCGAGAAACCTTCCCTCTCCTCCTCCCATCTGCAGGAATGAAAGAAAGCCCTGCATTCATCTTGCTAACGTCTAGCCTCCTCAACCTGCTACTCCTCCCTGCTGAGTTACAGAACCCTGCCCTGTCTGGCACCTGGTTCTGCAAGGGGTCTGTAAAGAGGGGTGTGGGAGGGAGGTAAAGGGGTAGGGAGCTGACTGGCTGGCTGGCCAGCATCAGGATTGGGAAGGGTGGTAACACAGGATTATTTCTGTGGCCTGCATTAATGCTCACATCCCCCAATACCTCTAACACATCTACTGATTCTGCTTGCAAAAGTGTGCACTTTTGGGGCGCCTGGGTGGCTCAGTCATTAAGCGTCTGCCTTCGGCTCAGATCATGATCTCAGGGCCCTGGGATCGAGCCCCGCATCGGGTTCCCTGCTTAGCGGGAAAGCCTGCTTCTCCCTCTCCCACTCCCCCTGCTTGTGTTCCTGCTCTCGCTGTGTGTCTTTCTCTGTCAAATAAATAAAATCTTAAAAACAAAAATGTGCACTTTGTTTTCAAATTTACCCCCTAAGTCCCTAGTCTCTTGACACTTCACTATGATTAAAAAGCAATATTTCTACGTAGTGTCAGCAGTAACAGTCTTAAAAATGCAATTTAATTATGATGAATGTTATCATCTAAAGAAATAAACCATTTATAATCACACCTTGCTTTTCTGGGACCAGTTATTTCTACAGGTTGTATTATTTGCTCAAGAAGTTCTCTCCAGGCATTAGTTCAGAAGGTTCGTGACTTATATTTCTCACAGATATCCTTGAAGCCCTGATTGAGCCAGAAATATAAGAGCTGTCTTATATAAATCCCTCTCCCTACACTATCCCACCAGAAATCTAAGCAGTTACCCAGCCCTGTCAATTAACTTTAATAATAGCTCCCAAATCTAGTACTTGCTTCTCACTCTGATTATCTCTGAGGAAACTGACGTGCACGTTCTGATGTGCAGACAGCCAGGATGCCTAGGCCCAGAGTCTGGCGCTCTACTCGCCAAGAGTGGGTTTGGCTAAGAGGCACAGCACTCAATTCACTCTTCATTCCCCATTCTCCATGTCTGAAGACTACCCTGCCCACTGTCTACCCACTAGTGAGACATATGACAAAGAAATAAGTAAAACCATACGGTAAAATGGTAGAAGAATAGACAAAAAAGATCATGGGAGAGAACAGAGTCAAGAAGACGACCCACGTAAGCATGGGCACTCTGGATATGGCAGGGGAGGCCACAAGTCAGGGGAAAAGACGACTCAGTGAACGGTGTTGGGATAATTGGCTTTGGGGAAAAAAACAAAAAAAAACCTGAATTTGATTCCTGCATAGCACCATACACAAAAACAATCTCAAAGAAATTAACAACCTAAATGTGAAACATAAACCTCTAAGACTATTACAAAAAATGTGGGAGAATGTATTTTTTTAACCCCACAGCAGGAAGTTCTTTCTTACCAAAAAATAAAACAGGCAAGAGTTTGTTTCTTGCTCATACCTAATTCAGGCCACAACGGGGCGCTGCTCGTCACTCAGGGAAGCAGGATGCTAAGGCCCCATCACAGAACGTGCTCTCAGGTTACAGTACCGTTGCAGGAAAAGGGAGCGCGCTAAGTGGGTGGCTGTGACCCTATACCTCAGCCCTTCCACTCCAGTTCACACATCCAGTGAAGCCACACACCACATCTAACTTCAAAAGGAGCCTTACAAGGTGCCTGGAAGGAGAAGAAAATACTAATTGGGGAAATATTTCTTAAGTAATGCCAACACACACACACACACACACACACACACACACACACACACAAGTAAACTGTAGTAATAACAATAAGCAGCAATGCACTGGGTGCTTACTGTGAGTCTGGCACTCATTGTTCTAAGCACTGTCCATGTTTCCTCATTTGGCCCTCATGATAACCCTTGAGGTTAAGTTCTGCTATTTTCCAATTTTATAATTGGAAATTAGTTATGTAAATGGTTAATGAATAAAACAGAGCTAAGAAACAAGGGAAGGGAACATATCAGAGAAGGGGGGTGGTGGTAGTTAACGGTTAGGAGGGGCTATGTTAATTCTTTATGTATTCTTAAAGCAAGGCCTTTGTGACTATATGTGTTGCAAATACTACCCATGCTATGGCTTACTTTCCCACACTCTTAATGGTATTTTTTAAAATAGAAAAAAGAGGGGCACCTGGGTGGCTCAGTCGGTTAAGCATCTCCCTTTGGCTCAGGTCATGATCCCAGGGTCCTGGGATGGAGCCCCATGTCCTCCCTGCTCAGCAGAGAGTCCGCTTCTCCCTCTCCCTCTGCCCTTCTCCCCTACTTGTGTGCATAGCTCTCTCTCTCTCAAATAAATCTAAAAGAAAAAAAAGAAAAGAAAAAAAATCATTCACTTTAATGTAGTCCAATGTATTCAGCCTTTTATGATTGGTGTTTATTGTGCCCAGTTTAAGAAAATTTTCTCTTCCCCAACATCAAGACTTTTTCAAACGTACCAGTTTGGCACAGTGATTATTATTTTTTTTTTAAGATTTATTTTAGAGAGAGAGCACAAGGAGATGGGCAAAGGGAGAAAGAGAGAGAGAGAGAGAATCTCAAGCAGACTGCACTGACCTTGGAGCCAGACATGGGGCTTGATCTCACCACCCCAAGATCATGACCTGAGCGGAAATCAAGAGTCAGATGCATAATTGACTGAACCACCCAGGTGCCCCGCATAGTGATTATTTTAAATAAAAGTTACTTAAGAAACAGCTGGTGCAAGGACACTCAGACCCTTCTCTGTGCCTCTGAAAGCAGGAACTAATCTCCCATAGGAAAGGTACCTTCTCTGTACAAAATAAAAAGACATCCTTATCACCAGATATAGAAACTTTAAAGCCGGGAAAGCTGTAGAAGCAAACCGTGTGACTTTTTTCTAAAATACAACTTCAGCCCAAATTCCGCTTAGAATTCCTCATTAATTCATGCTTCCAAACATCTGTTTTCTTTATCCTGTCAATTCCTCACAAATTTATTGTGTCTTTGTCTATAAAGTATAAAAACTGCCTGCCTCAGTCATTTCTTTAGGGCCTCTGTGTGCATGTAACAAAACTGTTTATTTTTTCCTGTTAATCTGTCTCAGGTAAATTTAATTCTTAGTCCAGCTGGAAGATCCTGAAGGATAGAGAAGAATTTTTCCTTCCCTACATTATCTTCTAGGAGACTTGTTGTCACCGACAGATCACCAACCCACCTGAAATTGATTCTGGAGTATGGATGAAGAAGTCAAATTTCATTGTTTTCCACATAGATATGCAATTAAGGTCAGGGTTGGAGTAGAAAAGGAGGCTGCTGCTCTGTGTTAACCTTAAAAATAAAGATGTCAGTTATTTTGCAAGCAAAAATGGGTTTATTCAGGTCTAGCGGAGAACTGCAATCAGGGACAAGCAAGCTACGGCAAAACCATTGGAAAGTCTGCAGAACAAAGGAAAGGAACGCTGTGAACCAGACTAACGCCATCTTGGACAAATCTGCCTCGATGACTGCACTGGGACCCGAAGCCTTAAGTACAGCACCAGCCCCCGCACGCGCGCACACATACACACACACACACACACACACACACACACACACACTCTTTCTTTTTATCCAACCACGCCCATAAGGTCCTTGATCTGCTCTGGAGATATAACTATGGCACAGCTACACTCAAACATTTCCTCCTGGGTGGTCTACTAGCACGTACCTCCCAGCCTCTAAGGCTATAAAAGTGGGTCTTACCGGAGATGGGGCTGCACAGATCTACACGTCTTGCTTCTGTCCATAATAGTCCCTTTAATAAACTATTTCCCGTCAAACTGGACCTGTAGGCCTTTTCCTTCGGCATTCCGCCTTCAAAGGTCATTTTGGGACTACCGCCCTTTCAAACAACACATGAACTTTTATAGAGGAAAGGGGATGTTGGGATGGCTATTATAAACAAAAAGCCCATTGGTGTAGACTAGCAGTTTGAAGTATAGAGGTTCTTCATTGGCTGAGTTGTGATTCTCATTGGCTGCACGGTAGTGGGAAAGAAGGAACACTTCCCCGCTCTTGCTAGAATAGTAAAGAAGGATCCACCTGTCGGGTCTGTAACTGACAAGGAGGGCTAGGGCTTCGGAGTTTCCTCTGCTGTATCCCAATTTCATTCTAAACTAGGTTTCTGGGTCGCCTGGGTGGCTCAGTCGTTAAGCATCTGCCTTCGGCTCAGGTCCTGATCCCAGGGTCCTGGGATCGAGCCCCATATCGGGCTCCCTGCTCCGCGGGAAGCCTGCTTCTCCCTCTCTCACGCCCCCTGCTTGTACTTCCTCTCTTGCTATCTCTCTCTGTCAAATAAATAAATAAAAATCTTTAAACTAGGTTTCTTTTTGGGAACGCGGGGAATTTCCTAGAAGTGGTCATACCCTCCCTGGGTCCCAAGGGACAAGCAAGGCATTGGTCCCTGTGTTTAAGAGAAAAACAGAGATCATAGCAAGAAATCATTAAATGGGTGGGGTACATTTACTTACAGTGAGAACACAGGATCTAAGACTGAAAGCCTCAGCACCCGTCAGCCATTTGGGGACTTAGCAAGGCTCGGTAAGGTCCTTTCCAATGAAGTTCCAGTGACATCTTCCTTTGATAAACCTTATGTGATCTCAGTCAACAGCTTTGCCATTACTCTGTCTGTGGAGGTCAGTTGGTATGTTGCACTTGGAATAGGATACTTAGATACGCATCATTAGTGCTTTAAAAGAATCGACACAACATCGTCTGGCCCACAGATGCTCTGGCCTTGGGGGAGTAACCAGAAACTGTACACACCTCCCACCGATGATGGATCATGTGTGAAGAGTCCTGGTTTTCACCTTGCAGTACATGTCATGCTCATAAGAGCCATGGAAAGGGCATGTGGCCACTCTAGTCCAGTTTCTGCTTAAACCCTGACCAGTTTATCTACTTTTGAATCCCCATTTTGAAGTTTCACCACTTTCCCTGACTCCAGATAACGCGAGCCATAAAGGCACTCGAATCAATAGGCTTTGCATCTACTCATAGGCAAGGGTAATCCACGCTTAAAGATAAACCTTTAGGGGGGCACCTGGGGGGCTCAGTGGATTAAACATCCAACTCAGGTCATGATCTCAGGATGGTGAGATCAAGCCCCGTGTTGGGCTCTGCACTGGGTTTGGAGCCTGCTTAAGATTCTCCCTCTCCCTGTCCCTGTGTCCCTCCCCTCCTCCAAAAAAAACCCCAAAAAACAAAAACACCCTTTAGAAAACCTTTAGAATTCTTTCACCAACAGACATAGTATCAATTCTTGTGCTTGGGCTTGCTTTAAAAGTGCATACATTTGTGACCAGCTCGGCGTTTGGAGAAGCTGTCGCCATGTTGTCGGTGGCCTCCCGTTCGGGCCCGTTCGCGTCTGTCCTATCGGCCACGTCCCGCGGGGTGGTGGGCGCGCTGCGGCCCCTGGTGCAGGCCTCGGTGCCCGCCACCCCGAAGCCCCCCAGTGCTGGACGTGAAGCGGCCCTTCTTGTGCCGGGAGTCGCTGAGTGGCCAGGCCGCGAGCTGGCCTTTGGCCGCCTCCGTGGGCCTCAATGTCCCAGCTTCCATTCGTTATTCCCACACAGACATCAGAGTGCCTGACTTCTCTGACTATCAACGCACCGAGGTGTTAGATGGTACGAAGTCTTCAAAAGAGAGCAGTGAGGCTAGAAAAGGTTTCTCCTATTTGATAACTGCAACAACTAGTATAGGTGTTGCATATGCTACCAAGAATGTCGTCTCCCAGTTTGTTTCCAGCATGAGTGCTTCTGCTGATGTGCTGGCCATGTCGAAAATCGAAATCAAGCTATCCGATATTCCAGAAGGCAAGAACATGGCTTTCAAGTAGAGAGGAAAACCACTGTTTGTGCACCGTAGAACCAAGAAGGAAATTGAGCAGGAGGCTGCAGTTGAAGTGTCCCAGTTGAGGGACCCTCAGCATGATTTAGATCGAGTAAAGAAACCTGAATGGGTTATCCTGATAGGTGTTTGCACTCATCTTGGTTGTGTACCCATTGCAAATGCAGGAGATTTTGGTGGTTATTACTGCCCTTGCCATGGGTCACACTATGATGCTTCTGGCAGGATCAGGAAGGGGTCTGCACCTCTCAACCTTGAAGTTCCCTCATACGAGTTCACCGGTGACGATATGGTGATTGTTGGTTAGAGACCTGGACTCAAGTTCTAGGCTCCTTTTGGTCTTCTTGTTACCTCAGAAGACTTATAAGCAAGTCTTCGATACTTAAGTTGATTTGAAATATTTAAGAATTGCTAATAATGTACTTGCAAACATTAATGTGAAGTAAATTGAATTTAATGTTGAATGCTTTCAAGCATTCACCTAATAAAGCCACTGTTAAACATTTTTAACCTCAAAAAAATAAATAAAAGTGCATAAATTTACTAAAATCTATTCACGTGGTCAACACTTCACTTGAATAAAAGCAACTGGAATAAAATGTATTATCATCCTCCCAAGGGGGGTTGAGTCGCTCTCCTCATCTTGACAGTTTTTCCCACACTGCAGTCTTAAAACACATGTAGTTCTTACAATACTGTTGACAGATTCTGAAAACTGGTGCCTTCCAAACATGCTAAGTGTTCCTGGAATTCCCTTTGTGTTTGTGAGCGCCATACCTCGGGTGACGCGTACAAAGCGAAAGAGAAAACACTCGGTGCTGCCAATCAACGGTTCAGGGAGCATTGAAGACAGTCTGGACAAAAAGACGCCGTGGTCTGTCCCCAAAGGCGATGACTATGCACCCTTAGAGCAAGGCAACATCTGAAAGAGAAGCTGAGGATGTCAGTTGATTACAAATGAGAACGATGTGCCTGAGAACAGGAATGGCGACAGTCCATTGTTATCCATCAGAAAGACAGTATTTTATGATTGCCATAGAAGGTAACAAAAACACCGTAAGAAATATTGGTTCCTGTATTAGTGAGGGACTGTTGGTTTTTTCCCACAATTGTCTTCAGTCATGAAGTACTCAAAAGCATTGTGAGAACTGATACAAATGCAAACAGACTTTTGAGAAGTGAGAGTAGTGCAGGGAGCTACAAGTTTTGCTACCTGAGCAGAAAATAGAGAAGAAATTTCTCTACCTCATGTTGAGAGCAGACTGCACAACCCAAGGCCATTCTTTTCTCTGAGCAATCAGTCACTATTCATGAGGGTTTTTATAACCATTAACTTTAATATGCCTTGATATGTATGCATGTGTATTACGTGCAACACCTTTTCTGTACCACCTCACATTCTCTCAGCCTCGCTTGCAGTTTCCAGTCTCATCTGCTGTGACCAGTTCCTTGCTGGCTCCTGTTGCCACACCTCTCCTCAGGGGCGCACTGCCTCTCCCTTCCTGCCTTTCGGTTCTCTGACGCAGAGGCACAGAATGCCTGGGAGAACCCACTTTGCATTCATACCCATGCAACTCAGAACCGTGGGCTAGTCAAAATGCCATGGGGCAACCCTCCACCAACGGAGAACCTGAACCAGAGGATAAAAATGTCTCGCTTTTGTCCCCCCACTTAGACGATTCCGAGACTCATTTCATAAAGCTCCTCAGAAGGCCCCAGCGGGATGAAGGCCCGGTTGCCCACAGTAATGGTCTACTCCATTATGTACCCTTATGCTGGGTTTGTTCCTTTCCTTTCTACCCTCTAGGTCCTGCCCTTCTGTTTTCTAGGATCACTTCCTAAATAAGCCACCTGAATGTGTAGGCAAGGCAAAAAAATTCCTTTTCCTCTACCTTCTTATGGTCAGTTCATGAGGCATGTGAATTAAACCAAAAGAAGACAGATTTATGAGAGAAAAAACGGAGCATATTTATGCATGTAACACACACACAACACATATACACAATGTGTTACTCAACAATGAGTAACTCAAACAGGTGGTTAGAATTTGGGGCTTATGTACCCAACTTAGCAAATGAAGAGGAAAAAGAGCAAGGATACTTACGGGAAAAGAAATGACTTTTTGGAAAGATAAATGAGACTTTGGAGAATAGATGAGAGACATGATAGTCCCATGGCAATGTCTGTTTGGGTATGGTGCCAATTTCTAGTCTCCAAGATTATACAGAGTCGTTCCCAAGACGGGATTTATGACAATTGAGTTCTGGGAGGCTCTGCTTTTAGGCAGATAAGGGATTCCAGGAACTCAAATGTTTTCAGCTCAAAATAATTCCTATGCCGAAGTGGTATGTTTTGGGGTGGCATACCCTGATCCCCTTCAAATGTAAGCCCGTGTCTCAGGTTAAATACAGAAGCACAT
This sequence comes from Eumetopias jubatus, assembly GCF_037043125.1. Taxonomy (NCBI): domain Eukaryota; kingdom Metazoa; phylum Chordata; class Mammalia; order Carnivora; family Otariidae; genus Eumetopias; species Eumetopias jubatus. The sequence goes on from NW_028274819.1 coordinate 54,217,309, forward strand.
ATAATCATGTTAAACGATATGCATAAATGACAATATCTATTTTTTTAATCATAATGAATATCAATCATATTACAAAGCAATGTTTACAATACATCGATTAATTTGCCCTCTGAATTTGAATATTTCAAAGACCAAATGTATTTATACATAGAAAATAATCCATAGGTTAGAAATCCACCTGGGGGTTATATAACCATATACTTTATTTTCTCTGTCTCTGGATTTTAATTTCTTTACAAATCTCCAGATGAACAATGGTAATGTATTAATCTACTTAATATTTTATCACCTGTGATTCAAAATCATTTACAGGTTTTAGAAAATAAGCTAAGTTAACATTAATCAATCATGCTGATTATAAGGATTTGTAAGGGAAATATGGTAACAAAACATACACTTTTAAGTGAAAACTAGATTCACATAATTTGGGTAATTCACAAAATTATAGTAATTCACAAAACTACAGATTCACATTAAACTGGGTAAATATTATATAAGTTCCAGTAGTATAGGAAACAATTTATAAAATACCGGTTCTTTATTTTTTTTAAGTTTTATTTATTTAAGTAATCTCTACACCAAACGTGGGGCTCGAACTCACACCTCCAAGAGTTGCATATTCTTCCACCTGAGCCAGCCAGCTGTCCCTAAAATACTGGTTCTTTAAAAGAATTAAATTTCATTGAATACTTGTGTTTACATTTACATACTCTTAAATGTTAGTGTAAGTAATAATAATCGGGAAATTTGTACTTTCCACTTAATTTAACTTTTGGGGGGAAATTAAAAAAATTAAATTCAAAGTCTTGCAGGAACTAAAATACTACATTTGCATTTTCATTTCCTACTGTGGTAAAATCAAGAAGACCTATATCATCTTTTAGCTACAATTCACAACATAATTTATTTTATCAAAGGGTTTACCTTGACTGAGAATATTAAAGGCACATACATTAGCATTTAATTTCCTTGCATTTATTTATTTTTCCATTTTATATCTGTTTATTTGAAAGCTTTGCCTGTAAAACTCCTCCTTGATAAAGGCACATTGTTGCAATATACCTCGGGGACGAGTAAGACAGAACCCCATCTGATAAAGAATGTACACAGGCAAGATTAGATGGCTGTTGCTTTCTTCTTTTCTCTTTCCTCCCTCAATTCCAAATCACAAACAGCAGCTGATTCCAAAGCCTCACCTGCTCCACCCAGCCCTGCTCCGGCCCTGAGGGCTTCTGCTACACTTGTTCATGATTAATTCTGAAACTGAGAAGGATTTTACGAAATGCACATTCATATCCGGAACATGTTCTTCCTCCTTAACACAGGGATTCTCAGGGACCCACACAGATCAAGAGTCCGTGATTTAGGATTCTGGTAAGATTCTTGGTCAAAGAAAACCAACATTCGGAAGACACTCCCCAAGGGTGAGGGTAAGAGTTGCTGGAACTGAATCAGTAGTTGGTCCACACCCCTGAGGTGGGCAGCAAATGTCCTTCTGTTCTTGGAAGACATACCCCTGGCTTATGCTGTAGGGAAAGCTGGGCTAATTCAAACACCACATACCGACTCAGCAGAAAGCAACATTTTTCTCTTAGAATTCAAACTGAATTGTTTCAGATATTTCCTTAGAAAGTCATACAATGAGAAACATTCAGGAGATACACTGGCTAATGTGTCTGTGTGCAGAAGGTAGAAGACTTCTCACCCACAGAGCCCCTTTGTGTACAGGTTAGAAAATGCTCAGGTGTTTATTTGAATCAGGGGAGGGAGGGCTCCAGCCCTCATCCAGACACTTATGAGCTTCTCCAGGATGTACAGGCAACTGGGATTGCTCACTAGCATTGAACAGTCTACCATTATCAGCTCAAATTGTGGCCACATGCAGCCACCAGGGGATTAACCCTGGCATTTCCCAGCACCCAAAGCATCACAAGCATCACAAGTCTGTCAGGGTGGATCTGGAACTCTCAGACAGGCCAGTAGCTTGTTTCCCTTGACGTGGGAAAGAGGTGGGTCATCAACATAAAGTAAGTGGCAAAATACCCTTGAAGGGTCCAAAACTAAGACGCTGATGAGCAATGTTAGTGATTTGTGTACCCATTGTCATTTGCTGGTAAGATTCTCCAGATAATTAAACAAGGGACAGATTACTTTAGAAAATGGGAACTCTGGAGAGAAAAATGAGGGAGCTTGGGGGTTTCCCAACAGAAGACTCCAAATGAACACTGAATTTCTTTGTCTTCTGGAAAATATAAGCTGGGTGGTAGTGACTTGTGCAAGAAGAGCAAAAGGAAGTCCCATAATTCACAGACCTTGGGAGGAAGCACCTGGGCCTTGGTTGCACGCAGACCACTTGGCAGAGGGGATCAAGGGCTTCCTTATATTTATTTTATAGAGTAACGGAATTCTCTGAACCTTGATTAGAAGTCTAAGTACTGAAGAGTCTCTTAAAATCTTTGTGAGTGCTAATTTTTGGCCTGGTGTGAATTTGCATATCATTGGGCCTGATCTGCATATTTACTTTATAACTCAGCAGGGACCATGAAGCTATTAAACCAAAGTTAGATTTTCCCCGTTTCCTATCCAAAAACATTTTGAAGGGCTTAGATTTGAAAACAACAATAGTGCTTAAATTTGTATTTGTTTATTTTGTAGGTTATTTACACATATTTTGTTTTATTCTTCTAAGAATGTAAAATTTACCTTTTCCCAAAGGTTTTAATACTCAATTGAGTAGTTTCATTTTTTTCCACTGGAAGTCATTTTTTTCAAACTTTTTTTTTAAGATTTTTATTTATTCATGAGAGACAGAGAGAGAAAGAGGTATGAGAGACAGAGAGAGAGAGAGGCAGAGAGAGAAACAGGCTCCCCGCTGAGCAGAGAGCCCAATGTGGGACTCGATCCCAGGAACCTGGGATCATGACCTGAGCCAAAGGCAGGTGCTTAACCATCTGAACCACTCAGGCGCCCCGGAAGTCATTTTTTTCTAAGTGAAAAAAACCATTAAAAGATTCATCCTTTTGAAGACTAATTTCTTTAATCTATTTAAATGTATTAACATAAATTACAGAGTGCAATTTACAGCTCAAGTCTTCTTGTAAACATGGTGTTCTGTGATTTGGAAGGTTTTCTTTTATTTTTCTCTCAGCCTGGAGGGCTTTTCACAAAAAGCCAGCACACTTAAAGTATTGGACGTATGGCTTGATTTCTTAATTTTTCACCCTGGGAGACACTGAATCCCTTTATCTGAGATTTATATTAGTGCTCACTGATCTCTTGAAACCGACACAAATAAGAAATTCACTGAGGTTGAGAGACATTACGGAAGTATTTTCTGCAAAGTATTTTCTACAGAGCAGGCCTAATTAATTCAAAAGACTCTTTAATATCAAACTCATTTCATGTCACCCATAGTGTGTCCAGACCAATCCTTCAGAAGCCAGCAAACTGAAATATCTATTGGGGTTCCATTCCCTTGGATTCCCTACTCCTGATCCTTTACTTCATACCAATTCAAATGCAATTCAGCTGGGCTTTAACATGGGGTAGAAAATCTCAAACAACCGAAGAAATGTTCAAATCATTAGGCAATCTAGGGGCACCTGGGTGGCTCACCCTGTTGAGCATCAGACTCTTGGTTTCCGCTGGGGTGGTGATCTGGGGTCCTGATCTCCCCATGGTGGGACTGAGGCCCTGCCTGGGGCTCCACTCTCAGTGGGGTGTCTACCAGGGATTCTCTCTCTCTCCTTTTTCTCTGCCCCTCCCCCATCAAATAAATAAATAAATAAATAAATAATCTTTTAAAAATTATTAGCTAGCATCTTTTTCCCTAATAAGAAACCATGCATACATTCATTAAAACAGCGGCCCTGAGCCTCCCTGAACCATCAAACACACATTTATCCTCTAGGGGGCGGTAGTTCCCTGTTTCTGGGGGAAAACAACCCTCTCTGGGCCAGAGTTTTGCAGCTCTGAGCCTCCAGGGAAAATTCACTTAGCTAGACCATAATTTGAACAGAAAGAAAACACTCCAGCTTCGAATCAGATAAAATTCTAACCCAGAAACTACAAGCATTCATTCCAGGAGACAGAAGCACAAGAGCTCTTCCATCTGCTCTGACTGCAGGCAGGCTCATAAATAAGACTCTACCAGTATTGTCTGGATTCATACCCATGAACATCTGGCAAAAAGCACAAGACAATAATCCACAACAGGAAACAGAAAGTGCAATTTTTCACTTCCCAATGCTCTACAGATGTTCTTAGCCAGTCGCAACTTGATGTCCTTCTTAGAAACAGATCTCAGAGACAGACAGGTACCCCAACAAGACCCAAATGGATCATCATTGCCTGGGTTCCCTCCGCAAACAGAGTCTGAGGCAGGGACTTACCTGGAAGGGCTACAGCCATGGTGCAGGCGTGAGGAATCGGTAGGGTGATCAGTCATCCCTGTTTGCTGGGGACTGAGGGGGTTCTCAAGGTATGAGACTTTCAGTGATAAAATCTGGGAAATCCCAAGCAAACTGGAACAAGTTGGTCATTAGAGGAACTGGGGAGCTAGCCCCAGGGAAGAAGGGAAATCCAGTGCAAGGCTGAGCTGATGCATTGGTTTGATCTCATAGGACCGAACGGGGTGCATCTCAGAATTACGGAGCATTTATCCGTGGGTTCTCATCCCCTAGTAGACAAGCATTGCCCATTGGGGTGTTCATTTGTCCCACATCCAGGGCTCACATGCATGAATGAGTGCCTGTGAGTTCGCACAGGCATTTCTCACCGTGTCTTCCGAGAAGCCGTGGGCAGACAGTGAGAGAAACACGATGCGGCCGAGGCCCACTGCTGTGGGGTCACGCCTACACAGATCCGGTTGCAGCAGCAATGGCTGGAGTCAAAACTGGACTGACGGGGTGTGAGGTGGGGCAAGAAGTGTCCACTACATGAAGGTTAACTTGCTTTCCCCTTGGTTGGCTCATATTTGAGTTCCACTTGGGGTCACCAACCTCTGCTTTTAGCTTCACATCAGTTTATCAATTTAAATGAGATTTAGAAAAAAGCCTCTCAAATTCTTTGTTTAAATAATTCTGGGGGCGTCTGGGTGGCTCAGTCGGTTGGGCAACTGACTCCTGGCTTCGGCTCAGGTCACGGTCTTGGGGTCGTGGGATCCTGCCCTGTGTTGGGCTCTGTGCTCTGCGCAGCCTCCGTTCATCTCTCTCCCTCCCCCGTTCCCCTCACTCCTGCGTGTGCACGCATGTCTGAGCATGCGCACTCTCAAATAAAATCTTTAAAATAAATAAATATTTCTACAGAGTGGTTTTATTTTCCCTCATGTATATTGAGGAAGGTGCCGTTCCAATGATCCCATCTTGGCAAAAAATAATAATAATAATAATAATTCACAGGTATTTGTACCTTCCAAAAAAGCTGAGGGAATTGGTGTCATCACTGGTGGAAAACATTATCAAGACAACTGTATTAAGAAGCTGGGGCTGGTGTATTGAATTAAGAATATGCGGACTATGGCACAAGGCACCCACATGATCAGCAGCAGGTAGCTCCCTCAGTATCCAAGCTCCCACTTTGGGGAAGTGAAACCCATTGTCATCTTGCTCCAAGGTGCTGTTTCAATACACCCCACAAAGGACAGTCCTCTGTCCCAGGTCAGGAGCCAGTGGGAGATAGAGAGCAGAGAGTAGCAAGCACCTATTGCCTGTAAGTTGGCTGAGGCAGAGGTCACTTTTTGTAGGCTTAACTCCACATGATTATTTTAGAAGGTGCTCTGGGAAAAGTAAAGCGGGAACTTATGGTGGGAATTCTAAACTTCTTATCTAAATGTGCAGACTCTGGGTGTGAATAGGGTTATCATACTGTAAAATGCCTAGACAGCAACTCAGAAAAACAAAAGTCACTTTTCTCATCAACAAACAATCAAAATTACAGACTTCAGAGGTTAAGGCATACTGTCACAAGACATAACAACAATCTCTGAAGCCCAGATGTCTTGCAAAACTTTTTGGAAATCGTATTTGCAAGCATGACTTTATATATATATATATATATTAATTTTCATAGTTCTTTTAAGCTCTTTATTACAGAAAATTCTTAGAATCTCCTTGTACTATCAACAACCATCAGATTTTAGCTGTTCTTTTTCCACATCCCTCTGTTAAGAACACATGAAGCAGCTAGCCACAGAAAAACTAGTTATGCGATCCTAAACAAATAAAAGCACGGGTAACATAAAGTCTAGAGATAGGCAGTCCAAGCTATAAAATTAAATGATGTCTTCAAAAAATTGAGCTCCTTCTATTGCTTTGGTCTTCCATCTTTAGAATATGGTGGCAAGATGACTGCTAAGCCTCCAGAAATCACATCCTTGTTGCAGAAAAAAGAATGAGGAAGGGTGAAAAGGACCCAAAGATATGCCAACTGCCTCAGGGTTCCTTTAGAAACCTTTCCCAGAAGCTCCCAGAAGTTACTTATGTAAGTAATTTTTACTCACATGCCTTTGGCTGGGACAGGTCACATGGTCTCTACTTGCTACAAGGGAGTGTGGGAGGTAAGCAATTTGAGCTGGGGACATAGCCACCCTGAATTAGATCAAGGTCCTGTTAATCCGGAAGAAGAGGCCTTGGCCATTTTGCCAATGATTTTCTCTCTGCCTCCAATGCCTTCCCTCCCTTGACCACCCAGGTTATTCCTTTTTTTTTTTTTAAACAAATATTTATTTAATATTCTTTTCCTGGGGCACCTGGGTGGCTCAGTCGTTAAGCGTCTGCCTTCGGCTCAGGTCATGGTCCCAGGGTCCTGGGATCAAGTCCCGCATCGGGCTCCCTGCTCGGCGGGAAGCCTGCTTCTCCCTCTCCCAGTCCCCCTGCTTGTGTTCCCTCTCTCGCTGTCTCTCTCTCTGTCAAATAAATAAATAAAATCTTAAAAAAAAAATCTCTTTTCCTGCTAGTCCCATGGCCAGGTCCTGGGGCTCTGAAGAGAATTAAAATGTTGTGTTTGATCTTGAAAAGGTGCTAGTTTAATCTGTAGCAGGAAGCCAATACACAATATCTAAACTTAGTAAATGCAGAGCCACACAAACACATTATTTAAAGATATAGAAGCTACACCTCAAAGATATAAAACCAGAAATGCTTCAAAGGGGTTGCCTCTAGAGAGAGCAGACTGGGACAGAAAGGTGCAGAGCTGGAGACTGTTGATACCTTTATAAGCTCTTCTGTTTTGCTTGCCTTTTTTTTTTTTTTTTTGAATCACATGCCTACATAAATTTGATAAAACACATAAATAATTCTGAAAAATAATACTGCAGTAAGCATCCTTGTGCATAAAGAACGGTTGCCATTTTTGGTCATTTTTGCAGGGTATATTCTTAGAATTTCTGTGTTAAAGATCACAGATACAAATTTGTTTCCAGAAAGTATGCAGGGGTGCTGAAGAGTTTAAACAGAGTGATATATGTAAACTACCAAGCACATAGCAGGCCCTCAATACACATTAGTTAGGAACAAGTAAATCACCCAGTGTTTTGTCTGGACTCCAACTCCTTACCAACAGCTGCCACAGAGAAGAAGTGTGGCTCTCTTGATAATATTCCTCTGGGTCTTTTGCTAATACAAATACTACTGCAGTGAGTGGTCTTGTGCCAACGTCAGTTCAGGTTTTTGCCAGCGTATATTTGGGATAGTTTCCTAGAAATGGGTAAACGCATATGTCATTTTGCTAGATGTTGCCATGTTCCCCGCATAGGGGTCATACCATTTTGCACCCTCCCCAGTAATGTGTGAGTGCGCCTTTCTCTCAAAGCCTCCCAAGAGAAATTGTTGTCCAACTGTGTGATTTATATTCATCTGCTGGGTGAGAAATGATCTCTCAGTGTAGTTTGAATTTGCATATCTAACTGATACTTGTCATTTCCCCCTGCCACTGCCCATTCTGTATTTCCCTCGCCCTTAGCGAGCCCTTCAGCTGGTCTAGCTGCTTGCCAAAGGGATGACCTAGACCTTTGTCCCTGAGGGCTCTGAGCCCTTGGTGGCCTTGGCTTTATTAGGCCACAGATGTGTCAGTCGCCCATGCAGTGTTACTGCTGAGCACGGAGGCAACAAGATGCATCCTAGGGAATCGCCCGAGCTCCGGACGTTCTCCTTTCTGCCCCACTCAGTGTCAGCAACACTGCCTCTTCATGAAAATCAGAGGTGATTATACCCTGCCACCATGGCAAATCCATTTTTGCCTTCTGAGCCACCGGCATGGGATCCAAAAGTGACCAGGCAGCAGGTATACCTTCAGGTTCAAGGGAACTCTCCCGTGTCCCTTGATGGAAGAGCCCCTCCCTGGAAACAGGGACTTCTTTCCAGCGTAGCCTAAAGTTGTAAGAACACAAAGCCAAACTTCTGCAAGTAGGTCATGGGAAATGATGGTAGGAGGGGGCCACTCCTCCTTCTACCCTTTGATTCCTGGACCTCTGTATTCTAGCTGATGGGGACAGAGTACCACATACCAGCTGTTAGGTCGATACAAATTGCATATCTTCCAGGACAGCACCCAGTCCTGCAAGGGGACATCCCCAGGCTAGCGGCCTCACTAAGCCTTCCAGGTGACTCAGTGTGACAGAGGACCAGTGAATCCTGTGGGACTGTGCCCCTTGTCCTGTCTTCATCATAAGATATGGCCATTAGGCTAAGACAATACAAGGCAGAGTGCTTTGTCAGGAAATCAGGGACACGGTCACTCTGAATTGGTGCTGGCAGAGGCCCTGTAGGCCGGGAAGACAAAGCCACACCCAGAGCTAGTTTAAGTTCCTATAAGAAAGAATTACTTCCCCTTCCAAGTTAGAAGGGATATGGTATAACCCACTTGCTTGAGCTCTAGGGATGGAGTAACACTGGAGACCACTGGTGGCAAGTTAGATAATCAGATAATCAACAGAGGCGTAGCTAGTTGGCTTTGGTGAGTGCGAGCCCCTGCTCCTGGGCCTCTGCATGGCCTCCATCCCTGCCGCCATGACTCCTCCATTTATGGGTCCCCTGCCCCAGCACTGGAGTGGCTAAGGACAGAGCCTGGCTGACATGGGCCAGAGGAATCATCCTATCCTGTCTACTTAGCTGTTGCATGCTTCCTCAAAGGTGGATGCTTCCTAGTGAACATAGATGCAAGACACAAACATCTTCACATCCCGCCCCCCCCCCAACCTCCATAGGTCTTTTGATGATGCCTTCCACCTGCCTTGCTCCTACCTTCTGATGATGCTTCTTTCTGGCCCCTGACCAGCCAGCCAGTGATTCACCACTGCTCAGAAGTGTGTGTCTTTATCTTTGCCAAATCTTACCCCCCATAATGCTTATGGCTGAATGCTTGGAGCTCTGCCCACAAGGATTTTCCTTCTATACTACCTGTTAGGGCCACCCCTGCTTGGGGCTACAGTGTGGCAACAGTCCATTTTTGGCTCACATCAACTTACAGGTGGGCCTCCCCATATGTGGACCCGGCCTGGATGATTTTTCTCCACTGTCCGGTCATAGAGAAGCCCCCATGAGGCCATGGGCTTGAGTGCCCGAGAGACATCATTGCAACAGATTGCTGACACGGGGCTCTGAGCGACTTGCTCGTATGACTCCCTTATGTCTTACAGACCTCCTCAGGCCTGAATGTACCATTTCCAACATACAGTGGACTGCTACTGTGCCTGTCTGCTCTGACTATGACTCCATGGATCTAATACCAGCTCATGAGAGCTCCTCTCTCCTAATCACACAGTGCACGTCTGAGTGCACCATGTGCAGTCTCTACTAGGGGCTGGTGGTCCATCAGGAGCTGCTTTTCAAATATAGTTCTCTGATGCAGAAGGCATGGCCTAGCTAGAGGATCTATGCCATGCATCTCCTATGGGGCTCGCCAGAGACTCCATCCAGCATCCTATTTCCATGGACAGCTCCAACGCTATAGCCCCTGCAGCCGAGGGGCAGAGCCACTTGTACAGCAACCTTGTCCTAATGCAGAGCCCTCTCTTCCTCGGGGCCTCACTTGAAATTGTTAGACTTCTGACTACCTGATAAATGGATTGGGGTACTATCCTCAGTGTAGCATCTACTGCCTCAAATTCCAAAGGACCCACCAAACATGTATATCTTGCTCGGCAATAAGGAGTATAAGGTGCAATAATTTGTTCTGTGCCTCAGAAGGGATGTCCCAGCATGTCTCAGACCTAGTCCCCCTAAAACCTTCACTTATGTAGCAGGCTAATGAATCTTTGTAGGCTTTTTCCCACACCCACTGGCACATATGTGTCTTATTCAGTCATTCAGAGTAACACCATATTCCTGTTTACCAGGTCCAATGAGCATGACCTCATCAATATGGTGGACCAGAGTGGTGTTCTGCAGAAAGTCAAGGTGACCAAGGTCTTTCTGGCAGAGAGAAGGAAAGTTATAGCCTTGGGGCAAGACTATAAATGAATACTACTGCTCATTTATTTGTGAACTGCTTTTGGTTCGATTTACCAGTGGGGATTGGAAAGAACACACTGACAGAGTTAACGGCAAGTGCCAGAGATTGTGCTGATCTATTCCAATAAAGATACTACATCCAGCATATGAGCGGCATTTGAGGTTATCATTTGTGGTTATCACATGATCCAACATGAGCCAACATGTCTGTAAATGGTTTTTGCAGACACTAATATAGGCAGGTTAAATGGGGGAATATAATGGGAACTACCATCTTCTATCCTTTTAGTCTTTAAGGGGGACAATATCTGAGCCCAAACAAATTGCCAACCTACAGATTCAGGGACTAAATAAATGGCTCTAGTTTTAAGCTACTAAATTTTGGGCCTGGTTGTCATGTAGCCAAAGCTCCATTGGATACGCAGGCCGGGAATATAGAAGAGAGATCTGAACGGGGCCTATAAATTTAGGAGTCCTATGATGGTAACTGAAGTGAATGAGACTGTCTTGGAAATTCATGGGGCATACCAATAGCTTGAAGCCCCCAAAGTCAACATTACCAAACTGAGTTCAGGAATCTGTCTTGGAAATTCATGGGGCATACCAACAGCTTGAAGCCCCCAAAGTCAACATTACCAAAGTGAGTTCAGTGATTCCTGTCTCAGAAAATGGTACCACCATCTACCCAGGCACCCAAGCTGGAGACCCAAGCCTCTAGCAGCAGACATCATGCCTTTTTCATGATCTGGCCCTGCCAGTCTCATCTCTCTCCATCAGGCATCCTACATGCCAGCAAAACAGAACTTTGTGATGCTCGTCAGCTGCACTGTGCTCTCTTCCCACCACTGTCCCCCTGCCCCTGCACTTTTGGCCGTCTGGGACACCCCCCCCAGCCCCTTTTTCATATCCTTAGCCGCCATTGCAACCCCATGTGTGACCACCTCTGGGCAGCCTTCCCTGCCTGCCCCCAACCAGAGTTAGATGCTCCTTCTCTCATATCTTTCTATGTAAAAGCCATAGCACACATTATTTATTTATTTATTTATTATTTATTTATTTATTTATTTATTTGCCAGAGAGAGAGAGGGAGAGCACAAGCAGGGGGAGTGGCAGGCAGAGGGAGAAGCAGGCTCCCCACTAAGCAAGGAGCCCGACGCGGGACTCGATCCCAGGACCCTGAGATCATGACCTGAGCCAAAGGCAGACACTTAACGATCTGAGCCACCCAGGTGCCCCATAGCACACATTATTGCGATGACAGCTCTATCTCAGCCAGCCTATCGCATCCTCCCCGCCTGACTGTGTGGTTCTGGAAGGCATGGACAATGCCTTTTGTGTCTATAGGCATCCGTGTTTATGTGCAACCAAGAATGTAGAGCGTCTCCCTGGGAACAAATCTAAACACGGTCCTGCTTGCGCTGGGGAGATTTCAGAATGGCTAGTTGGAGTGAATGACAATCCTGATTACTTTTCTCTCTCTTCCTTCTATAGCGTAGACAGCAATAACTGTTGGTGGCCTCATGCAACACCCATTCTCAAGTCACTTTTCCTTTGTCCCCTCAACTATAGAGTCTGGAAAACCTAGCTGTTTTCTCAGGTTCTTTTATTGAGTGTGGCCAATAAAATGAAGCAGGAGTCTGCTAGAGGCCTCTGGGAAAGCTTCTGCTTTTCGGATCAAAAGGACACTTGGGCTAGCCTCCTCCCTCTCTCCCATCTTCCTGCCTGGAATATAGATGTGAAGCCTAAAACTTCATCTTGTACCGGGAGGCAACAAGCCAGCACGCGCAAGGTGGCAGAGCGGAAAGTCTGAATCTCTGCTGGCCTCTTAGGAGCACTGCCCCAGCCTGCCTCCAGCCTTCTCCTGCGTGAGATAATTAAGTGACCTGTTTAAAGCACTGCCTGTCAGGTGTTCCGTCGCAGAGCAGAAAGCATCCCTAACGGAAACAGAATACACAGAGCAGCAGGACTAACTGCCAGGAGAGTGCTCCGCATCAAGGTCATGCTGGAACCAGGGTTCAAAGTAAACCCACCAATTAACAAACAAACACACGGGGTTGCTTTTTGGGTTTTGTTCTTTTCAGCTCTCGGTGCTGTGGGGGAGACCTGGAAACAGAGACGTAGCCTCTGTTCTTGAAGAGTTTACAGTCAAGTGGGAAGAGGTCTGATGAAACACCACGCTGAACAGCATGCAGTTAAGAGCTGGATTTTATCAAGCCCAGAGGAGAGGAAGCTCAGTGAAGGCGAGGGGACGTGTTTTCTGCAGGTGGAGGGGCTTGACCGGGGCCTCAGCCGAGGAATGGCATTTGTTGGCTTGTCATTAGCCCTTCCATGAGCTCTGCCTCGGAGGTGAGCTAAAGGAGATGCCTGCTGGCAAGCCCCCAGCGCACAGTAGAGGCTCATTAAGTCTTAATGCCCTTCTGGTTTAGAAAGATGTTTTTCTCCCTCTCATGCATTTATTCAACATGTATTTATTGAGGCTTTGTTATGGATGGGGAACTGCCCCAGGTGCTCTGGATACAATGGTGGGAAGAACACAGTACCTGACCTCAAAGAGCTTCCGGTCCAGTGAGGGACACAGCAAACAAAAGAAAAAACTTGGGACTGGAGCGGCAGGATTAACAAACTCAGGCCTGGGCCGCTTCCTTACCTTCCTTTAGGACTCTGCCTTCCCAGATGGGTTATACATCCAGCATCGGTTCCCATTGCCCAAGCCACTCATTAGACAGTCCTGCTTAATGGAGTTAAGCAGAACTGGCCCAAGGGAATACCCGCTGTGGGTGCTGTGTGCAGCCTCCGGGCCCAGGCTACTCCTGTGTCGCTGCAGCCTGCAAACCTGTCATTCCTTTTTGCCCACCCAGGCTAATGGCCCTCTACCACCACCCCCATCTCCCTTTCCGAGTCACACATACAGTGCATGCCACAGCTGAACTCCATACCCCTCAGTCTTCCTGCCGCACTTCCTGCCGCTCGGTACCCTCTACCCTCGCTGCAGCCCCAGCCAGCTGGCTCTGGCCACACCTTTCTGCTGGGGGCGGGGGAGACACGCTCCCTGATCCTGAAGAGCCCCTCACTTCCCCCTCTCCCAGGAAGCCCTCCTCCTCGCCCAGAGCCCAGTGATGACACAGTTGATCATCCCAAACTAGGATACTCTGAAGAGGGGAAGGGGGCGCTACTGGTAATCACATCCGACCACGAGCAAACCGAGGCTCCTAACCGGAGCCCCATGCTGCGGTCTCATGCTCCAGACAGCCTCTTCGTCTGTTACCTCACCATTTCCCAAGCTGTGTTTTGTGGAACACCTGGGACACATCAATGGGGCTTCACAAAAACAAAAAGAAACTAAAAACTCCACATTGAAATGATTTTGAGAAACACTGAGTGAATCCAAGATAAACAGATTTCCTCCCTGCAAGACTTCCCAAAATTAATATGTAGTGGTAAGGGTATATAACATGTCATGTCCCCCTAAACCCATTTGACAATGGAATCCTTGTGCAGAGGGCATCCCGTGGAAGAAATATACTTGGAGAAACACTGTCCTAGGCAAATGGAGTTGTTCACAGAACTTACACTTACCTCTGTCCTAGAGTTTAGTATTAAGAAATGGCCACCACAATGGTGGTGGGTTTAGACCCAGCTCTGCCCCTTTCCAGCTGGGTGCCATTTTGCATCAGGATGCTTTTGGCTGCAGGTGGCAGATATTAGTGGGTATTGTAGTTTGTTACTGTCATAGCAAGAACTCCTGAGCTAAGCACTTGCAGTACAGTGGTGTCCTCAAGGACCCAGGTGCTTTCCCCTTCTTCATCCCACCATCTTCAGCCTGCTGCTTCTCTCCTCTCGTGGTCACAAGATGGCTACAGCAGCTCCAAGCATAATACAGAGAAACAAAGCCTTCCAGCAAAGAAGGGCATGGCCTCCCATGTATGTCTTTACCATTTATTCTTAGCAAGGAAAAAGTTTTCCAGACCCCCCCCCCGCCCCCCGCCAATCCCCATAGAAGTCATTTCCTTGGGTCTCAGTGGCCAGTAGGGTGACCAACCATCCTAGTCTGCCCTGGGACTGACAGATTTCCAGGGACTCAGTACTTCTAGAACTAAAACGGGGACATTCCTGGGCAACTTTGAAGTTCATAACTGGGTAGGAATGGACCAATGACTGCCTAAATCAGTCATTGGATAGGGGAATGGAATTACCATGATTAGTTTAGACTAATCAAGATTTATGCCCTGAGGCAAGAGAGGGGAACAGCTTTCCTGAATATGGAATGATGAACACCCAAACAAATCCTGCTTTCTTGCAATGAGGAAGACGGGAAATGCCATTGGCTAGGCAATCCGCAGGGCTGCCTTATCTGTAAAATGAGATACAATGATCATTCTCTCCTCAAGAAGTTGTGGTAGAGATTAGATAAAATGACATATGAGGGGCGCCTGGGTGGCTCAGTCGGTTAAGCCTCTGCCTTCGGCTCGGGACATGAGCCTGGGGTGCTGGGATTGAGCCCCACATCGGGTCCCTGCTCGGTGGGGAACCTGCTTTTCCCACTCCCCCTGCTTGTGCTCTATCTCCCTCTGTCAAATAAAGAAATAAAATCTTAAAAAAAAAAAGACATGATCAGGCCTTACATAAAGAACCAACAACAGCATCTTTATATTAAGCATTTACTGTGTGCAAAGCACTGTGCTAAAGGCACTGGGTTGTGTTGTCACTAGAGGCACAGAACATTCTAGGGGACAGGGATGTAAATCCCATTTTACAGATGATCCCGAGACACCCAGAGGTTAAGTGATTTGCCCAAGGTCATACAGCTAGGAAGCTGTAGAGCCAGGTCTCAAAACCAAATCTGTCGCATCTTAATCTCACTAGCCTACTGCCTTGCAGAGTTGTGCATCAGATGCTAATTTCCTTCCCTTTCATCTCTAGCACTTGGCACAGGGCTCAGCATATAGCAAGCATTTATTCAATATTTTTTTTTAATGAGTGGGTGGTAACAGCTGATATTCCTGCAACCATAGGGTTTACAAAGAACTTTTCCTGAATTGAGGGTTTTCTCCTCCAAATCTGGTCCTCTTCCAGGGCGCCTTCTCCCAGCAAATGGCACCAACATCTATCTAGTTGCACAAACCAGAAAAGTAAGAGTCATCACCAATCCCCTTTCTCCCTCCCAGACATCACCTCCCACCCATCGCCAAGGCTGTCTCTCCAATCTGTGCACCTCTCTCCATCCTCCGTGACCTGGGCCCATGTCACTATCACATGCTCACTTGAACTGCTGCAGGAGCTCCCTCCCTGCCCAGGCACCCAGTTGCTCCCCCAGCCGCTGCTGCCACCCGAGTGCGTGTCTCGGTTTCTGACCAGGTCACCTGCCTACTGCAGACCCTTGATATTCATTCCTTTTGGGATAAAGCTCAAACTCCCGAACAGAGCCTGGCTCTCTTACCTCATCTTCCACACTCCCTCTCATAGTTCATAGTCTCCCAACCACCCGCCCCTGACCTTCCTTAAGATCCTCCTTCTTGTGCTGCCTCCTGTCTTGGGATCTTTGCACATGCTGTTCCCTCTGCTCTTAATTCACCTCAGGCCTTAGCTGGGTGCTTTCCTTCTGCTAAGACCCGCTGACCACCATGACCAGTTCAAATCCACCTGTCAGAGGCTCTTGTAGCATCTACTTTTCCTTAATGGCCCTGTTGGCACAACTGCCATTTTACATTTGCTTGTGAGTCCGTTTTTTTGTTTTTTTGTTTTTTTTTTTGTTTTTTTAAATAAGCTTTATATGGGGCTTGAACTCATGACCCCAAGGTCAGGAGTCGCATGCTCTACCGACTAAGCCAGCCAGGCACCCCTGCCTGTGAGTCTATTTGATTAATGTCTATCCCTCAATTAGCCTATGAGTTTGGTGTCTGGGTCATTTTTTTTTTTCTCTAAGATTTACTTATTTGTTTGTTTAGAGAGTCCAGCGAGCGCAAGCACGGGGAGGGACAGAGGGAGAGGGAGAATCTCAAGCAGACTCCACGCTGAGCGTGGAGCCCCACACGGGGCTCAATCTCATGACTGAAGAGTCGGATGTTTAACCGACAGCACCACCCAGACACCCTGGTGTCTGGTTTTGTTGATCCCTGTAGCCTCTCCGAGGTCCAGCCAGGGACAGCACATAGTATGTTTTCAACAAATGTGCATTTCACTATGAACTAGTTGATGAATCAATTAATGTTTCACCCAGGTTACTCTGAGCTCCCTCTGGGCAGGACCCTGCCTCAGTGCTTCTGTGTCACTGCCCCACCCCCCACCCCCCAGCAGTTGGTGCAAGGCTGGGCTGGGCAAGTTTGTCATGAACACTCTGAGGGATGGTGACCACATGCTTGACAGAGATGGGAGTGCTTGTCAGAAACAGCCTGTAAGGGAGTGAGGCAAACAGGACGGGAGAGGGGGACGAGCTGAGAATGGATAGGGTCTAAGGACACCCTAGTCTCGGTCTGATGGGAGAAGGAAATATGGAACATCAATCAATGATTGCACTGAGGACTTGTTCTATCCCGGGCCAAGGAAGCTAAGCGTTTGTGTGTACCTCCCAGATGGTCTTCAGTGATTGGGCTGTCCTGCCAACTGGATTCAAGACACCAAAGTCGGAACATGGCCAGCTGTGTCCCCCCTCCCTCCAGTCCATCTGTGCCCTGTGCCCTGAGGCACCCTTTCCTGGCCACACCCCCTGCGCTGGTCTCCTTGGGTTGCAGTAACAAAGCACCACAAAGTGGGTGGCTTCAAACAACAGAAGTGTGTTGTCTCATAGTTCTGGAGGCTAGAAGTCCTAAATCAGTGCTGGCAGGCCATGATGTCTCTGAAGGACCTGGAGGAGGATCTTTCCTTGACTCTCTCTTAGCTTCTGGTGCTGGTGGCACTCCTTGGCGTTGCTTGACTTGTGGTGGCATTATCCCATCCCTGCCTCCATCTTCAAATGACCTTCTTTCTGTGTGTCTCCGTGTCCACATTTCCTTCTTGCAGTGACCTCATCTGAATCACATCTGCAAAGACCCTATTTCCAGAGAAGGTCACATTCACAGGTATCAGGGACTAGGACTCGAACATACCTTTGTGGGGGGCACAGTCAATACACTAACCCAGATTGCCACAGGTAACCACTTCCAAACTCTTTTGAAACTGCCCTTTCTGTCTCTGGGGCCAAAGCCCTCTTCCCGGGAGCTCTCTTCCCAACCCTCAGCCTTTGCCAAAGATGAAGTTATCTCCTCATTCCCTGATGAAATCCTGCAATTCACACCCCTGTAGCTTTGACAGGGGCCAAAGGCTTTCATGCCCTTTCTCATTTAATCCTCACCACAGCCTTGGGAAGGCTTACTATCACCCTCCCTTTACAGAGGAGGACATTGAGACCTAGGGAAGGTAAGTCCTTACCCGAAGTCACACAGAAAGGAATGTCAGGACAGAAATCTGATCCAGGTCTGCCTGCTGGCAGGCGCCACACCCTTAACCACTGTGCTGTTATTGCCCAAACACTTCCCTTGGCGGGATATCCGCCAGCCGCCGAGAGGGTCCATGTAAACCCATCTAGCAATTTAGAAGAGTGTCATGAAAAAACTGCTAAGAGAATAAGAACATAAAATTGGGGGCCTGTGTTTGGCACTAGGAGGACCCAGGAATAAGGAGTCACAGATCGCATTTAGAGATGAAAACAAATGCTTAGGGGAAGTTTGGGGTGACATTTCTTTAGCGAGGAATTTTCCAATTGGTGAAATTTTAAAATTTATTTGATGATGACGATATAGTATAAGTTCAAGGATTTTTCTCTGTCCTTTTACATGCCCCACTCATGGTGAATATCACTTTGCATCCTGGAGCCTGCCAGTGTTCTGGAAGCCAGTTTGTTTCAAATGATATTCAGCGCTGGTCACACAAGCATGACTCCACTATGCCTGATTGTTCGTCATGCAGGCATGGTTTTACTGAGCAAACTCTTTTCCTCAGTTGAATGAGATAACTCTTGCACATCCATGATCACAACCCAGATACTCCTCAAGATATGCAGGCCAGCCCCAGATCCCTCACTGGAGGCAGTCACTCAGACTGGATTTACAATGACTCACATTTCACTTAAGCAGTCAGTACACGTTTGCTGAGTGCCTACTCTGTCCTAAGCTCTGTGCTGGGTACTAAGGATATAGAAATAAGCCAGACTGAGTCCCTCCCCTCAAGGAGCTCATGTTTTATTGGGGGAGACAGGCAATTACAACCAGTGGGATCAGTGCTTGGAGAGGACTCTATCAGTTGAGATTCTTAGTTGTACACCATAATCTACATAGGCTTAAGTAGAAGGAGAAGAGAATCAGGCTCAGTGCTACACAGCTGAAGGTCAGGGCCAGCCAAAACGCCCAACCGGTTTTCAAGTGGTAGCATTACCATACGGCTACATGTTGCTTGGCCCTGGTGTGAAGGGTTGCCATTTAGAAAGTCCTCCATGGGTGCCTCTCATACAGCTGCTTTTCAGGTGATTCTATCCACCTGCCTGCAGTCATCCATGTCCATTATGTACTTCCACCTCCATGTCTTGCCAAGGACACTTCTTTTTTTTTTTTTTTCACTCTCACACATTAATTAGGTACCTACTGCATACCACGGGAGAAGACCAAGCTGGAGAACATAACTAATCCTCAGGGCAGCTCTGGCCCTCAATCTGTGAGCCAACGGACTAGAAGAGGTGGGAGCAAACGGTACTGGCAAAGTGACAGAGACAACGGGGGCTGTGGTACCAGTGGCAGCTGGATAGCAGGGTGCTCCCTGCAGGTGGGAAGCCAGAGTGAGGAAGACCCCCAGGAGAGGAAGAGCAGGCCCAGGTGCAGGTCTTCAGGCAGCTGCGGGCCAAACAGTGTCTGGGGCATTTGGGGGAAATGCACGTGGTCAAGGCCAAGCTCAGAGAATGGGTTGTACTCCAGGTAGCCACCATCGGAGGCTTGGAGAGAAGAACAAAATGGCCAATGGCCTCTGGCCACCACATGGGGGTGGTGGGGGCCTCTGTGGGGGTTGGGCAGACGACGTGGCCTTTCCCTTGTCTGGCTCGCTATGTCTCACCTCCTGACAGCACAGCCCACTGGTGCAGCCCTCCTCGGAGCCCTTCTGACACCTTTCTGATAGAACCCAGGTCTCATGTGAAACCCAACCTGGAGTGGAATGTGGGAAATGTTTTCCAGCCCCTATACCACAGGAAGGCAGTCTAGGAGGGATCAGACAATTGGATGCTTGTATCGGGGATTCAGGAAAGACACGTGGACCAGTGAGCTGGGCCGTGTCACAGGGGTTTTGTCTGGGTGCCAAGATTGGTGAGGGTAGTGACCTGGACCAGGTGCAAAGGTGCTTCCACTTTGATTCACCACTGAATTTACCACTGAAGCAGCAAATGAGCTGGCAGAGATAGAGGCACGGTAGGAAGGTAGATACCTGATGTCTTCCTGACTCATCATACGTGTGCACTCGAAGCCTGGTGGTTGAAGAAAAGAGCGAGAAATCCACCGCCAGCTATCCTTTATTTCACTGAGCTGGAACTCACCACTCAGGGATCTACTTACTGTCACGTAGGGAATTCCAAAATCCTATTCTGATAAGGAGCAGTTCTAAACAATGAAATACTGAAGTGTCCTGCATTAATTACAATGTAAGTGTTGATGAGAGGCAAAATGAAGCCAGAGACAGAGACAAAGTAGTTTTTCCTTCTCACCAGCCATTAGGCAGAAGGTAGAAAGCCTTGCTTCTAGGTCAGGATACCTGGTCAGGGACAGATCCTCGGTTATAGATCAGGAGCTAAGGACAGAGACCGCGACTGGTGACACTTCTCCTCTACTGAAGGGGGTGTGAGTGTGAACCCCAAGGATAAGAATCTAGTGGTCAACATAAAATAATTTCCCCCATATCTGCATCACTATTTTTCTCTTGTTTATCACAGATTTCAGCAAAATTTTGTAGAATACTTTCTTAGCATGCTTTGGGAATTACGGGAAATGTACTTATCCATAGCCAATGAAGACTGGATTGAGGGGAGGGAAAAATCACTACGGATTCAAGACGCGTTATGAATCTCAAACAGGAGAAATACAGAGAAGGGGCGCCTGGGTGGCTCAGTCGTTCGTTAAGCGTCTGCCTTTGGCTCAGGTCATGATTCCCAGGGTCCTGGAATCGAGCCCCGCATTGGGCTCCCTGCTCCACGGAAAGCCTGCTTCTTCCTCCCCCACTCCCCCTGCTTGTGTTGCCTCTCTCATTCTCTCTCTCTCTCTCTCTGTCAAATAAATAAATAAAATCTTTAAAAAAATACAGAGAACACCATACATAAGCATATATAAAACTGCTGAAAACCAAAAATAAAGAGAAAATCTTAGCAGCCAGAGAAAGAGATGCATTATGGTACTTTCAAAGGAATAAGAACAAGACTGCTGTCTGACTTCTCATCAGGACCAATGGCAGTCAAAAGAGAATCGAATGTGATCTCCAAAGTGCTCAGAGGAAAGACTTCCCAACTTAGACTTCAACAGCTGCAAAAACATCCCAAAACAATGAAGGAGAAACAGACATTTTCAAACTAGTCCAATCCAGAAGGATTCAACAGCAGCAGACCTGCATGAAAGGAGACACTAAAAGGGTGTTTTCAGGTAGAAAGGAATGGCTCCTGTTGGAAGCTTAAAGATATACATCAACAGTAGAAATAGATAAATATATACCCATACAATGGAGTATTCAAAATATATACATACACAAGAACATCCCTGGGTACATTGTTCCTAATGGCCAAAATATTAATATCCAAATGACTGTCAACATTCATATGTGGAATACTATACTTCAATAAAAGTTAGTGAAATAGACTCACACTCCCATCCAAAGCAGAGTAATAAAGGCTAGATTTACCTGCCTCCTTGAAATAACAACAACATAACGGACAAAATGTATGAAATAAAGGTTTTCAAGGGGTCGGGTACCAGACAAGGAATGGAATTGTAAGAGAAAAGAAAACTGTGGTAAGCTCTACAGTTGCCCAGCTTATAGCCTAGAGAGAGTTTCCAGGCCACAGAGCAGGGAGGGGGATCCCCGGTGAAGCCTGGAAGTCTCCTTGAGTTGAGAGGATGGAGTTGTGAGTCTGAAGAGATCCAGTTGGCTAGAGTTTACAGGGCAGAGTACCAGAGATGGAAGAGCTGCCTAGAGAGAGAATTCTGGAGATTTTCAGAGGGGCCCCCTCAAGTGTTCAGCTGAGTTGTGATCAATGCACGCATTGGAGTCCTGACGCACTGGAGTCCTGACTCTGTCACTTTCGATCAATCAACAGGCCACTTCTGAGCACCTTCTGTGCACCAAACTCTGAGTAGGGATGTGGGAAGCCAGAGTCAAGGCAGATCTGTTCCTGCCCTTGAGGGGGTCCCAGTCTACAGGAGGAAAGCAAGCACGTGCATGTGATGGGCACACACTCCTGGACAGTCTAAGCTGAGAGCCAGATGGATGCTCAGAGGTAGAAGTGGAGAGAAAAGGACACCTACTGCTCTAACTGTCCTCCCCCTTCCCTGACCCCAGCACTAGGCAGATGCAGGGATGCTGGGATGTGGGAGGAACAAACCAGCTCACCAGGGCCAGGTCTGTGTGTTGGGGGGGTGCGGGGGGGGGGAGCGACATGAGGCCTGATGTTGGTGACTCAAGAAAGCAAAGACTGCCCTCCCTGGGACAGGGACTAGAACCTCCGGCCAAGGGCTGGGAGCTGGCACTCAGCCCCACTCCTCCTCTGTATCTTGTATGATCTTAGAGGTTTCTGTCCTTTCTGAGGCCTGATTTCCTCATCCGACCCTGGGGATGCTCTATAAGCAACTTTTGCTCTGAGGAAGGTTGCTGCCAGCTGAGCTTCTGGGCCTCAGTTTCCCTTGTCTCTAAAGGGGACAATAATTCCCACCCAGCCTTGGGAAAGCCTCCCAATTAAGAGGTTGTTCTTTTCCTCCAGCCACTGCCCAAAGGGGATAAAGAAGCCCCAGGAGTTTGTGCAGAGGTGAGGGGACAGGCAATGGTTGACTGTCCAAGGCAACACGGGGTGAGGCAAGTGTTTTCCTCCAACCCAGCTTCTCACTTTTATCTCTCCCCAGCTCATCCAGAATTGTTAGTTCCCAGAATGCCACGCTCCTTGCTCAGTTCTGTGGTTTCTGCAGGGATGACTGAGGAATGGAGAGTGGCAGCCATCTTGGCAGGAATGACACCACCTCCCATTCTCACACCTGTGTCGCCCATCTTCAAATGGGAATGTGTACTCTTCTTCCTGTACGGACCCATCCTATAAGCCCTCAGAGAACAGTCTGGCCATGGCGTCTATGTGCAGATTTCATTCACACGCAACTCCTTAGAGGTAGAGCGGCTTCCCTCCCAGCACACCCTCCTGTCTCCTGACGGCCTCCAGAGGGGCCTCTTCATCCCAGTTTGTGGACAGAAAAACTGAGGCCAGCGAGGGAGAATCTGAGTGCTCATCCCATCAGGAGAGAAAAGAAAGTCCTGGAGGGATTGGGTGTGTGGTGACAACTCTTGCTTTGTGTTTCAGGAGAGAGAACCCAGCAGTGCGAATTTCTGTCAGATGGGAGGCCTCCCCTGACATTCTTGATCCTCCCCAAACCAGCCATGCTGCCTCTTCCTCCCCACTCCTCTCGTCCCCCCCCCCCCCCCCCGTCAACCCACTCTCTTTTCTGTCCCCAGGCACTGTGCCAAGTCTAGCTTGGACGTGTGGGCTGCCCTGCTGCCCTGGGGCCCAGCTCCTGTCAGAGCAGGCCTCTAACCCCTTCACCTCCCTGCTCGGGGCCCTTCCAGGACACTGCTGCTGAGGCTAAGGAACTAGCATCTCGCTGCTGCCCTCCCGGGGCATGCCCCTCCCCTTTCGGGCCACCTCACGACATCTTTGGCTGGCTTGTGTTCCCCACCTCCAGGGCGCACCCACCCCGTCTCAAGGAGACAGCCTTGGGAGGCCGAGCAGTGAGGGAAGGCTGAGGTCCTGGGCACAGACCCTGCGTCTCCCCACCACCCAGCCTGCTTTCCTGGCCCATGTGCAGTACCCTCACCCCCGCCCCAGTCATCCCATCCCGACGTCGACCCGAGCCCAGCCTCCTCTGGAGGCCCCTGCGCATTCCAGCTAGCTCCCGCTCTGACTCCCCAGCTTCAGCAGCACGGGACCAGGCCTCACAGTGCTGGCTCCTGGAGGAGAGGTTCCACCCATGCTGGATCACAAGGCTGGTCCCACCTCCCCAGGGATGCTCATGCAGAGGGAGGCCACTCAGCAGGCAGACACACCCCAGACATGGGCTCTCCCTTAGGTTAAGACTGACGGACCTCAGGCCTGTTCAGAGAGCAGCTAAAGGGGCTAGAGGCCCCCAAGAAACATTTCCCATTTTCCCTATGGAGTCTGTACAGTGTACCCCGTGTAGACTGTGTTAAGTCAGCCTCAGGAGCGTGTCTGCCAACATAATGAGCATGTTATTCTGTGTATGTGTGTGTGTGTGCATGTGTGTGTGTGTGTGTGTGTGAGAGAGAGAGAGAGAGGAGAGAGAGAGAACATGTCTGTGTGTGCGAGCATGAGAGGAGTGTACTCAGTGGATGGGAGTGAGGTTAGCCCCCCCAACCCCCTCCCCCCCCCCCCCCCCGCCCCCGTACCTTAGACCTGAGGAGGTGAGGCGAGCAGGGGTTGAGTGCCATCTAGTGGCCATGAGCTGCACTATAGGCCACCCACCCCTTTACCTCTTCTCTCTCCCCACTAGGGGCCTCTGCAACACAGAAGCAAAACTGATCCCAGATCCTTCTCTGGGGCTCCAACCCCACTTGCTCACCACCCCTACCCCCCCACCACAGTCCTGCAGAGACAGACAGAGACTCTGCCCTCCTGAATCTCCCTTCTCAAATCCAGGGAAAGAGCATGGGAGGGGAGTCAGGCAGGCGGGGCTCACATCTCAAGCTTGGCAGATTAGTTAAGCTCCCTGAACCTCAAGCTGCTTGGCTACAGAATGAGATATGGTATCCCCAGAATCATAGTAAGGTTTTATGTAAAATGGAACCATTAAGTTGGTCGGGCTGGGCAGCCACGAGAAGGCATGGGGCCAAGCCTAGTGTTCTCAGATCTAGTGAGAGCGGCCCCGGGAGAGCAGCACAGAGACCCCTCCTCCTAGCTGTCCCCCCACTTCTCCAGCCGCCCCGCCCCCAGCCGCCCGAACAGCTGCCCCGCCCATCCTCCCGCGAGCTCACCTCCTGCTGGAGGCGCCACCCCGCACCTGGCTGCAGGTAAGAGTGGCACTGAGCGGCCATCCAGGGCGGTTCATGGGACCACGTGGACCCACCTTCCAGGCCACCTCCCAGGCCTCCCTCTGCCCTCACCTCCATCCAATTGGTCACCAGGTTCTGCCATTCCAACATGTCTTGAATTCCTCTTTCCCTCGATCCGGGCTAGGGCACGGAGCATTAGCTCTAGAAGGACCCCTGCCCCATCTCAGTCCTGCAGTCCTTTCTCTGCTTCCCAGCAGGATCTTTCTAAAATCCGGGTCCAAGTCACTCTTCTACTGAAAACTTTCCCTGGCTCCGCACAGCCCCCGAAGTAAAACCAAACTTCCCAGCCTGGCATTCAAGGCCCTCCCTGGTCTGGCCATATCTTCCCTCTGTCTCTTCATTCCCTGTGTGTCTTTGTATGAGCAGTTCCTTCTACCAGGAGCGCCTGTCCCCTTTTTGCCCACAGGAAAACACTACCTGCTCACCTTTCAGACCTCGCTGCCTTTCCTCTGGGGTTATTTTACGATCCTGCCTGGAGCCCCATGGCCACGAGTCCCATGGAGTTGTCATGTCCTGTAACCATATCTCCCTGGCCAGGCTGCTAGACCTTCCAGACCAGGGACAAGGACAGTTAGCTCTGGGCCTCAGCACAGGGTCCTGCATGCATGAGGAAATATTTGTGAATTGTTCACTCAGTTGGGTGGCAAGGAGGGATGTGTCACAGCATGGGCCTCAAATGGGATTAAATGTCCTCAAGGGAGGGTTGAGCTGGGGACAGACAACAGATGCAGGAAGGGGGAGCGGAGTCCCTGCAGTGTGCACACAGGGGACTTGTGCTTTCCCTTTGTCCAAAAGCTGGTAGAAGAGGGACACGTACACACATTCAAGGTTGGGGGTGGGGTGGATCCCAGGCAGAGAAGCACCTGTGCCAACCCGCACTGATGCTGGGCTCAGCTGCATGTCGTTAGAATAGCCAGCCCCGGTCAGCCGGGGGCCCTGTTGTGCACTGGCCTGCCCCTGCCTGGGGGCCCATTGGTCAGCCTGGGTCCTGTGCTGCGAGAGGACAGGGACAGCCTGGGGGCCCAAAGCAGAGGCTGGGCAGGGGAGGGGGCTGGACCCCAAGCTCCTAAGGGAAGGCTAGGTGTCCAAAACCATTAAGCCCAGAAGAGCAGGTACCAAACCGTGAGAAACCAATAGGCTCTGTGGTCCCAAAGGCTGGCACCTGGGGCACTGCTGGTGGTCATAGGATAGCCCTAACCATCTCCTCCCAGCCCTCCTTTCCTCTTTCTCCTAGGAAAGGAAATCCCAGTGTTCAGCACTTCACATAGCAAGCTTTGCTGATCTGGAAGAGATGAACAGGAGAGGAAACGGGGGTGGGGGGGGAGGGTGTAGGCAAGAGAAGGGCAGGGTTTAGAGATTTTACCTGTCAGAGCCTCCTTATGGTCCAGTCTGGCATCTGCCTCTCTGTCTGTGCAGAGGCAAACACTCTCACAACCAGAAAAGCAGGGAACTAAATCGACACAACTCGGGCTGCATCTGGTGTAGAATCAGACTCAGGGGTACTTCTTCGGCAGGACTTATGGGGACACAGATAGGAAAAGCCAGGAGGGGTTTCAGAGGCTTAGGCCCTGGCTATATGGGCACTCATGACCTGTAGGCCAGCAGACAGAGGGTTTAGGAGGAGCTTTAGGCTGCCTCCACCAGGCAGCCTCCTTGATTGCTTCAGCCCCTCAGTTCTTTCTTTCCAGTCCACAATCTCTGCCAGCCAACATGTCCTCTCACTGCTCCATGGCCAGGCCTCCTCAGGATGGCGGCATCCACCTCTAAGACCCTACAGTCTGGTAGAGGACTGGTCCAGGGGTACTCTGACAGGTCTGTGACTCTCCTAGAAGAGGAGCTAGGCGCAAGGGGTGGGGGTTCCGGTAGCCAAGGAGTTCTAAAGAGCATTTGCTGGCCCCAATTCTGTTTCCCCCATCTCCGTGCACAATATCTGGAAATAGCCCCATGGGAGAGGGTTGGTAGAAAGAAATAGATTTATTCTCATGTACAAAGCGGTCAGCCCACGGGACCATATACAACAGTTGCACAGAATCCTAGAAAAACGCATCTCTCTAAAGGCAACTCAGAATAGGTAAGGCAGGTGGCCCCCCTCCCCCCACCCCACAACACATACAGAACAACACAGAGAAGGGAGAAGCCAGCAGCCGGGCTGACCCAAGAGGCCCGGCCCTATGGGGGTCTTCCAAGCCCCAGGGCATGGGTAGATATGGCCTTGAAGAAGACAGGAGCCCTGCTAGGGCTGAGGCAGCCCTCTCTGGCTGCAGGGATGGGGAAGGGACTTGGGCTAAGAGGGGGGACACTCAGGGGGCCCCTGAAGGTCTCAGGGTTGGCTCTCTGCCCTAGGGTGGCAGGGACATTCCATGGCTTCTCCTGGGACTCCACAGAGCCAACGGGACTTTGATCTAAAAGGGGTCTTAGAAAATGGATTGTCTCACTCTCTTGTCTCACCCAAATAGGGGGAGTCACTTGCCCAGGGTCACACAGCCAGGAGGAAGCATTATTGACTCAACTGGAGCCTGTCTTCCAGCCCCAGGATCCTTCTGCCCACCATTCCCATCCTGCTTTCTTCCTGAGCCCCCTCTGCCCAGAGCACTGAGCTGGCCCTCTGGCAGCTTCTGTGTGGGGCCCAGGCAGCTTCCCAGGTTCCAGTGCCCACCATAAGTATAGGGGCGATCCTAAGGGGCACCTTCGGCCTCATGGCTATTTCTAGTCATCCAGCAGAGCTAATGACTGTTTCTAAGAGCCACTCTCTGCTCACTGAGACGTCCCACATCCTCCTTGCAGGAGGACCCTGGAAGAGGGAAGAGGGCCAGATCTGGTGGAGCAGGAACGTGGCCCGGGAGAAACCATCCAGGCTGCCTCAGAAAAAAGCGTGGCTGTGGAGGACTTGCCAAGATGTGGTCAGGGGCGCAGGGCAGGGCCCACTGCTCCTCAGTCACCCCTGTGCTCTCGGAGGACAAATGACAAAGTCTTGGTGAGGCTGGAAGTCTTGCTTCCATTATACAGACAAGAAAGCTGAGGCCCGGGAAGGTCGGTGCTTGCCCAGGGTGGCACGGTAAGTCCTGGATTAGAACCTAGGACCTGTGGTCCAGTGGAGGGCTGTGAGGAGGAGGCCTGGGCAGGGAAGGGTCCCGGGGAGGGGCTCATTCAGCATCAAGGCTGCAACAGCCATTGACGGGAGCCCCAGTGCCATCCAGCTCAGGCACCTCGTACTCCTCGTCCAGGAAGTCCAGCGAGTTGTTGCTCGGGAGGCCGCGGATGGTGAACTTGTGAGACACCTTGGTCCAGTGCTCACGGTTAGAGGCCACGCGTTCGTACAGCTCTGCTGCTTTGGGGAACAGGTCCTGCAGCAGCCTGGGGGTGCAAGGGTGCAGGGGTAGGGCCAGAAGTCAGGCTGTGAGCGGCACGGGAGATTCCGGCTACACTGCAGGTAGGACTTGCACCCGAGTGTGAGGCATAGGACTGGACACTCAAGGAGAGCATGAAGTGAAGGCCCCATTTATGGACCAGGGGGAGACGGCTGGGCCCAGAGGGAGCTGGGCAGGCCAGCCCAGCACCTGTGTCTGCCGCAACCAGCCCCATCCCCCCAGTAGGCCCCCCGAGTTCTCTCACTTGTAGATGGGCATTGCGATGTGCTCCATAAAGCTGATCTGCAGCTCGGGGATATAGGCCTTCTCCCGGTCCATCATCTCCATCGGCCTGTTGCCCATGGCCTTCTCCTGCAGGTACAAGTTGTCAGGCCTGGCCCCTTCACCCTCCATCAGGCACCAGGATGAAACTAACCCAGCCCTTCCCAGCCCCAGGCCAGGGACCCTCCCCGCAACCTGGACGGCCAAGGTCACTCCCCACGTACCAAGTCTCCCTGGGAGAAGAACTCTTTGTAGATCAGCTCCTGAAACGTCAACACTCTCGTCACAGTCTGTGCATGGGATCCATCCACCCGAGCTCCTCTACAGCTCATTCCCAAGATGGCAAACTGAGGCATCCCTCAGCCCCACCTCAGGCCCAGTTTGGCCGGGGGATTGCCCCAGATGGGAAGGAGTGGCTGGGTTCCGGCCCCGCTTCCGCCAGCCACTGACATGCTGTGTGACACCCGGTGAGTCCATGCCCCTCTCTGAATCTCCCCATCTGTCGCCCTGACGTGGTCTAGGTTTCTGTCTCCCCAGAACTGAGCCAGGCTGAGCTCGGCCCAGAGAGGGTGTTTGGGCTGCAGGAGCCACACAGAACTGGGCAGGCTGTGAAGCCTGCACCTCCTTGGGGAGGGGAAGCACTCACTGCGATCTTCCTGGTAGTCTTCCAGCCCTTGGTCTGGTCAGAGAGGTCACAGGAGGTCATAAGGAGGCAGAGGAGGAGGCTATGGTGCTGCTTGTTGGTTAGGTCATAACCCACTGTTGGGGAGAGGATGGGGTCAAGGACCCAGTCCCCTCTCTCTGAGGGCAAGGCCCCCAGGGCCCACCCCACGTGCGTGTGTGGTCCAAGAAATCCAGCACCCTGGATGGGAGCCAGAGGGCTGGTGCTGGATCTGCCTGGGTCTGATGGCTCCATGCTGGAGGGGGTGGGTCTAAACCCCTGGGGCTGCTCTCTGGGCACATCACCCTCTTGGTGCTCCTTCCCCAACCCTGAGGCCTGGGGTTAAAAGCAGGCACCTTCAGCCATCTTCTGGAGGTCTTTGAAGATGCGGAGGTGATGGGCCAGGTCGGTGGCCAAGATGATGTCCCGCATCAGGTCCAGCATACGCTGATAGTCCTGGGCCAGGGTGAGGGGAGGGGGTTATGTCAAGACCTCCTGCCAGACACCCCCACCCACTCCCTCGGCTCCTTCTCCTGCCTCAGGCCAGCTCTGGGCTCCCACTCCCTTCCCCCCACCCCTGGACCCGTCACCTTCCGGGAGAAGTGGTCGAAGATGTTGCAACCGTGGGTGTTGAGGATGGCGATGGCCTGAGCAAAGTGGTGTCTCTGGGGGGGGGCGGAGAGGAAAGATGGAGGCCCAGCGGGGATAGGGGACGCTGCTCACCGCTGACCCCAAGAGAGGGAGCAGACCTGGTACAGCCCCAGCCCCTCAAGGTGAGCAGAGCAGGCAGACACAGGGAGTCTGGGGACCTGGTTCCCTTTCTAGGCTCTGTTTTGGCTCTCTGTGGGACCCTGGGCAAGTCCCTGCAGGCCCTGAGCCTCAGATCCCTCAGCTGTCACAGGGAGGGACACAACCAGGCAAGCTCTGAGAGCCTCTCAAACTGGAATCATTCTGAAATGATCCCTCAGAATCCTAGACACTAATTCATGCAGCAAACATTTGTTTGCTGACAAAGAAAGGCAGTGATGAGGTGAGGGCAAGGCCCCTGTCTCCAGATGCCGATGGGCTGTCACTAGGAGGAGCAGGTTTAGCCCAGGGCACAGAGGGCAGAAGCAGGGCTGCCAGGCAGCCTCCTGGGAGGGAGTGAGCCCCTCATCTCCCGGGGGCATGCAAACAGGGGCAGTCTCCAGAGGGGTGTTATGGGGGGCAGCGTGGGGCAAGGTGACCTTGCAAGTTTGGCTTCTACTCTGTGCCAAGCCCCGTGCCAAGTGCAGGGAATTCAGAGATGTCTCAGATTTTGTCCTGCTCCAAGGAGCTTCTATCTGGGGTTGGACAGACCCAATCCAAACAACCTAAGGCAAAATTGGGTGTGATGGGCAGAGCAATCCTAGGCCTGGTGGGGTGGGGGTTGCACAGGGCATTCCCAGATAGGCAAAGAGAAACATGCTAAATACAAGTCCTCCCTGTGCAGACCCGGGCTCAGGCAAAACCTGCAGGCTGACTCACACCCCCATCCACACCGGCACTGCTCCAAGCCCATCCAGCAAAAGGAGCCAGACGTGTCCTGGGGGGCTGGCTACAGCCCTCGGGGCCTGTCTGGAGAGCAGGGCTTGGGAAAGGGAGGAGGTGGGTCACAGTAACTATGTAAGTCACCAGCCTTAAGAGGATGATGGGTACAGGGCTACTGGGTGGAATGGTGGTACCTCCATGACGGAGCCTTCAGAGCTGTAGAGCGCAGCCAGCACCGATTTCTGGAAAAGTTCAGGAAATCCCCATCACCCCTCCCATCCCAATGTAAGTGCCTGCCATAGCAGGCTAGGCATTGCCCTGTCCTCCCTGCCCCTCGCCACTCTCCCGTCTTGGAACCCATGCAAAGCCTCGGCGAGCCTCCTCCCAGCTCTAAACCAGCTCCTGGTCTCACCAGGTCCCACCTCTCCTCAGGCTGGAGGGATGAGATTCCCAGATGCCCCCAGGAAGGTGCCCACTACGAGGAGGGCAGAGTCTCACCGAGGCCACCTGGAAGGAGTTGTTTGTGCCTCTGTGGTCCAGGTCGTGACACATGCAGGAAATAAACAAGGCGAAGATCTCGATGTCCCTGGTTGTGAGGCAGACGGGAGAGGGAGATCAGCCCCCTCCCACACATCCAGAGGAAGAATGGCTGCACGAGATGTCCAGGAGCCACCAGACAGGAGCTCAGGACACCTGGGTCCCTTTCCTGGGAAGCAGCCCTGGTTTGGAGTTTGACAGGCTCACTACTCCAGGGGTATGGGACTGTGAGCAAGTCCCACCCAGAAAATGGGGCTATGCAACTTTCCTCACGAGACTGTTAAGAGGGTTCCAGGAGGCGATGCATGTCGGGGGCCTGCCACACTGGAGGTGCCTCCCTATCCCAAAGAAGGGGACCCTAGCAGCTGCCAGACTGGGCGGCCAGTGCAACCACTCACTCGAGGTAGTTGGAGAGCTCCAGATTCTTGTAGAGCAGGTAGCAGAAGTGGGAGACAGAAAAGGCATGCATCCAGTTGTGGTAGGGGGGATCCCGGTAGCCCTTCTTCACCATCAAGCAGAACCTGGGAGGAGGAGAGAGGGCAGCAGAGGGGCCTCAGGCTCTCCTCCTCCAGGAAGCCCTTCAGGCTCTACCTTGCCCCATTCCTTTCCTTTACTTGTGGTCCAGGAGTCCAGGAATTGCCTCTCACTCAGGGATCTGCCCCACTCCCACAGACCGGGCCACTCCCAGTCACCCACAGAGACCCCTTTCCGGAGTGCTGGGGCAATGGATGTGAGAATGGAGGACAGAGGGAAGCAAAGCCCAGGGCTGCCTGCACGTGGAGGGGAGGGCTGGGGTGCGCACCGGGCCAGAGTTGGGCAGTCGATTTTGTAGTTGTTGATGAAATTCATGTCCTGCAGCATGCTCAGAATGGCCTGGAGAGAGCAGAAGGGAGGGATCAGAGGGACTGTCAGTTTCAAAATGGGTCCCCTGCCTTGGCCCTTCTTGAAGCCTCCAAAATTTTGGAATCTTAGAACTTTAGATCTAAACCAGAGAACCATAAAAAAACAAAACCCAAAACCTAGAGAACCATGAAATGGTAGAGCCAAGCGTTCTCAGTGCCATGAACTTTCAGAAACGGGATCTAAGTAAGGACTCTTGAAACCTAGCTCACACAAAATCTTAGAAACCCAGGGAGGAGGTACCAACCCTGAGGCCACACGCCCCGGGCACTGTTGGCTCTGGAGCAGCCCTTGGTGATCATCCAGTCCAGCCCCGAGCCCTGGGCGGGCCGTGGGGCCCATGCTGGCAGACCACACGCCCACTCCATCCCTGAGGGAGGCTCTCCAGCCTTTGGTGATGACTGTCTTGCCAGGAAGTTCCTATCCACATCTAACTTAAACCTCTGGCTCTTGCAATCAAATGGGGGAGGGCCAGCTCACCATGGAAGTGTCATCCTCGGGCAGAGAGCGAGGGGTGTAGGTGAAACTGGCAAAGTTGGAGTCAATGGCGGCCACAGGCTGGATTCCGTCATGGAGGAGTTTGGTGTATTCATCATCAGAGACCTAGAAGGAACCAACCAGGGTGTTAGAAGATGGCCTCCATCTCTATCCAGTGTCCTCACCCCCAAAATCCCACAGTGGGAGGGGGGACCCCCACCCAGAATGCACCCTCACTGGGCAAGAGATCACTGTTGTCCAACCCACATACTGTGCCTGCTTGCCTGTGAGAGCCCCCGTCTGTAACAGCCTATCCTTAGCAAAGACAGAGGATAGCCCTTCATGAGCCCCTCCAAACAACGTCAGCCTTTCACAGACACTTAACTCGAGGGTTCCTTCTTTCAGGGGGGACCTCCCAGAGTCTAACCTCAATCCTTCCGACCACAGCTTCGACTCTACCCACAAAGTCTGGGACCCTTTGATTTGGACACAGGTGAGAGGAAAATGACCACCATGCACTCAGAACTAAAGCCCAGGACCGTTTTTCTGAAACAGAGTCTGGGAATGAGACAGAGTATCAGCAGACTGCGGAGGACTGCAGGACCACTGTACGTAGGGGAGCTGGGGGAAGGGCCCTGAGCGAGCTTCCTAGCCTTCAGGAATTCTCAAGGTGGGAGTTCTCCCCGGATGTGGGGAGTTCTTCCCTGGGCTGGGTCCTGCTGCCAGCCTTGGGGCTGAAGCAGAAACTGCTTGGGAGAGGCTGCCTTGAAGGAGAGCAGGAGAACAGGAGGCGAGGCATTGTTCTGGGTCTATCTTCTTATCTTCAAGAGAGGGCAATCAGAAAACCCAGGCTGGTCCTGGGCCCCCGAGGAATTGGGAGGCAGGGAAGCAACGGGTGGGCTCCGGGGGACCCTGGGACCCTGAGAAGGACAGAAGCTCCGTGCAGGCCTCACCTTCATGTGGTACATCATCATCTCGTTGGCTAGGTGGCTGCGATACTGGGCTTCATTCACTTTCTTGTATAGGAGGGACTGGGGAGAGAGGGGAAAATGGGGCTCAAGCAAGATGCCTGTGAAATCCCAGGATGCCCAGGAAGGGGACCAAGGGGTCAGATAGAACCCCCCTTCCTGTCCCATGCTGTCCCTAGTCCGAGCCTTCAAGCTCCAGCCCAGACTAGGGAGCCCCCTCCAATTTTCACCCAGACCTCCCTCCCCTTGCTCCTCTTCCTCCCCAGGTCCTCTTGGCATTTGACCTGGCACTTTGAACCCCCTCCTGAGCCTGCGCCAGTCTTTAGTCATGGAGCTTCCGTCCCATAGCAGGGAAAGAGAAGCAAGGAAGTGGGAGAGCCTCAGGAACCTAACGGTTGGTTTCCACAAGTCAGAGCTGCCAATTCTGGACAATGAGACCCAACGTTTCCCAAAAAGAAGCTAACCAGGGGCTTGGGTTGAGGTTGCTTTGGGAAGAGGGTGGGCAGTAATGACAACTGGCGCTTTCCCTGATGCTAGGAGGCTAATGGGACAAGATAGAAATAGTATCCCCAATTTTCAGATGGGAAACTGAGGCCAGAGGTGACCAGTAGGTTCGGCAGCAGGAACAGGGCTCTGAGTTATGGACCCATCTGAACAGAGTCAATGTGGAGAGGAGAACAGAGAGTCCTGCGCCGGCTCCACCCCTGTCCCCACTCACATGGGCTATGCTGATGCCACAGTAGATGGAGAAGGCTGTCGCCAAGTCCTCGTCGAACTTGCTGAACCATGGTCCGTTAATCTTGTTCACCAGTTCGGCCACGCCAATGACCTCTGGGGACCGGAGAGGGGCTAGGACCGGCTGGTGGATGTGTCTGGCGGCGTCTGCCCTCCCAGGGTGTCCTCAAGGGACGTCCTGGCCAGGGTCATCCCGGAGGCCTTTCTGCTCCCGGACGCTAAGGCGCCAGGGCGGGGGAAAGGTCGCCGACCCTCCGCTCGGCTCCGCCCCATCCTGCTCAGACCCCGCCCCCGGCCCGGCCCGGCCCGGCCCGCCCCCCTTCCCGGAGCCTCCCGGAGCCCGCACCCTGGTTCTCGTTCTTGATGGGGAAGCAGAGGATGTTGCGCGTGCGGAAGCCAGTGCTGTCGTCCACGCCGCGGTAGAAAAGCGGGTGCGCGTACGCGTCCGGGATGTTCAGGATCTGGCCGGTGGTTGCCACGTGGCCCGCAATGCCCTGGTCAGCCGGGATGCGGATCTCGTAGCTCTGCCAGGGCGGTGATGGAGTAGGGAGGAAGTCAGCGGCGGCCACAGAGCGGACCATCGACTGTCCCGCCTGCTGCCCGTGCCCCGGACTACGGCCACACACACGCCCTCCGCGCGTCCGTGCCTCACCTCGTCATCCACCACACCCCCGTCGAACACCTTGGCCACCAGCTCATTCTGATCCAGCAGGAACACGGAGCAGCTGTGGGGAGACAGCCTTGGTCCACAGGGCCCTGACACTCCTCTCCGACCACCCCCACGTCTCAGGACTTAGGGCAAAGCCCAGATTTCTGAAGGCTGGAAGGAGTGCTCCGTTATGAGACGCTCCGGAGCGCGGGCTGACTCCAGACATTAATTCATCCCAGTGATTCCCCCCCCCCCCTTGTAGCGCCTACTGTGTGCCAGGGACTGTGTTAGGACCCACTGGGGACCCACGGACAGAAAAGCGGGCCCCGCCTCTGCTGTCATTGGACGTTACTAGTGAGGGACACAGGCATGAAATAAAGGATCACACAAAACATGACAGGGTCCCTCAAGAAGGCAGTGGAGGGGGAAATAGAGGGAAAAGGAAAAAGGGGGCGAGGACTGAGAACTGGGGCCTCTCTCGTGCCACCCTGAGGTAGATTCGCTTACATCTCAGCATTGCTGAGGTTTCTGGCCTCTGTGATGATCTCCTGGAGCAGGACAGAGACATCATCTGTGGGTGGGAGAAGCGCGGAGGGCAGTGATGAGACCAGGCTAGAGTGCTCAGACCAAGCCCTCTCTCCTCTGCTCCCCAAAACGCCCGCCCCCTCTCCCACCCCACAGCCAGGCACGGAGGAGGACAGTTCACTCACCCAGGTGAGTGAAGAGGTTCTTTGCCACTTGGAGAAGAGCCTGGAATGGGGAGAATGAAGACCATAGGGGTTGGTGTTGCAGAGGCGTCACCCTCTCCAGCCCTCTGCCTCCAACTGCTCCAGGGTCTTCTCATTCCTCCTCTAGGGCTCTCTGATCAGGCCGGGGACTGGCAGGGTCTAATTACATCATTTGGCTACCAAGTGAAGGGTGGGAAGTAGAGCCCCGGTGAAGGAGCACAGTAATCTTGAGCCCCAGATGCTCCTTCACCTCGGGCTCCCGCGGCCCAGACGTTGCTGTAGTACCCAAGTTGAACACTAGAGGACGATCGCACACAGTGCCTGCAGCCCGCGGCGCTGGCCTGAGGAACCACTGACCTCCCGCTTTCAGGAGCCTGTAGGGCACTAGGTAGCTAACTTCCGGCCATCAGTCCAGAAAGACAGGGCCTCTGCCCTTATGGGTGACGCTCTGGGGCTGATAGCCGGGTGACTCCGTCTCCAAGGGAGGCTCAGAGTAGGTGACTCACCTGGCATTCACACTTGAGCTTTTGCTCCTTCTGGAAGGCCAGGGTGCTGGTGAGCACCGTGCTCGTGTAGTGGAAGCAGTGCTGGATCACGCATTCATCCTGGTCCGTGAACCTGGGGCAGGTGGCAGGGGTCACCGGAGAGGCAGTGGACAGCACACTTGCCTTCCTGTTTCTCCCTGTTTCCATTTCCCCGGGAAGTCGACTCAGAGACGCATCAGCTAACCAGCACTCCCCTCTGCCGGGGCTGCTCGCAGACTGGGGGCTTTCTGAGGGGAAGGCTCTAATCCCCCTCGGACCAAAATGTGTTTTCCTCCTTGAACTATTGTTTCTTGAAGCCAGAGCTATGTCCCCTTCCACTGACTACGGATTTATCCAGACTGAGCCTAGGTCTCCTCCCTCAGACTAGAGACTTGCCCGGGCCAGAGCTAGGTATTGTCCTCCCCAGAGGCCACCAGCCTCGGGGAGGGGCAGTGGTACTACCCTGTCTTGTCCAGCTCCTGCCACTGGCCTACTCTTCCCAACTCTGCAGGCCGGGATTTGGTGCTGCCGTAAATCCTAACATGGTTGTGAGGAGGAGCCATCTTACTCACAGAGCCAGATCTCATCTGACAAGATAGCCCCCAGACCTTCTCTCAGCCCCCAGATCTCCATGCCTAGGCTTCTCCCCATTTTATGGCTGGTCTCAGCGTTCCCCGGCCAGGGTACCCCCCCACTCATGCTGGCTGCCCGAGGCTTTGGGTCTAGATCCCTACCCCCACCACCCTGTGTCATCTCCCCAGCTTCCCTAGTGTGGCATGTGAGGCCCCAGTCTGGTCCCATTCACCTCTGTCGCCTCATCTATGGGTGTCTCTCATACTAAGCCAGACTGAGATCCTCATCATTCTGAGAAAACCTCAGGCTCTTTCACACCTTCACACTTTCCCCACACTGTTCACTCTGCCTAGAATACCTTTCCCACCCTCCACCCTCTTGGCCCTGAAAATAAACTTCAAGTCTCGAAGGCAGGGACCATGACTGTGTCACCCAGTGCAGAGCTGGTGCCAGAGAGATAGATGGGAGGTGTTTGCTAAGCGTTTTAACTCTACGTCTGCCCTGGCCACCAGCCCCCTCACGCTCCCAGCTCAGGGGACCCTGGAGTCCCTGTTCTCTGGGCTCCAGGCAGCTTGTCTGCCGTCACTGCTCTGAGCTAAACCCCACCTTGGCGCATGCGCTCATTCAGCACTCCCTGAAATATGTGGGACCCAGAGATGGCTACAAAGCTGTCACCAAGCCCCATCTCATTTCCCTTCTGATGCCACCTCTCCTCCAGGTCTAGGGCCATCTCAGTGCCCAGTCCCCCAGCCAGCAGCCAGAGGTCATAGCCCCTGCTGAATCCCCTCCCTCTGCACTCCCCTCCGAGGGTTCTTTCCAAGGCCACCTGACCAGTGCACGGCTGGACACAGTAGGAGCCAACGTGTGCTTACTGAATGGTGCAAATGCTCCCACCACTAGGATGCCAAGCACAGATGAGCCAGATCCCACATCCTCCCTGCCTCAGCAGGTTCTGCTTCACCCCCATCTTCATTTCCCCAGGCCTAACCACCTGCCTACAGAGCTCTGTGCTGGCAGGTCCTGCTACTCAGGCCTACGACTCCCAGATCTCTGCCTCACCCCTGCAGACACTGTGCCTGGGCTTCTGACACCTCTATTGTCCCAACATCCCCAGTCTCCACTTTCTGCAGGACCTCCAGGCCCTCAAGCCTAGTCTGCTTGCTTGAGCTCCAGGACCCCAGCATTTTGTCAGTATCTCTGCATCCTGGAATCAGGACTGCCCCCTCACCTGCCTGTTCCTGCCTCCCTGTACGACTCAGGCACACTGCTAGAGCAGCTGGACCAAGTGTGGTATTCACAGACTGAGCCTGCCCCCAGGGCAGACCTGGCTCGCCAATCGCCCCACTGTTTCTCACTCAACTCATCTCCATACTCAACCCACTATGGCAGGCCGCTCCTGCCAAGTAGTGAGTTGGAGTAGGACATGAAATCTATCTATGATATCACTTCTAGACCCCAAACCCGACCGCAGTTCTTGAGAATTGCTTCCTAAGCCTCTTTACCTGACTCTGCCTTGCCCACCCCTCTGTTTCCTATGATTCTGACAGCTGCCCTGTCAGTGTCTCTAAAGTCCCTCAGCTTAGCCCAGCCCCCAACCCCTTCCCTTTAGCCCCTGTCCACAGTGGCAGTGATGCCCTGTGGGTCCCAGAGAGTTCCCCCATCCCAGGGCTCACCACCCCTCCGTCAGGCAGTTCCCAGCAGAAGTGCCAAAAGTGGGTGATGGCAAGTAGGGAAAAGGCCAGCACTCTACGAGTGGGTAATCCAAACCGGAGGAAGTGGACAGAGAGAAGGGGAACTCACTTGGACCTCAACATGACTTTAAATAAGCCAAAGAGGGTGATGGAGAGTCACCAATGACCTGTGTCTCAGTCAGCAGCAGCTGCAAGGGCACCTTCATAATCCCCTAGTTTCTTGCATCAACAAACCATTTGGCCCACCACTGCCGGGACGGTGTCCTCTGTGTGGTGCCCTTCCCTCACTGGCACCCCAGCAGGGCCCTGCCCAGCCTCTCAGCTCCACCTCCTGATCCACGTCACCCCGCCAAGACTCACAAGCCTCCTCCGAGCTTGTTGAAGGCGCAGGCCAAGGCCACCACCTGGTCAGTGGCCCGGCTGATGACAGGGACGCAGAGCATGGCCTGCAGCTCACAGCCCAACATGCTTTGCAGCTGTTGTACATCCTCCTGCAAAGGGGAGGTGTGTCAGGCAGGGCGGAGGGAGGGAGCGGGCTTCTGTCGCCCAGCCCTCCACCACACTCTGCAACAGGTGGCTCTGAGGGGCTCCTGGGGGATGGG
Organism: Eumetopias jubatus; assembly: GCF_037043125.1. Lineage (NCBI taxonomy): Eukaryota > Metazoa > Chordata > Mammalia > Carnivora > Otariidae > Eumetopias > Eumetopias jubatus. The sequence goes on from NW_028274819.1 coordinate 54,256,262, forward strand.
AAACACTACACACGGTGGGGTGGCTTGGGAGAAAGTCCCTGGGGCTTGTCTCCCCCATTCCCAGGCTCCCTTCTCCCAGAAACTCTGTCCCTGTGCCTTGTCCAGCCAGGCCATGGCTTACAGAGGTGAGATCTTTCAGCTGGATAGACTTCTTATCTTCCACCACGCGGCCCAGGCGTCCTGTCGTCAACTGGGGAGTGAGGAGAGGCTGAGTCAGGGCTTAGCTTTCTCCAAGGTCCGGGGACCTCAGACTCAACCTCCCTCCTGAGTCTGGAAGTTTCAGCAACTTCTTTAGCAAGTCCAAACAGTGGATAAAGTCAACACTGGGGGGGGCGGCGGGGGTGGAAGGTGGGGTGGAGGGAAGGTCTGCTCTTGACCAGAATCCCCTTTGGATGATATTAAGGTCTTCGCTAATTAGAAGAGAGAAAAGCAAACTCCAAAGATTCTCATTGATCTCAACAGATTCTAAGAGAGCCAGATCCAGAAATATTCCAACAGAAATGAACTGGTCCCAAGTAAGCCTTTCTATAGATTAAGAAATCTCTCTTAATGGATCCTGTTCATGATCCTGTTCGTGATCTCTCATAACATTTCTAAATAGATTCTGAGATCCAGATAATTCCATCAGAGTCCAAGAGATTCTAGCAGAGACCCCAGTCTCTCTGGGAAGATCCCTGGAGCGCCTAGCTGGCCCTAACTGCTCCCACAGACTCCAACACCAAGGCCGGATGGAGGACTCACCGGAAAGCTGGTTTCCTCCTCCAGCACTTTATCTCCAATGACCTGACGGGCAGAGTGGCGGGACCGGTTAAAGGATGGGCAAGGCCGGTCCCCTCGGAGACCTGGGGCCCCCCCGCCCCGCTCCGCCCCACAGTGCACCTGGGCCCTCACCTTACAGGAAAGCTGGAGGTTGTCCTCGGACACCAGCAGGAGGCAGCAGCGAGATGCCTGGGTCTCCTGCTGCAGCTGAGAGGCGGGGACGAAGAGAGGGCCTGACCGCGGGGTCTGGGGCCACCCCCACTCCCCACCTTCTCGCCTCTCCGAGGCTCCTCAGGTAGAAGGAGGGGAGGGGGGCGGGGCGCCGGAATCTGAATGAGAAGGGGGGCTCACGGGGCCCTAGGGCCCTGGAGGAACACCTCGGGGAGAGGCACGGGCACTCACGTATTGGAGGACTTTGAGCTGCAGGGAAGAGGCGTCCAGGTCGTAGAGTTCCCCTGCAGTGGCGAGGCGCGGGTCAGACAGAAGGCGCATAGACTCCCCCAAGGGTGCTCCACCTGCCGGTCCGGCCCATAGACCTCCCTTCCACTTGCCCCCCGGCTCCCCCAATCCCGGGTGCGCCCCACCCCTTAGGCCCGTCCCTTCCAGGTTAGATCCTGTCCGGGGCCCGGGGCCCCGGCCCAGCGGGATCCTCACCGCACAGCTGCAGGATCTTCCGGTCCTGGTCGGTGTACGCGACGCCGCCCTTCTGGTCTCCCGCCGCCCCCGCCGGGGGGTTCTGGACCGCTTCGGAGGCCGCGCCGGGCTCGCGCTGCTGCAGGGCCTGCACCCTCCGCAGGGCCACCAGGGTCTGGGGCAAGCCGAGCGGTCAGCGAGTCACTCGCCCCACCTGTACGGCGCTCGCCGCCTCGGGACCCTCGCCTTTGCGCAAACCATTCCCTCGCCCTGCGGTGCCCCTCGCCCCACCCCGTCCCAAACAATTCAGCCCTTAGCGCTCCACCCACCTGTGGGCTCCCACTGCCCCAGGAGCGTCCCTCCGTCCTTGAACAACTAAGGACACGGTTTGTCTCCCCTGCTAGCCCCCAGGCTCTTACTAGACAGGGCAGGGTCAGATTTCTTTTGTGTCTCTAGCACTCAGCGGAGTTCTAAGTCCTTGTTAAAGTCACAAAATCATAAAATCTCAGGAAAGAGCCTCAATATCATGAAGTACATAGTCCTTCCTAAGTATTGACCAGGTATTTGACTTGCCTGATCTCACTGTACCACACGCAGGTCAGTGCTATCCTTATCCTCCCTTTCGGCTCAGAGAGGTTAAGTGACTTGCTCAAGGTCACATAGCCCAAAGATGGTGGATTGGAACCCAGGTCTGTCCAGCTCCCCGGCCAGATCATCTTCCCACCCGTTGTGAACAGGGTCTTCAGCAGCCCCCATCTTACCACGGCCCTACCCCCACTCACATGCTTCTCCACTGCCTGCAGGCTCCACTCTTCACTGTCACTCAGCTGGCCACAGTGCACCTGAAGGAATATGAGAGGGGGACCAGCTGGGACATCCCCTAGCCTCCTGTCCCATGCCCAGCACACACCTGTCCCCGCCGACACATACACACTCCAGTCTGCGGGCCTCAATGATAAGCCTATCCTTCTGACCAAGCAGACGGCTCCAGGGAAAAGCCCTTCCTCCAAAAGCCTTCTAGGGCTAATCCAAAGAAATAGAAGTTTTCTGATCTCTGCCTTTGCAGACACTGTCCCATCAATAGCACAATCCAGGTGTCTAGTGAGGGAAGGGGGGGTGACCTCGGACCCCTTTCCATCTCCCAGCCCGTGGAGCCCTTAGGCCCTGATTATGAAATCAGTGGTATTAGCCTCAGCCTCCAGCTCCATCATTTCAGAGTTGCGGTTTGAGCTGCCCCTGAGTCTGCAGTAAGGGAAGAGGTTCAACATTTATGATGCATCTGCTGTGCCTAAAGAACTTGGGAGGAAGGATGGGTGAATGAATGAATGGAGTGATAAAGTGCTTGCCTCACATGTATGCGATTCTCACCAGCCCAGAAGGCAAGCTTCCACCCTGAGCATGGTTCAAGGCCCGGAAAGGTTGCATTGCCTTGCTCATGGTCACACAGCAGAAGGTGGCAGAGTCCGGGACAGCACCAACCACTCCCAACCCTTGTCTGCCCGTACCTTCTCCTCTCCGGACCCACTTTCAGCCCTCCCACCCCCCAACCTCCATCATCCTGTCCCTCTCCAACGTCCTTGTGTCAATCACAAGGAATACCCTTAGCCCATCTTCTGTACTTTGTGAAGGCTCTTCCCCCACCCCTGCTTGGGCGCTTGGTAAGAAAAATGAGAGAGAGAGAGGGTGGGGGGTGGCAGTCTGGGATCCCACTGCAGGCCCTGCCAGCCAGGCTCCCCACCTGCGTCACCAGCTTCCTGTGCCTACTCAGAGCTGCTCACCACCTGCAGGGCTCCCCACCGTGCCCGCACTGGGGTCCCTCCTTCATCCTCCCTTCCCAAGCAGCAGCCCCCGCCCACCTCTGCTCTAGGTCCCCTGCCTGGGGCAGATGGAGAGGAGGAGCCCAGCAGGTTCTCGGAAAGCTCACAGTCTGGCTGGGGCCGGATGGAGTGGGGGATGCAATTGGTAGGGTGCAGAACCTCATACCTGAGGAAGTAGGAGAGGACAGACTGCGTGGGTGGGAACCTAAGGGTTGTGGGGGCTCCGAAGGGGGCGGCATTGGGGAGGCTTCAGGAACTGGCACTGAAGTACGGGGAGGACACGAGGAGCCTGAAGAGAGGGGACGCTGCAGGCAGGGCTGTCCTGGCAGGGCTGGCGAGGAGGTGGCATGGAGATAGGAGGACCAGGGCAGGGGTAGGGTCCACGGGGCCACAGGGGGAAGGACCTTGAGTGCAAGGCCAATGAATTGGACTTTAGCTTCATTGTACTGGGGATCCATGGCAGACTTCAGCATCTCTGGACCAAAGATGGTGTTGAAGGTTAAGCTCTGGACGAAGTGCCGCCATCTAGGACTCCCACAGGACAGGGAGCTGAAAGAGGCTGGGGGCATGGTTCATTTGTGTATGGTTTACGTAAACATGTCGGTATTTTACCATTAGTAGATGGGGGAGGTCATCCTTCTTGTTCCTTCCACCTGGACCCATCTCTCAGGAGAAGGGAAGATTGGGACCCCACTAGGGCTGTGGGGACAACCAGTTCCTGGGTTGGCAATACGGCCTGGTGCCAACAGAGAGCTGGGAGACTGAATGAGAGCTTCAGCAGGCTGGAGACAGGGAAGTCCTCCTGTAGCCACTGGACCCCATCCCACCCCAGTGCAAGCTCCTGGGCTGCCTCAGCCCATCCCCGCCCAGCTTGTGCACACTCTCCTGAAAACCCTCAGCACCCGCCCATACACTCCCTTTCCCATGGAGTTACTCAGGCGTGTGAGCACACAGAGTACAGTACCGGACTCAGAGACACCCACATACCCACACGCACAGCAGATATACCATCCATGTGTGCACATTCATACCTGTACACAGGATACTTGGATTCACATATCCAAGAGCCATGCACACACTCCTGCCCCCCATATGCAAACATACAACCACCAGCACTCACACATGGCTTTTTGCTCATCCACAGGAACACACACCTACTCTTGCTAATCAGGGAGTGTGTCTGGGGCCCAGTGGGAACACTCAGTAGTTCAGTAGTGGGCACTGGGGCTGCAGAGAGGGTTGAAAGCCCAGCACATCCCTCACACCCCTCACCCTCACCAAGTTCAACATGGCTAATGGCATGCACACCTCATCCTCATGTAAGGAGCTGGTGTGGCTGGCAGAGCCAGAGGGAGGAATGGGCACAAATCATGCATCAAATGCCAGAGACCAGGGGCCGCCCACTCCTGGGACTTATCATCCCAGAACTGAAGAACAGAGTTAAAGACTCTTTGCACACGAAGAATCTGCAATCAAGGCACCTTGAGAGGCAAGCCGCAGACGCCCAGCCCGCAGCCACGCAGCCCTGCACCTGGCCCGCATAGTCCTCAGAGAGCAGTCCACAGACCATGCGTCCATCAGGCCCCAATAGTCCTTGCAGGGCTCCCTGTTTCCTTGCCAGCATTTTCTATCATTTGCAATTCTATCCTCATTTGGCTCAGTTGTTTGATGTCTGTCTCCCGACCCCTCCAGACTGCATGATCTGTGAAGGCAGGGGTCAGTCCCTGCTCCGTTTGCAGCACCTAGCACACCATGCCTGGTGATGCCCAAGAAACAGGTCTTCGATTGATGGATGGGTGGGAGGATGGATGGACAGATGGAAGGATGGATAAATGGATACCGAGAACAGAGACTCAGAGAAAGGAATGGGGCTTGTTGCGATTGGAGCTGGTGAGTCAGCCCTCCCCCAAATATCTGCCCTGTGGCACCCCCTTTATCCTTTGTACCCTCTGCCCTCAGGATCTGGTTGCAGCTAGGAGGTCAGGGGCTGCCTGCACTGCCTCTGGAAGCATGTGAGATCTAGCAGGTCACAGGATCTATCAGGTGTGTATGCATCGGGGAGAGGGGTGTCCTGGGGAAGTGCATTTCTACCTGAGGCACAGGCCTGGAGGAGAGGCAGGCTGTGAATAATTTAAGTACATTTCAAGAGCTCTTAAGAAAAAAAAAAAAAGAAGAAGAAGAAGAACTGCCCCAGGTCTTTGAGGAGGTGGACAGCTAGTTGTCGGGACCCTCTCCTGGCAGCCAGAGCCCCAGGTGGCATCTTGCTCAGCAGCGTGCACCCCACACCTCAGCCTCACCGGGATCACTCTTCTCCCAACTACCCTTCTCCCCACCCTGCCTTGGCTCATGCTGTTTGCTCCGCCTAGAATATCCTTTTCCTTCTGTGCCTGTCGACCTCCTACCTATGCGCCAAAGCCCCACTCAAATGCTGCCTCCACTATGAGGCACCCCTTGGGGCTCCAGCCTCTGCCACCAGAGCACCTGCTAGCAGCATTTATTTCATTTGGCCACTGACAGTCTGAGGTTGTGCCTGCTTTCCCCCAGATGGAGCTTCTAGAAGGCACCAATGGGTCCCACTCCTCTCTCTGCCCCAGCACCCAGATGGATGGGTCCCCGGAGCAGGGTTTTGCCAGAGTGCGCTAAATTTAAGTAACGTCAGCCCCCTCCCCCTCGGCAGCACACAACACACATATACACACAGGCCTTTCTCCCTGCAGGTGAAGGCAGAAGCCTGGACCCCTGGCCCAACCTGAGCCAAGGTGAGCCCGGTCATGCCAGACATCCTCCTGCCTGCAAGATGAACAAACTCCAAAAGTCCTCCTTCTCTTGCTAGAGCTGCTTCTCTTCTGACCTGGTCCTCACTGCCCCGCCACAGGAAATCCTTCTCAGGAACCTGGCACCCCCAGACTCTCCTCCCTCAACGGAAGTGGGCAACCGAGTTACCACCTCCCACTGCCCACCTCTGCACATTGCCCCTAGCCCTGCTCCTCTTCCAAGCCACCAGCTCTGGCACAGATTGGGACCAAAAGAGGGAGGGAAGCGGCGCTGAGAACTCTGTGCCAACAGCAGATCCGTCCCCTGCGGGAACAGAAGCTGGGGGTGGGGGAGCAGCTTGCTGGAGAAACCAAGGGGCCGGCGGCTCCCTCAGTCAGGCAGATGGGGAGCCGAGGAGACGAAGCCAAGCACTCCCTTCCTCTCCTCTCCCCTCCTCTCCCCGCGGCCGCTCCCCTCCCCCCTCCATTCCCACGGCCCTCCCCCGCCAGCAGCTCCGGAAAGGTCAGGCGCCTCCGAAACCTTTAATTCCGTTTTAATGAGCTCGGGAGGAGTCCCACGGGCGCACGAGGACCCCCTCCTCATCTGTCCACGTCCCCGGGTCTGGGCCTTATTGAGGCTGTGGCTTCCTCGGTGAAGCCGACCCCCAACAATGGCCATTTGGGGGCGCCAACCCTCGGTTCCTAGGACAGGACAATGATCCTGAACGCCCGCCTCTGTATGGGAGAAGGGCCTGAAAGAGCGGCTGAACCAGCCCCACTAGGCTCCGCCAAGCCCTGCCCGTGGCGCAGAAAGCCGGTGAGCTCCGCCAGGGGGCAGCAGAGGGCAGGGGGAGGCCCGGCCTGGGTTCCCAGCCTGACTGCCCGCCCCCCACTCCGCCCCGTCTCAGGCAGCGCAGCCTCCCCTTGCCGCTGAAGCCCCTTCCCCTCCATCACCCCCTCCAGGCAGCCCGCCCATCGGCGCCAGCCTCAGCCGTGGGGCTGGAGGTTTCCCCCGCAGCCCCTCCCGGTGGGCCTCTTCTCATGCTCCTGAGCTCCAGCCAAGGGAATCTGACTGGCCTTCCCACACTGTCTCTATTTGTCAGCGCCATGGCCATCCATCCTTCCTCGGGGTCTCTCAGGCCTTCTGTGGACACAGCCCCCCGCCCCTAACCCAGCGGGGAGGATGCCAAAGAGGAAGCAAGGTCAGGGTTGCGCCGATAGCTCTGATGGGGCTGAGAAGTGCAAGTGGAGCTTGTACAGGTCTCTGAATGTTGCTGACTGGGCCGATGACTTCGTCCTGCCCATCCAAGGTAGGGCGGAGGGCTGCGGTGTGGGAGAAGCCCAGACTCCTCCCAGACCCCCAATTCCCGCACTCCAGCCCAGCTTGCTGCTCTACACTCACACACACACACACACACACACACACACACACACACACACACACACCAGACAGGCTCCATCCGCTGTTCCTCCCTTGTTCCTCTCCCCGCCATCCCACCCCACACTGTTCTTACCAAGATGACGGCTGCCACAGCCCCAGCCTCCTTGTCCACCAGCGGCATGACCAGCACTGAGGGGGAGAGGGCAATGAGGTGGTCCTGCGGGGCCAATGAGGCTCAGAGATACAGAGCCAAGCCCCAGGGAGGGAGACAAAGACACAGACAGAGAGGCTGGCACAGAGACACAGAGAGACCCAGAGACCCAGAGAGACAGGGCGTCCTGAGGCAGCAACAGAACAACCACAGCAATGTCCCCTGCATGGAAGGAAGCCCCCTCACTTCACAACTCTTCTGTGAGCCTCCCCCCCAGCAACCCTGAGAGGGCAGGAAGCAGGTAAGGCTGAGCACCCCTATTTTACAGATTGGGAAACTGAGGTCCAGAAAGGGGAAGTGACTTGCCCAAGATCACACAGCAAGTCAGGTCTCCTGACTCCCAGTCTTGTGCATTTTCCACATCGAGACAGAGGACAGAGACCTAGAGAGACTGAGACACGAGGCAGAGAGACATGGCGGACAGGGGGCGTGGAAAGGAAGGAAGGAAAAACAGAGACAGTGACAGAGAGCATGACAACACTGCAGGCCATCTAGCAATAGACACAAGCACACTGCGGCCACTGGCCACGGAGCCCTAGTACGTGCCAGGCCCTTAACATGCGTTATCTCATTTGCTCCTCCTCAAAACACCCCCTCAAGGTAGGTTCTCTCATGCCCATTTTACAGATCAGGAAATTGAGGCTCAGAGAGGTTAGTAGCGCCTTAGAGAGAGAATTAGATGGAGGGATTGCTGGAGACACAGGGCAAGAGGAAGAAGGAGACAGAGATGAAGACAGGGATAGAAGGCCGACGTGATCTAGGGAGCAGGGGCACAGTCCCCCCTGCCCCTGCCCAGGTCCCCGCCCTTACCTTGGGTGTCAGGAGCCAGTGGGGCCACCAGCCTGGCCAAGGGCTTCCCCGGCAGGTCCGCGGGGCCCAGTCCGCTGCAGCCCAGCCGCTTCCGGGACAGCACAGCCTCTCTGAAAAGAGGACACCCTCCCACCTCTCAGTCTCTGGATCAAAAAGGAGCAGGCCCTACCTGGGGACACCCAGCAGGCCGGACCCTGCACATCTGCAAGGATCTAGACAATTTGACCTGCCATAGGGTGGACATGAGGAGGACACAAATAGAAGAGATGGGAACCCTGCCCCCCCCATGTAGATGGGCAGGCAGCCACAGTCTGGCCTCTGGTGCCCCTTGCAGGAACCCTGGGGCCCAGCGCGGGTCCACCAGAGCAAGTAAAGCAAGGGCTCAGAGCTAGGCTGCCTATGTTAAATCCTGCTGTGGCTACTACTCAACCTTGGGCAAGTGATCTACCTGTCTGAGCCTCCCAGGGAGAAAGAGTGTGGAGAAGAGTAGAATCCTAACCATCTCCATCCTCAGAAAGCCATTCTATATACCTGAAAGTAGTGTAATACTGCGTGTCAACTATGAAAAGGAAAAGGAAACATTCTAGAGCAACTTGTGGTGTTAAGCACAGGAGCACTCCAGAGGTAGTTGACATAACTAAAGTTTATCCTACATTCCCTATGTGCCATGCACAGTCCAAGCAATGCATCTAGTTTAACTCGGAATTCCCCACAATCCCATGAATTCAGTATTATCATCATTTCCATTTTCAGGTGGAGGTTAAGAACCTATCCAAGGTCCCATGGCTAATAAGTGGTAGAGTCAGGATTTGGACCCAGGCAGTTGGCGCCAGAACCCATACTCTTTAACTAGTGTGCTCAAACCTTCCTAAAGACCCGAGGGGGTATAAGCTTCCAATGGGATTGGTATGAATGGGCGTAGGTGTGATGGAGGGGCAGAGAAGGGAGGTGGTATAGGAAGAATGAGTTTCTATCTGCCCTCACCACACATACTACCTACCTTTCCCCTGGCCTCTAGCTCTTCCTGCTTAATTAAGTGCCTGATTTTTCACCAACTGTCCCTCCCCGATGATTAATTGTCCTGGGTTCCTCATCCCTCATGCTGCCTCCACTTAATTGTGTTTGTAGGAACTGCCTGGCCTGATGAGAGGAGAAGCCTGGGGGGCTGGGACTCCGGTGTGTGCGTGTGGGGTCACTAAGGGGAGCCAAGCAAAGGCCAGATGAGGAAAAGAGAGGGGGTTGGCCTCCAAGTCTCCGGATCGGGAGATCACAGCCTCTAGAGAAATCAAAGACAAAGAGGCTGGGCATCTTGGTAAAGGCCATGCAGCATTTGGAACTGGATCCATTCACTCTTGGCCTCTTGATTCAGAATCTACAAGAACCAGTGGTGTCTCCTACCTTCCACCCCTCACACCCTGGACCGTGAGGCTCCATGCTGTCCAACTGTGCCAAACACCCCAGGAGGGAATAGGAATCTAGGGGGGGCAGGAGGGCAATGCAGCCACGTTTCCTGATGACCAAATTGCTAAAGACTGGGGCTTCCTGGGGGCAGGGGCCCGCCTTGGTGACCCTCAGCCAAACCGCCTCTTGTTGAACCCACCCAGCCACTTGGCCTCCGGTGGTGTGGTTATTGGGCAACCACAAGGTGGCGCTGGTCTCTATGCTGCTGGTCAGTAAGCGCGGCAGCTTCATCCCCCAGATCCCTCGCTCCCCCTTTCGCACCCTCCCATCCCCCTGGGCAGACCAGAAGCTGCCTTGGCCTCATACCCCACCCCACCCCATCCCGGGAGCCTGAGAGAGGAGTCTGCCTTTAGCCTTTCTTCTGCACAAAACTCCCTCCTCTGTGCTCATGGCCCCATGACTCTCCAGCCCCACTCTCGTGAGCTCTAGACCCCTGATACCCAAAGGCCTCCTGGAAGCCTGTCCCGGGTGTCCCTGACATAGTCAAAGGCAGCCAGTCCCAACCTGGACTTGTTCTCTCCACCACACAAAGAGGCACAACCACCCACCTGGTCCCTTGTAGCTTGTCCACAAACTGTCCTAGCTACCTCCCTTTTCCTCACCTCCCCCATCCAATGGGGGAATCACCTCCCATGCATCTCTCACAACTGTCTGGCATGGAATTAGTGTCAGAGAGGGCTTCCCGGAGGACACGATGCTGAGTTGGGTCCTAAAGAACATGCAGAGGTGGGCGCCTGGGTGGCTCAGTTGGTTAAGCAACGGCCTTCGGCTCGGGTCATGATCCCGGGGTCCTGGGATCGAGTCCTGCACTGGGCTCCCCCTGCTCTGTGGGGCCTGTCTCTCCCTCTTCCTCTGCCTGCCACTCCCCCTGCTTGTGCTCTCTCTCTCTTTCTCTCTCTGTCAAGTAAAAAAATAAAATCTTTAGGAAAAAAAAGAACATGCAGAGGTTATCAAGGCAGACCAGAAGGGATGTGCAAGCAGGGGGAACCGCATGTGTCGAGGCTCAGAGGAGAGAAAGAACGTGTGTCTGCTGGATGGCCTGACTGCAAGGAGGTGAGTGTGGCTGGACAGCAGGGAGCAAGGCTGAAGAGGGCCCTGAGGAGCTAGGCATGATGCTGATAGCAGTGGGAGCCTCAGGACAGACTTGAGTAGGGGAAGGGGAAGGTCACGTTTGCTTTCAGCCTGATCGGTTTAGCTGCTGGGTAAAACTCTCACTGGAGAGGGAGAATCTGAGAGACTGGAAAGGTCCTGGCAGTGAGGGCCTCTAGTCTCAGTGGTCCCAGGACCAATGAGGAGAGGCTGGGCTGGGGCAGATCAACCTTGACTGAGCCCAGATCTCTCACAGAGCACTGGGGGGCCTCCAAGGGGCCTAAACCCTCGGGAGTCCTCACACCTTGGCACCTCGCTCTGCCCTCCCCGGCCCGGCCACATCCCACAGTCCCAGGCAGGTCTGTGCTAGGCCATGCTCACCCCAGCCCATGCAGGCAAGCCCTTTTCCTCTGCTGCACCCTTCCCAGAACTGTCGTCCTCCTGGAGGTTTTAAAGACACCCACAGACTGGAAGGCCAAGGAAAACGCCCAGGCTGAGTCTTCCCAACCCCGATGGGGGTGGGGGCTTTACATTCACACCCCAGTGGTTCCTCCTTCAACTTAGGACCCTCTGCCCTGCCTCATCTCCCCTCCTGACTCCTCCGTCCTCCTACCCCAGCTGCCAGGCTGATGGTGGGGGTGAGGGGACTCCACGCCCAGGGACCAGCTGTCCAGGTTGCAGGCTAATGACCCAGCCCTGGTGCCTGGGTGGTCATGGCTGCCCCAGTGACGATAAAGACAGATGGGCACAGAGTGGGGAGAGGAACGGGCGTGGAATTTATGACGGTTCCATCCCTTTAACAATTATTTGTTTAGTGGCAAGAGTAGAGAAAAAGGCTCTCTGTTGGGAGGGTCAATGGCCTGGAAAGAGCTGAGTGCCCAGGCCCCCTTCCACTCCTCTGAGCCCCTTCTTTGGTGAGCCCCACCCCCTTACTGAGCACCCTACCCCTACCCCCCACCCCCCAGAGCCTCAACCTCGCTCTGACTTTTCATCTCTCTTGGAGACAAATTATGATTCAGGCCGAGACCTGGACCCTCCTCTCCCCTTCCCTTTCCTCTTCCCTCCGCCAGAATGGGGGCCTCCAGAGAACAGACTATTCCCTGTGTTCCTGACACAGATCAGAGAAACACAGAGATTCTGCAGTGTGAGAGGACCAGGTCAGCTCTGAGGAAGAAATTTCTCAAGGTTGGGCCCTGGGACCCCCAAACGGTAGCGGAGGGACAAGCAGCTGGGCTGCTGTGGGCCGTGGTGTCCCCATGGCAGCTGAAAGGCCCCAGACTTCGCTGCAACCAGCAGTCGGTAATGAGAGGCTTCAAGATGGCAGGAGACACAATAAGAGGAGGAAGGCGGCAGGGCTGGGGCCTGAAATAGGCCGGGAGATTGAAGGAGCAGCGTGAGGGAGACGAAGATTTCCCGGAAGGCCCTCCTGCAGGCAGCCTCTCAGGAGGCTCTCCCCGCCAGCCCCTGGAATTCGGAGCTGGACCAGCCCTCACACACGGCAGTGTTCCATCTTGCTGTCTCCCAGGAGCCCACAGGGGCCCAGAGCGATTCCTTGGCCTGGGGGGTCGCAGCCACACCCTCCTGGATCCCAGGTCTCCTGACTCCCAGCCCACGGTTCTTCTGGTGGAAAGACCCATCCCTGAGGGAGGCCACCACGGCCCAGGCACCTTTTCTGGAAACCGGATCCTCCATAGTGCTGGGGCAACTATGGAGCAGGCCTCCTAGAGCGCCTGCGGCTGGGCCTCAGGAGATCAGGGAAATGGGGCTGGTTGAGACGGAGCCGCACAGGGAAGGACTGCGCTCAGGAGAAGAGGGCGTGAGCCAGCACGAGGGGGTAGGGAACCCAAAACACACCGTGGGGATGAAACTGGGCACCTGCGAGCCCACGGAGGGGAGGGGGCAGTGGCAGGAAGGGCCTCCCCACCCCACCCCTCCCAGAATTGTCTCCCCTGCCGCCCTCACAGGGCGCTAAGCCTGTCCTCTCCCTGCCGGGGCCTTATTTGTCTTTATGCCCCACCTCTATTCACACCTGTGCCCTTTCCCAGCCCTGCCAGCCCTCCAGGGTTTCCTGGAGCCGTGCCCCCTCCACTGGGCACAGCCAGAGCCTCGGGCTCCACCTTAGCCTGAGGCAGCTCCCCTGTCTCCTGCTGGGGCCAGAATCACAGGGGTCACTGTTGGAAGGACCCTGTACCCAGCCTCACCCATTTTATAGAAAAAGACTGAAGCCGGAAGGAAAGTATTTTTCTCAAGGGGTATGGCAGAGCACAGATTTCAGAGGAGGGGACTGAGCTAAACCTTCACCCCTAATCCTTGCTGGCCTGAATGAATTTTGATCTCTGTGTCCCTGGGATAGGGGCTGCCTCAAGCCTCTTGCCCCTTGCCAGCCTCTTCCTGGGATTTCTGAGCCCTGTATCCCAGCAGGTACTCACCTCCCCAACTCCACTGAACTCTGGGCTAATTGCATTGGAATATTCACTTTTAATTGCCTTTTTTCCTTCCTTATCTTTTGCAAAAGCTTTACTGAGTCCGAAGGTGGGGGCGGTGGTTGGGGGATCCTGAGAGGTGCAGAAGATCTGAGACCTCTCCAAGATGCCTGGACTGCAGACACCCCCTCCCAGCCCTCCTCACAGCAGAAAGCCTCAGGGGAGCATTCTCGGGCCCAGAGGGGGCAGAGCAAACCCAGCAGGATGCTCCCCTCCTGCCATCTGAGCCCATGGTCCTGCGTCCCTCTCCCAGGAAGGCCTTCCCCAGCCACTTGGAGGAAACTTCCTGGATGGAGCAAGCTCATATGAAGCAAAGCTCTTAGCAGTAGGATTGCTGGCTCCGAGGAGGAACGGGGATATAATAAGCATTCTTTTCCTTAAGATTCCGAAGACCTGCCAGGCCTATCCTGCCATCTTACAGATGGGACGGTGGCAACCAGAGAGGGGCACGGCTGGCTTGGTTCACACAGTCCTCGAGGGAAGGAGTTGTCAGGAGATGCTGGAGGGGAGAGTGTCACCCGCCACCCATCCCCTAGGGGAACCAAATGGGAGAACAGGAGGTGAGAAGGCTCTGGGTTGTTGGAGAGGCACCAGCTCCTCCCAGGCGGAAGGGTTGGAAAGAGGCCAGCATCCTGGAATTCAGGATCCCAAGTGCCGGAAGGGGCCTCAAGACCACCAGCATCCCCAGCACCAGGACCTCTAGCAGCCGCAAACAGCAATTCTTTCCACCAGCTCTGTGAAAGGGGAGTGTCTTGCCGGCCTCAGCCACTACCTGAAAAAGCCATATTCCTGGACGACGTGGCCTGTAGGAAAAGCCGTCCCCCGGGGAGTGGAGTGCTGCCTTCTAGTAACACCCCGACTGGTACCCACTCAGCCCTCAGCTCCCGACCTCATGCTCCCTGGGCCCACGCTGGCCCTGCGGTGCTGAGAAGGCAGTGACCATGTCCTCTGCGGCTTGACCTCCTCTGGACCAGGACTCCTGCCCGTCAACACTTTCTCATCTGACGAGTTCCATTTCCCCTGACTGTCCCCTGAATGGCCAGGAGACGGTGTCCCAGGCCTGGCTCTGTCTCACACCAGGTATGTGGCCTTGGACACGTCTCATGATGGAAGATAAGGAGACGGAATTCAATAGGCTCAGAAGTATCAGGGGACCACAGAGCCCCGAGCATGCTGTGCCTCATGTCAGGGATTCCAACATTCCATCCTGACAAAAACAAAACCGGACACAGTGTTTCTAATGGATGCAGTTTTAAGTGCTTTACTTGTGTTAAACTCATCTAATCCTTGAAACAACCCTATGAGATAAGTAACCAATCATTATTGCCACTTACAGACAAGAACCCTGAGGCCCAGAGAGGCTGAGTGCCTTGCCCTAGGTTATACAGCTAGTAAAAGGGAAGTGGGATTTGAACCCAGGCACTCAGGCTCAGAACCCACAGCAGGACACCTGTCTCTGTTCTCCCAGCTCTCAGACACCAGGTTCACACCATGTGCTCCCACAGGTCCAGCATTCTGTGATTCGGTGAGAACCTCCCCGACAGTTCTCAGAGACTGCTGGGGGTCTAATGATAAACCGTAGCCCCGACCTTCTGAGACTGGGCTCTGTGGAGGCTGCTGCAATTCAGAAGAGCTCTCTAGGTTTCTAGAAGAAAAAGTGCCCTACCAGTGGGCACTTTCCCTGTGCTGTCCACTGCCCCAACACAAGAAAAGACATTGCTTCTCCCCTCTATGGGGAGTCCGTGACCCAGCCAAGGAACCCCAGCTGGCAGGGAAGCTGAGGTCAAGGGCAGTTGGGGAAAGTCAGACTGGGTGACTTTGGAAGGTCTCCCAGGCCTGAGATCCTTGATTGCAGGAGACGCAGTAGGGTACAGAATGGCTCACCGGACTTTCCCCTCCTGGGGCAGCTCGTGGGGGGGGTCCTCACACACCAGCCGGGACTCCCCATCCAGCACGTAGGTGTAGACAGTCTCCTAGGACAGAAGGTGCTCGTGAGATCCTGCGGACAGCCCTCCCAGCTGCCTTGTCCCAGTGCAGATGCGGATCTGGGTGACAAGGTCACAGATCCTCCGTTAGTGGGCTCAAGCATCTGTTTGTTTTTACTCCCCAGGTGATTCTAACTTGCTGCCAGGGTGGAAAAACTCCTCTATGAACTTATACCTCACTCTCTCCTCTTGGAGGGGTTCTGGGAGCCATGAGCCACCCTGCTGGCTTTCCTTGTCTATCACCCCAAATCTAAGGTGCTGGGGAGAGAGTCTAAAGGGCTGAAAGCGCAGACAAATCCCACCCACCATCCACCCCAAGATATTTCCCTGCTGTGACTCCAGCCTCAGCAAACCATAACAGAGTGGTCCATTCAGGGCTCTATGGCAGGAGGGGCTCAGAATGCCCTGGAAGCTTCCCCCCTACCTCAGAGACACAAACAATTCTATAAGAAACCACACACTGTGACTCAAGCCAGAAGGACTCCCTGGAGGAAGTGATCTTGAAGCTGTAACTGCAGTGAAAATTAGACACATTTGGGGAATGGGTGAGGCATAGAAGAATGGCTTTGGGCCTGGGCGAGTCGCAGATAAGCAGTGTAAAGAGCACAGAGCATTTATGGAACTGACAGTGGAGGCAGGGGGCACAGGAGGTGGCCTTGGGGTCAGCAGGGCCTAGAAACAGAGCTGGGGGGGAGGCTGCTGTGAGCCCTGAGAGAGGAGAGCAGGTGCGTATTTTGGAATGATCACTCCCTAGAGTGAGATCAAAGCTCTCTTCAAAGCTTTGTCAAGTCTTCAGCTTGTCAGTGTGCCTTCCCCAAGGGCCCAGAGCAGTCTTGGCCTCGGTTCCAGGCCACGTCCTGGCAGAAGCAGTTGCCCTCACTGACCCATGGGTGAAAAGCCACATCCCCTCCAAGCAGGACTGGCCACCCGAGGGATCCATAACCAACTCCCATCAGCACAGCCTCAGCGGGTACCCCACGGCCCCACACTCTGGGAGGGAGGGAGACACAGAGGCCAGCGCTGCCCAGCAGATGCTGTGCCCCAGCTGGGGGCACCCACATGCCCAGCTAAGTATCCCGAGGGACACTGTTTTCTTGGGAGGGGGAGGGAGGACTCTCCTCTCTGCTGATGCTATCAGGGAGGGCTTCTGGAGGAGGTGACATTGGAGCTGGGTGTTGAAGGCCCACCCCTAGTACGCGTGGAATCCAGTCGAAGCTGTTGCCCTTCGACCACTGTGAGCATCCACAATCCTGCCAACCACTCTTGCTGTCTTTGGCTGCCCCTGCCCTCCCAGCCCCAGGAGTTCTTCTAGTCCTACTGCCAGAGAATGTGAGCCAGTTCATTGGTGGTGTGGGCTGAGGATGATAGGGCCTGAGAGCAGTGAGAGGGGCAGGCACAGGCCGGGCCTGGAGGCCCCCTGTCCTTCATGGGAAGGGTCTAGGCGGGGAGGTCAGGGATGGAGAAATCGGTGGGAGGGAGGCCTCTCCTCCTTCTGGTCCACAGTCCTTGCAGCAGCCTGGGAGGGGCCTGAGCGGTCTGGCCCAAAGAGGTTAGGAGACCCCCCCACCCTAGCACCTAGGGTCACACAGAGAGCCTGGCCCTGGCAGAGAAAGGTAGCTACACTGGGCTGGGGGAGGCGGGGAGGACAGATACTCATCACTTCCGGATGTCCCTCTGCCTCCCACCCCCTCACTCTCAGCCCTCTGGGTTAAAATTAGCTGAGTTTATTGGAGAGAAGGAGGGAACCATCGCAGACACATCAGCACCATCTGCATTTGGGGCTGCCTGCCACAATGGGTGCTGATGAGGAAGCCAGGTGCTGGTGGCTCTCCTCACTGAGGGGGAGTATGGAGACCCCTCCTCCATTGCCCTGCCCTCCCCCCTCCATCTCCCTCCTTTCTCTGGGGACAGAGCAGATCTCCCATCTCCCCCCACTCCGTGGGGGCAGACTGGAACCCTGCCATTCCTCCCTCCCACTCCCTGGGGGCAGAGCAGACACCTCCCATCTCCCCACCTTCCAGCTCCCCGCCTTCCAACTCCCCGGGGACAGAGAAGTCTCTCCCATCTCCCCTCCCTTCTCAGGGGGCAGACAGTCTCTTTTCCTCACCTGTCCCCAGGGGCAGAGCAGACCCTTCCCATCAACCCTCCCCCCACTCCCTGTGGGCCCTCGAGACTCCCTCTAATTCCCTGGAGGCAGAGAAAACCTCCCATCTCCCCCCACTCCCTGTGGGCAGTCGAGACCTCTCATCTACCCACCCCTCACTGGGGGCAGATCACACTTCCCATGTGGATGGGGGGAGGAGGGACCCCTCCAGGAGAGGGGGTGTGCTGAGACCCCCCATGCAACCAGTCCCCAAAGTCAGGGCTCCCTCCCTTAGCTCATACAGGCCTCTTGGATGAGCTAAGGTAGACATGTCCCACCATCCCAGGAACCTGGTCGCCTGGACCACAGCTGTCTTCCAAGCCCCCAGCTCTGGAGATATAATTAATCCAGTTCAGGGCATCTATACTGGCACAACCACCAGGAACCCTGCCTGGGAAGACCTAACTAGTCACCTCCTCCTTAACCCTCCCAGGACAGCCCCAATGGCCACAGAAGGCCCCAGGACAGCCTTGTAGATGCTGACCTGCCAACCTCCCCACCCCCTCCTTTCCAGATGTTTCTCCATCCCAGGCCAGATGTTGCCTCAGTCCTGTCCTTCTCTGGGAGGATTTATTTTTGGGCGCCAACACACCACCCACTTCCTACCAATTTCACGCTCAATAAAGCTCAATCATTAGCCCTCCTCCTGGGCTCTGAACTTCTAGAAGGTTTGAGAAGGCAGAGCTGAGGAGAGAGAATGGAGATGCTTAGGTGCCAAGCCCCATTTGTCCCTGTCATGCTGTGTGACCTTGGGTGAGGCACCTCCCCTCTCTGGGCCTCTGGGGGTTCATTAATCAAGCAGATGCAGATATGGTAGACTTGCAGGGGTAGGGGTGGGGAGTGGGGGGGGTGAGGGGTGTCACATTTTGGCCGAGGCTGCCCTTGGCTGGTGTCTAGAGTAGGGAAGAGGAGATTCAAGGCTATGGGAACCCAGATGAGGCATCTCCTCCTCCAGGAAGTCTTCTGTGCTCCTTTGGCAGGTTCAGATCCCCCCACCAGGCTGAGAGCTGCTTCAGGTCTCAGGGGCAGTTTGCTCATCCTATTGCCTAAGGGGTGAGCAGTGGCCAACGGAGCCAGGTTGAGGAATGGCCTGGAGCAGCTTACGAGGGCCACAGTCCCCTCACCAAGGCACTCTGGGCCCAGACAACGAAGGGGGCCGGGTGACCATGGGCCCAAGCAGCCATCCTCCACCTGCCCCCAATCTGCAATCATCCGTGGTGCTGGGATAGGTCAGAGAGAAGCCTAAAGTTTTCTAGATGTCATCTTGTCCAGCCTCCTATCTCCAGGCAGGACACTTTACCTTCGCACAGACTCATTCAACAAAGCTATGCCTCTCACTCCAGCTCTTCTTGGACTTGGCATCAAGGAAGTTCTTCAGCATGTCTACCCTCCATCTCTTCTGCTACGTATTCCAAAGCCCACTTGACTCCACTATGTTCTAGCTATTATCCTAGGGGAATCCTTTCCATTATTTGAGACACGATCTTTCCAATTAAGCTCTAAGTCCCCTTCTGTCTCTGACATTCCAGAATTCCTACGTAAGTTCATTCTTTGGGACTTAGCTTCAGCCCTTCTCTTTCAGGACCCCCTCTCAGAACACTTACCCAAAACCGTCGCTTTCCTACGAGAGCCCTCTGGGCAGGGACCCTGCCTCTTCCTTCCTTCTCAACTCTATGTGAGGTACAGCAAGGAGCTGGGCAAAGGTTTGGGGGGTGGGGGGAAACATGGGGCAAGGCACCTACCACTTTGGGGAGCACAGCCGAGAGGGCTTCCTTGACAGCCCGCTGGAAGCCCGCAATGTGGATGACGGAGCCCAGACTCAGCAAAGCATCCTGGAAGAGACAAAAGGGCAGTGAGGGCTTTTTCCAGGCAGGCCAGGGCAGCCCCATCTGCCCAGGCAGCTAGGAGCACAAACTCCCCACTTAAACCAGAGCCCAAGGCTCTCAGACACTTGAATCCCAGGACCTTAAAATCTCAGAATCCAACAAGTCTTAAGACCCTAGTGTGTCCAAGTCCACTCATCTTAGTGATGGGGAAAGGGGGCTCAGAGAAGGGTCAGGGGCTTAGCAAAGTGCTCACGGTAAGTCAAGAGGTCAAGTCTAGATTAGCCCCCAGGCCTCTTGTTCTTTAGCCAAGGACAACTCTGGCATAGTAGTGAAAGCACAACCTTCCATATTAAAACAAAGCAAAATAAACAAGCAAAAAACCCCCCCAATTTGTATCCTGGGTTGAGAGTAGCGAGAGTCCAAGGGGTGCATGAGCCCACAAGGTGGGAGAACAGTTGGGCCAGCCTCTGGCAAGATAGAGGAGGAAGGAGAAGTCAGCCTTGACTGCCTCACAGCCTTCGCATCCCAGGAACAGGCCTTGTCCTTGGAGAGCCGGAACAGAGACAAAAAAGGTCCATGCTTCTCACTCTATTAACTTGGCTGAGCCACAGGGATCAAAAAGAAAGGTAATGGAACAGGGGATCTGGGGCCAAGGCAGGCTCATGACTCATACGGTCCATTCAACCATGCCCTCCCTGCTAGCCCTTGAAGTTCTTTTCTGGGATGGCCGGGTCTGTGTTCAAAAAGCAAAATGATTAACCATAGCAGGAAGGAGACATGACTTGGCCCCCATTCATGTAAAAATGTTATGAGGTTGAGAATCTTAGTGAACCACATGTGCTGCATGAGCCCACAGTGTATGTGTGGCTGGAAATAATTAAAATGCTGAAACTGCAGGCCATATTAATAAAGATCTGTTAGCCTGAATAGGCAAGATGACAGTTCTGCCACTTCTGTAGGTGGATTAGATACATCCCCAGTGCATTGTATCCCAAGTAAGGACAAGATGAGACTCATTCACAGGTAACGTATGTAAGGAGGGAACTAGAAACAAAGTCTTGCATGTGGCTGAGAGCAGAGAACCTGGGGGTGCCCAGCCTACAGCAGAGCAGACCTATGGGTCTCCATCTTTGACTCCAATCTCTCAGGCTTTCCTGAGCAGCAAGACAGGACTCTGTGGCCCCCGGGACAGGCTGGAGACCAATACGTTTGAAGGATGCTGGCCTTGGCCCAGTGGGATGATGGACCTTCTTCTAGGCATAGCCACACCACATAGGCAGAGGCCACCAGGAGAGAGGGAGGAGGGGAGCTGCCTGTCCCTAAGGGTGGGCAAGAATGGACTCAGGTCCCATTTTTCAGAGAGGCCACCAAGAGGAGTCCTGTGCTGGAATCCAGGAGAAGCCTGGGGTCTAGGCTTCAGCTACAACGTTCGGCCATGCATCTTCTTGGCTTCGGTCTTCCCCCTCATCGCCACTGCCACCGAGTCCTGTGTTCCCAGGAGTGGGCGGCAGCAGCAGACCTTCTCCCCAAATGCTCACTTGCCATTGCTCTCCCCACAGCCCAGCCTCCCTCCGGCCCCTCCCGCTGCTCAAGGATGAAGACACATTTTAGTCACGGAGCTATGTCTCTGCCCTTGGACATCAGAAGCTGCTGATCCAAACATTAGAATCCCCCCATTGGATTAATTGTCCTTTAACACTTAGGCACTCCTGATCACAGTTCACACACCCCCCCCCCCAGCACACCCTACACCCGGCCACAGAGCCACCTCAGAGCCACAGAAGTGCCCAGCACACCTGCAGACCACATCCCCCTCTCCCCCAGGCACACACACACACAGGTTCACACAGGGGCAGCCATTTCCTTCTGGATTCACAGGGCCAGGGCTCAGGAACCTGTCCTTCACTGGAATTGGTGGGTGCCTGTCAGGCCTTTCTTCAGATGGGTCAGCTTTCTGTGACTTTTCAGACTAAGGGCAGAACAAAGGCGGGGACGGGGGGACAGCTATGCAGATAGTATGCACATGGACTACTGTGGCCTTTTGAGGTCAATTCTGCAGACTAAAAGAGGGGAGAAAGAGCTCACGTCCCAAATAATCCCCAAATTTAGTCTGCCCACTCAGGGTCCTCAGGCTGAGGCTCCCAGGTCAGGGCCTCAGAAGGCAGTGCTGGTTTGGTTCTGTTCCTGCCTGGCAGAGGGGGGTGGCTGGGGGGTAGACAAGCTGAGCCCTGGAGTTCTTGGCCTCCGGTGGAGTCTGATGTGTGTATGCTGTGGAAGTTGGAGAAGAGGAGCCAAGGTGATGGAGTGAGTTCTGCTGAGGGGCGAGGCTTGAGACAGCTAAATCTCCTCATTTGACGGATGAGGAGACCGAGAGTCAAAGAGAAGCAATGTCCCATTTATGGTCAGCCAGCGAGTCAGGCAGAGCCAGTCCGCAGCCCAGGTCTCTGCATCTCCAGCCCCTGTCCGCCCCCAACTCCCTTGCCAGGGGGCTTAGAGAGGACAGTGTGTCCTTTGCTCCAATTGGTGGGCTCCTCTACCTGCCCTTTACTTGGATTGGGGGCTGCCCTGACCTGTCCTTTACTGGAATTGGTGGGTGCCTGTCTGGCCTTTGTTCGGATTGGTCAGCTTTCTGTGACTTTTCAGACTAAGGACAGGACAAAGGTGGGGCCGGGGTTGGGGTGGGGGACAGGAAAGGAAACTTGAGGAGAGTTGGGGCAGCGGCAGAAAGGGGCTTCACAGCCTTGGCCAGCGCGGGCTGGAAGCAGACATGGCCGATGAAGCCCGAGGCTCCCTGCCTGGCATCCTTCTGCCCATCCCCCTCCTGGCCCAGCCCTGCCCTGCCTGCCCCATGAGTGTGTGGGGGGGGGCAGGAACTGCAGCTGGGAAGACCACTCTCATACCTCGCTCTCATAGGGGCCTTCAAACCCTGAATCTTCCCCGGATCTCAAAGCAACTTCACCTCCACTGCATCAGCTCGGGGAAGGAAATAGCTCAGATCCCAAAGCCCATGATGTGGGGGTGCAGAGAGCAGAGTGGCTGCCTCCATGAAGGGAGAAGAGAACCGGTGGGAGCAGCTGAGAATGAGCATGCCTCTGTCCAACATACATGCGCACACCATCACACAAACTGCACACACACACACACACACACACACACAGAGAAACACAACTGTATATACAATCCACACACACACACATACACAGCCCAGGCTCAGAGTGGGGTGAAGGACGTCACATTTCCTGCCCTCTCAGTTTTTTTGAACAAACATCAGTATAAATATCAACATAACAACCAGGCAATCTCCCAGACCCCAGGGGAGAATATGTGGTATGTAGAAAAGAGTGGCAATTTCCAGGCCTGTCCCAGACAGAAACTCTGTGACCTTAGCAGGCCCTTTTCCTCTTCTGGATCTCAGTTTCCTCGTTAGTGAAAATGGGTCCTTCCAGCTCTGCAACAGATAGTTCTATGGTTCTGTGGTTTAATTCAGTGAGGATGGCTGGCTGGCTGGAGACTTCCTGCTTTCACTGGCTCCCTACCTGAAGCTCTGTGGTTGGAAAGAGGGCCAGTCAGCACCGTAGACAGTGCCTCCCCCCCCCCCCAGCACTAACTCCAGGTACCAAGAAAGGGGAGTCTGTTAGGAGTCAGGGCTCCTCTGGAGCCAGTACTGTGCCTAGATCAGCATTTCTGTACTTGTTTGGGGAGGGGAAGGGTCTAGACTAAATTACTTCTAACTCCCTCTTGATGCTTAGGATTATATGAGGCCAGAGACCTTGGCCTTAGCTCTTCTGGTGCTACCAGTGCAGGGACTGATGCCCATCTTGAGGGTCAGGGTCACTGTCACAAGCTGCCCTCCTGTCTTGCCTTCATGAGTCTCTATGTCTTTTCCCACCTCTTTAAACCCTCCTATTGCTCTCCCCACTGCCTGGAACCTAGAGCTCACCCCTCCCTTTCAGGAAGGAAGCCTCACAGTGCTGCTGTTGGTGGCCTAGAAGAAGGTAGTAACATCAAACCCAACAGTCAAGTCCCTCCCAAGACTCAAGCTGTATTACTGGGACTGGCCATATGGACTGAGTCATCCAACTCTGCTTGTGCTAAGTCTCCTGGGTGGCCTGGGGGTGGGGGGTCTCTCTGTGGGCCTTGGTGTCTCCTTCTCTGAAACTTGGGTGTCCCTCAAGATCTCCAGGGTCTTGGAGCCCCTCTCTGCCTCTGTTCCTCTTCCCTTCCCTCCCCTCTGGGCTGTGTGTCTCTCTCAGGCCCTGTCTCTCCTAGTCTCTCCAAGTGGATCTCTCTTCTCTCCATGCCTCCCTTAGCTGATGCCCAGCTCTGTCACAGGCTGCTTTCCTGTCATGTCTCCACGAGTCTCAATGTCTTTTCCCACCCCTAACCCTCTCTCCTCTCAGCTGGCTTCTCTCCCACCTCTCTCCTGCACACTCCACCCCCACGCACTCTTACCCTCCTGTCCGCTCCTCCCCCAAACCTCCAGGCAGTCCCCTTGAGAACTTGGGGAGAAAGCACCTGACCCAAGATAGGTACCCACAGAATGGGGGAAACCCAGGGGGACAGCCATGTTGGGAGAAATTGGGGGTGCCAGGGCAGATGCCATCTACACTCTTCTGCTTCCTGCCCCCTGTTTTGCTGATCAATATGTAGTCCCTTATCTTCCTGGAGAATGGGGACCCTTCTAGGGTAAAAGAGAACTTATCCATTTCTGTGCCCAGGACTGACAGGTTGAGCTGTTGTGCCAGGGTGACTAACAGAACTCCCCGTAAGGAAGCCTCCTGGGGGCTCAGAGCATGGAGGCTCCCTTTGGTGGGCCCTCAGACCCTGTCCTGAAGTCCGACACCCCAGCCTTCCTCTGTGGCTCCTCACAGCCCTCACAGCATGGCCCGCCCTGTGGAGTCAAGAGATGGCAAGGAAGAACAAGAGGCAGGCCCTCCTCCCTCCCGTGCTCCCACCCATGCCTGCCACCTGCTCAAGGAGCCGCCTCTAACAGACACGCACGTCTTAGATACTCCGAGAAGAGCTAGCTACCTGTGAGCACTAGATCTTGCACTCCCAGACCTCCCCTCAACAAGGCTGAGCCGGACCAGCAGCAAGAGAATAGAGGAAAGAGGCTTGGTGATCCTGGGGAGACCTGATCTGAAAAAACAGGCAGGACAGAGTCCCAAGCCACAGGTAGACTAGCGCAAATGTCAGAACCCGGCTTGAGTGGGCCGTCAGGCTTGGGGGAGGGGACGGGACCTTTCTCAAACACCTACTGTGTGCTAGAGGGAGCCACCAGTGGCTCTCAACCATCTGTACCCACCAGCATCCCCTGGAGAGTTGGCTAACATAGTTTGCTGGCCTGACCCCCAAGTTTCTGATACAGTACATCTGGGATGAGGCCGAGAATCGCCATTTCCCACACATTCAGAGCTGCTGTTGTTGGTGCTGGCCTGGGGACCACATTCTGAGACCCAGGGGCATACACCACCTCTAATCCTCCTGCGGGCCCTGGGACGATTGTTTTGTTTTGCGTTACTGCTGAATAGTCGACATACACTATTACATTAGTTTCAGGTTACAACACTGCGATTCGGCAATTATATACCTTACAAAATGTTCATCACGGTAAGTGTAGTCACCATCTGTCACCTTACTACCTTAGGACAATATTATGGGAGGTGCCTGCTTTGATCCTCCCGTTTGATAGGTGGGGAGAGGAAGGGGCGGGGCCTTGCTCAGGTGAGACCCGCCCAGCCTCGGAGGGCAGCCCGGGTGACTCACGCCACCTCTACCTCTTGAGAGCAACTCCTCACCGAAGGTCCCGAAGGAGGGGAGAAGCGGGGCTGCTGGAAGGAGAGAGTGCGGGGGGGACAGAGGGGTGACATGGACAAGGGCCACCTGGAGCTCAGGAGCCCAGCCCTAAAGGAAAGGCCTGCCCTTCCTCGTCCTCCCCCCTCCCCCCACCCCTCCTCCTCCCTCCTCCCGCCCTTCGCAGACTCCGGCTTCAGTTGTTACTCCAACAGGGCCGCGTCTCCAGCCTCTGAGCCACACTGGAGACACGTGCACTGTAGAATACACCTGAGCCCAGTCCTGGCGCCCGCCCCGTGGGTGCCCCACCTCCCGGATGAGCTCGGCCCCCATACTGTGGGCTCTTCCCCTCCAATATGCCCAACCAGATCCTTCCCCCTGGCCCTGGCCCTTTCTAAGCCAGACGAAGCCAGCTTCTACTCCAGATCCTGCCTCCTCCCACACGCCCTCCAATTGTCCCAGGCCCCCGCTGGATCCCTCAGGGGCTAGGTTTGGGGAGGGATGAAGCCTGGGAGGAAGGAAGGAGTTGGGGAGAGAAGGTAGACTTGTGTGAACAACAGCTCTCTGGGGGCCTGACTCCCTGGAACTTAGCACCTAGGGTCTGAGGTCAGGAAAGGAGGGGATGAGGGAACAAGCCAGAGCGGGCAGAGGGAGGGCGGCAAGAGCTGAAAGTGCGGAGGGGCAGAAGGCCCCGGGAGGCGCACATCAGACCAAGGGGGGCCAGGACAAGCTCCTGGCTTCCCCATCTTCCGCTGCCTCATCCATGTGACAGGGTCCGTAGCGGGCCATCCTCATGGCACATTCTCCTCCATGCCACAGCCTTCTTCCCGAGCACATCACCAGCATCCCCCGCATCACAGCTGTCCCAGTCATTCTGATCACCCGGTGCCTCTCCATCCTCGACTCCTGGCACAGCGAGGTAGTCACAAGGAAGCAGATGTAACTCGCTGAGAGTCAGTCATGCCATAAGAGAGAAGTCCGGGAAGGAGGAGGGCGTGAGCTCCCTGTCCCCAAGGTTATGCTGGGGAAAGGCCTTGGTGAACTTGGTTGGCCTCCAGCTCTGGGTGTCTTGACCCTAAATGTCTTCAAACCTTCCTCAGCCTCACCCCTCACACAGTCTTCATGATGGGTTCAGAGCTGGGCAAAGCACATCCAGGAGCCTCTGAAAGGCAGACACAGTGGCCTGAGCAGAAGGGGATGGAGAGGAGTGACCCGCTGGGCCAATGCCCAAAAAGTTTCTGTCTTGAAGGAAATAATGACAAAAAGGAGAGCTGGATACATGAATGAATGAACACACCAATGAACTAATGAATGAGGGACTGACCTCCCTTCTCTGGGTCTCCCTCCGGGAACTTTCCCAGGCAAATCTGACCTTCCCCTGGGGGCACTCACAGCCCTGCGCTCCCCCCCGCCCCCTGCAGGGCGCTGCTGCATTTCTCCTACTTCCCACTGGTTTTCCCATCAGACTGGGAGCTTCTTAGAGGCCAGAGGTTGTGACCTATTCCTCCCCAGGTCCCCAGCTTCATCCAGCCCATCACAGGTGTCAGCAGATATTAGGTGAGCTATAAAATGATCAGTTGGACTCCTGAGCACCCAGAGCCTTTGGGCGGTGAGGGGTACATTCCATCACCGAGTAGATGGGTGGACCCCATGACCTCTGGGGGTTCCCAGGCCCCGAAGACAGCTGAGAGCTCTCAAAGTTTCCCAGGTCTGGCACAGTGACTATCTTAGAGAAGGAGCCTGAGGAATGAGGGTGCCTTGAGCTGAGAGCTTTTGGAAGCCTTTCCAAGGCAACTCCATGGGCCACAGTGTCCTTCAATGCTTCAGGATCATCTCCCAGAACAGAAGGCGCTGGGGACAACATTTCAGGGTGGAGGGGCTCTTCCCTGAGAGGAGTACTATCACTATCACCTTCTTTCATGACTGATGTCACCTCCTCTAGGCAGCCTTCCTGGGTGGGTCACCTGTCTTCATCCCAGGCCTCCTGAGAATTCCTGCAGGACCAGTGTCTAGAGGGCCCTAGGTCTCATGGAGCCTAATCCCCAGCTTGATGGGGGTAGCTTAAGGCCAGGGGAGGCAGGAAAGGACTTGCCTAGGGCCACAACCTGGAGTCAAGAGGCCCATGTCCCGGCTCAGGACACACTAGGCTCTCTCCCTTCTGAGCACTGTTTGCTTTGAGGGCCCCTCCAATTCCCTGCTTTGCCAGGGGATGGGCTGAGCCCCTCTCAGATGTGGGGTGGGGCTGGGTGTCTTCCTCTAGACCAGAGGCAAGGCTTCTCATCTCTCTTTCTGTGCCAGACTCAGTGCCCAGAGTGGGAGGTGAATGCTGGATGGCACCAGCCTGGCATGGGGTTAGTGTGGGCCTGCAGAGGGCAGGGAAGAAGGGCTGATCTGGGGGGGGGTGCTGGTGCGGGAGGAGGGAGGGTGAGTCTGGTAGAGCATCTCCCCGGGGACAAGTCAGAGAGCAGGGCACAGAGCAGCTGCAAACAGCCATTGAGGCCTGCCTTGGGGCTCTCCCTGACTCTGTCCTAAGCTCTTTCCCTGCCTCTCAGCCTCCCCAGGCTCTCTGGGTCTGTCCCTCTTACTGCCTGTCTGTTCTCTGGTATGTGTTTCTCCCACAGTCTCACTGCTGGTCCCATGACTGTATTTGGCTCAATCTTCAGGGCCTGGCCCTTCCCAGCTGTTCCCCAGATCCCGAGGCAGGCGGGGGGTGGGGGTGGGGGTGGGGAGTGGAGGGGGGCAGATGGGGGTATGAGAAAAGACCGGTTCAGAGAAAAGTTCAAGGCAGAGGGACAGACACAAGAGTGAGGAGGGGGTGCTGGGGACAGGGCTGGGAAGGCGGGGCTGGCCAGGGTTATAAAGCCTCCCCAGCCACCGAGGGCGAGACCTTGAAGACAAAGTCCGAGTTGGAGGGAAGACTGGGGTGGGCCCTTTCCCTCCCTCTGCACTGGCTCCTGGCCCCCCCTTCCTTCTCCCTGCCCCTGCAGGAATGTGTGAGCACTTTCATTGTCCCTAAAAATAGTCCTTCTTTATTGGGGGTTGGAGTGAGGAATCTTCTGGGCTGCGTTCATCTCAGGCATGCCCCTGCCTCTGGCTCCCATCTACTCTGTGGGGCCTCTCTGAGCTGCGCCAACC
Organism: Eumetopias jubatus; assembly: GCF_037043125.1. Lineage (NCBI taxonomy): Eukaryota > Metazoa > Chordata > Mammalia > Carnivora > Otariidae > Eumetopias > Eumetopias jubatus. The sequence continues at coordinate 54,284,541 of NW_028274819.1, forward strand.
CTTACCTGCCGTGCTTTGTTAAAAAACGAAACCTAACTGTAACCCTCCTTTGCATAAGATCGCCATGGCTTCTGGACCCAGTAGGCTCTGAGCTCCCAGGCCTGTTGGGAGCTATCTGTCCAGTGCTCAGCATCTCACAATGGGGCCACTGCCTGTTGCTACCAGCTCCCATGCTCTAGCTTCTACCCAGCTCCCCCAACCTTACTTCCCCCCACCCTTATGTTCCCCCACCTGCAGGCCTCTCCACCCCCTCTTGTCCTTCGAGGCCTGGCCCTGGTCTGCTCAGCTCGGGTAGCTGCCCTGCTGTGCTATTCCTCTGCCTGGCCCTGGCCCTGCCCTGCTCCCCTCAGCGGCTCAAAAGGACTGGGCCTCAGGGCCCCCAGCAGATGCAGGCTCTGAGGCAGAGTGCTTTTCCAGGGAAGGGGAGATCGGTGGGGAAACACTGCAGGCTCCGGGACCCTGTGCCCTGCCCTGAAGCCTGGACCCTACTGGCCCCCTCCATCTCCCGGCCCCCACTTTTGTTTCTCTTCTGCACCCTAAGCCTGGAATATCTCTCTCTCAATTTCAGTCTCCAGGAGGAGGCCCATCTAGTCTCATCTCTTCCCTGCCTCCATTTCTTGGGTGGGGAACCTGAGCCCCAGAGAGGGGAGGTGATGGAGGCCTACAAGTTCATGGAAAGCTGGCCACAGGCCAAAGGCTTCAGTCACGCAGCAAAATCTTGCAAGGCCCCAGCCAGTGGGGCTCCAGAGGCAGCAGCGAGCACTCTACACAACCCACCACCCCACCCGCCCTGCCCAGGGCAGGCAGTCTGGCATCCAAAGTTATTTGCCTTTGGAGGGCCCAGGAAGCCAGAAAACAAACATCCGGAGTCTCTGGAACTTTTACTCTCTCTTACATCCCCAGGATCCGGGAGCCACCAAGCGGGTATATCAGCATGCAAGCGCACGCGCGCGCACGTGCGCGCACACACACACACACACACACACACACAGTCCTGGGCTGGGTAAACATGTGAACCGAGAAGATGTCTTGGGACTGTTGTGCCTGTGAATCTGAGCAAGTCCTTTGGAGCCCCAAATCCGGGGTAAAAAGATGATGAGCCCCACCCCCAGCTTTATATTCATTTTGTCTTGGAAATGAAAATGAAAATGAAAATCGCTTTTGTGTGACTTTTCTGATTGCAAAATTCTGGAGACACTCATCAAAACCGATCTTTTCTCTCGTTTTATGGGCAGCTCCCACTTTGCTGGTGCCCTAAGCACTGTGTGTGTGGCCTGTCCATTAGCCGTCGGAAACGCATGTCTCTGCGGGCTGCCACATGGCCACAGCAGACTACAACCCGTGGGCCACTAGAAGAATGTCTGTGTGAGTATACATGGATCCATGATTCTGTGAGTGTGTGTGAGTGAATGTGCGAGCATCCCTGTGTCCACATCTGTGCCCGAGCCATCCACATGGGCAGGGGACCTGTGTCCCCGCGTGTGTGCAGTGGGCGTGGGACAGCTTTTGTCTTTGAATGAGTGAATGAGTGAATGAGGGTATGGCTGAGAGCATCAGTGTGTGAACACGTGGGGGGTCTGCTTCTCGGCCTCCTGTGCACCCCCCTCCCGTCTTCCACCACCTGTGTCGGACCAGGACTCACATCCCTTCCCTGCCACGTGTCACCTGTGTGGCACTGGATGAGTCTTTTAACCTTCCTGGGCTCCATTTCCCCATCCGTAAAACAGTGCCTTCTCCTTGAGCTGCTGGGAGGACTATCCTGGTACCATAAATGTCCTGCCCAAGCGGGCTCCCAGCTAGGGGTGAGGCCACTTCTGTGCGAGTTAGAGAGAGGTGACCCCAACTCTCTGGCCAGCTGCAGCCCTAATGGGCATGGATTGGTGGGGGAGGGCAGGGTTTTGGCAGCACCCTACCTCTGTGGGACCCCCTGTGCCAGGTATCAGGTGTGAGGTTAGAGGCCCTGGCCCTGCAGGTGAGCACAAAAGAGCAGCTCCCTTTCCTCAGCCCCCACTCCAGGTGTGTGGCCTGGGACTAAGGGGTCTCTGACTCTGGAACGGGGGTGGCCGTGTTCCAGATGAGGTTCTGAGGACACCCACTCCCTCCCTTTCCTCTGGGGCCCTGTCCTCTTGACTGGCCCTCCAGCCTTCCCTCTCCAAAGCCCAAGAGAAGGCCTTACAGAAGCCCTAAGGGGGGCTGACTACGTTGGCATGAGGAGACCAGCTGGGCTGGCCAGATGCTCAGAGACACCCCCACCCTCAGCCCAACTCCCATTATCAGAGAGGGAGACTGAGACATGGAGAGGGCCAGGGACCCTCCCAGGGACACCAGTGAACCCAGTCAGTCCAAGCTACTGTGTCAAAACTTCTGTAGAGGCAGTTGGGGAGACCCCAGCTTTAGACTCTGTTGGCTACTGAATGGAGTCCAAGGGAGTAGGCGGGAGTAGCTACACCTGTGCCCCCAGCTGTGGGTGTGGACCTCCCACCCAGCCCCAACCTCCCCACCTGGGCCAGATCCCCTACTGGTGTGATTAACCAAATTATAGGGTTTTTTCTTGAGCAAATTGTATTGGCTGAACTGAATGAGGCTGCAGGAGCCCGGGGGGTGGGGTGGGGGGAGGGAGGCTAACAGGGGTGAGGACAGCAGGAGCTGGGGAGAGATGGGTTGGGAGCAAGTCGTGGGGGCAGGGGACAGAACGAGAGGGGGAAGAGGAAGCACGGGAGGACAGGACACCACTCGTTCAGCACCCCCGTTCTGCACACCTGCAGTGCTCCCGTCACACTAGCTGCCTGGGCATAGGGATGTGAGGAGCCCTGCTCCCCTAGAGACCGCTGAGCCATTGCCGAGTGCCAGGTACTGCATTCCCTTAAAAGTACTGTCGCATGTCATCCTCCCAACAGCTGCATTTTATACTTGAGGGGCTTGAGATGCTCAAGACATAGAATGACCTGCTAGATGTCAGAGCCAGACAGGACTGTCGGACACCACAGCCCTTGCTCTTACCCGGTACCTGCTCATTCTGCTGAAGTGCTACCATCCTGCCTCCGGGACCCCTTCCTGGGAGGTTCAGAGAAAGGAGGAGGCCTCACACCAACTCACACTCGGCCCAGACACCACTTCCATCCATGTCGGGCATTTCTCCTTGTCTATACTCTGGTGGCCAGCAGCTGAGCTGGGGCCGATCCCACATGGATCACACACTCCCCCCATGGCCCATGGCGCACCCATGACCCGTCTCACTCCCATGCAGTGTCCTGCTCTGTGTCACACTCATCACCCCTGGATGACACACAGAGACCGGATCGCTGTCACTTTCACATGGCATGTCCCACACACTCAGTGACTCACAGCCATTTCACGGTTTCCACAGCGTCACACATCACTGAGTGTCACAGGCCACACACAGTGGTACTATCACTGTGCCCTCATTCGGAGTGGCTCATCCTCAGTGTCATACATCATATTCCCAATGTTTCACAGTGTCACCCTCATGTAGTGTCATGCACACACTTCCAAGCTGGCTCTGCATTGCACTCTGTCACATTTCAGCATCATCCGGGACCTTCTGACATTAAAAAAAATCCACCTTCACTGAAATGACATCATGTCTGAGATTTGCTTTAAAATGCTTCAGCAAAGCAACCTACGGGATGAGAGAAGATATTTGCAAATTGTGCATCTGATTAGGGGTTAGTATCCAGAATATATAAAGAAATCCTACAACTCAACCACAAAATAAACAACCTGATTTAAAAATGGGCAAAGAACTTGAATAGACATCTGTCTAAAGAAGATATACAAATGGTCAACAAGCACATGGAAGGATGCTTAACATCACTCATCATTAGGGAAATGCAAATCAAAAGATACCATCTTTCCCCAGTCTTCCACCCATTAGGATGGGAAAGAAAGAAAAGAAAAGAAAAGAAAAGAAAAGAAAGAGAAAGAAAGAAAGAAAGAAAGAAAGAAAGAAAGAAAGAAAGAAAGAAAGAAAGAAAGAAAGAAAGAAAGAAAGAAAGAAAGAAAGAAAGAAAGAAAGAAAGGAGGGAGGGAGGGAGGGAGGGAGGGAGGGAAGGAAGGAAGGAAGGAAGGAAGGAGAGTGAGAGGGAGGGAGGGAGGGAGGAAAAAAGAGGTAGTGGAGAAAGGGAAGGGCAGGGAAGGGTAGGAAAGAAGTGTTGGCGAGGAGGTGGAGAAATTGGAACCCTGGTACACTCTTGGTGGGAATGTAAAATGGCACAGTTGCTGTGGAAAACAGTATGATGGTGCCTCAAAAACTAAAAATAGGGTGCCTGGGTGGCTCAGTTGGTTAAGCATCTGACTCTTGGTTTTGGCTCAGGTCATGATCTCAGGGTCGTGAGATTGCACCCCACATCGGCTCCACGCTCAGCATGGAGGCTACTTGGGATTCTCTCTCTCTCTTCCTCTGCCCCTACTGCTCATGCTCTCTCTCTCAAAATAAATAAACAAATCTTTAAAAAAAATAAAAATAAAATTACCATATGATCCAATAATTCCACTTCTGGGTATATATCTAAAAGAATTGAAAGCAGAATCTTGAAGAGATGCTTGTACCCCTATGTTTATAGCAGCATTATTCCCAATAGCCAAAAGGTGGAAGCAGCCAAGTGTCCATCGGTGGATGAATGGATAAACAACATGTGGTCCATACAAACAATAGAACAGTACTGAGCCTCAAAAAGGAAGGAAATTCTGATGGACCTGGAGGACATGATGCTGAGTGAAATAAGGCAGTCACAAAAAGACAAGTACTGTATGATTCCAGATATCTGAGGTACCTAGTAGCCAAATTCATAGACAGAAAGTAGAATGGTGGTGCCAGGGGCTGGGGGCATAGGGAGCTGTTTAAAGGGTGTAAGTTCCGTTTTGCAAAATGAAAAAGTTCTGGAGAATGTGAACATACTTAACGCTACTGAACCATACACTTAAAAATGTTTAGATAGTAAATTTTAGGTTATGTATAGTTTACAATTAAAAACTAAAAAATAAAATACTTCGGGAAAGAAAAATGAAAAAAAAAGGGGGGAGGGTTGGGTGGGGTGGAGAGGGATAGATGAGCTAAATGTGCCCAAATCTTGGTAACTGTTAGATTTGGGTGATGGGTAAATGGCAAGTGTATTGTATTGTTCTCTCTACTGTTGTGTGTACTTCAAATATTCCATAATTTAAAAATTTTACTCTCCCTTGACCTCACACCTCTTCCGGTGACCGCGCCCCTTCTCCGCATCCCTTGGAGCCAAAGGTTTCCAAAGGGTTGACTGTGCTCTGTCTTCACCCCCCACTCAGCACCCACCCAGGCCAGGGCTGGCTTCAGGCGCCACCCTGTCACTCACATGGTTCCTGTTGCGCCAACGCTGGGCCCAGCCTAGCACCATCTCCCCTGTCCACCTTACCTGATAGCGCAGCCACCTCCCTCCCCCTCAACCCTCTCCCCTCCCCTGGCTCCACACTCTCAGTAGCCCCCACCTCCTTGGCCACTCCTCCTCTGTCTCCAGACTGCTCCTCCTCACCTCCCTGGCCTCCAGATGATGGAGTCTGCGGACTTGGGGCTGGAGCTTGGTCCTCAGCCCTCACCTCTATTCTTACTATGCTCTCTCCCTAGGGTCATCCCAGCCACACCTGCCACCTCCAAAGATACGCCCAGCCTGGCCTCTGCTGCCCACTGGACACCTTCACCTGGATGTCTGACTTCTGTCCAAAAGAGACCTCTTCATTTCTGCCTCCTTGCCCTCTCTCAACCCCCTAACCCTGGCCTCCCCCCAGGCTTCACCCATCTCAGTAACATCTCCACCATCCATCACTTGGTCCCTCAAGCCAGAAACCTGGAAGCCATCCTCTGCTTCTCCCTCTGGCTCGTCTTATTCATCAGCAAGTTCTGCCATTTCAACCTCCCATATATCTCCAAAGTTCATCCATTTCTCTGCAACTCTTCTGCCGTCCCCTGAGCCCAGGCACCACCATCTCCTGCCTGGATGGCTGCAGTGGCCTACAACCTATCTGCCCACCTCCAACTCGCCCCCCACAAACGCTTGGCTGCCAGAGCAATCTCAAAATCATGCACTGGACTGTGTCACTTCTCTGCCTGGAACCACTGGGGGTCTTCCCGGGACGGTGTCATACACAGTGTTGTGTGGTTACACTTCACATCATCACAACCATGACACCCAGCATCACACGTTTAGCACCGGGCTTAGAGTGTCCCGCAGCATCTCGCACAGGTTTTCACACTTGGCATCACCCCATGTCACACCCTTGGCGACGCACTCAGCCTCGCTAGATCACACATGCTTGGGGCACACACTTGGTTTCCCAATTCAGTGTCAGACGCTTGAGCCACAGGACCACACCTGTTATTGCACAATGTCACCCATCTGTGTTTACATATCTGATCCTCCTGGTGTCATGCCCTCAGTTTCACACACTTGGTATCATTCAGCATCACACAGTCCAGCTCACACGGGATCACAGTGTCACGTACTTGGTGGCATATCCCCTGTCTCACAGTCTTTGACAAGTGGCATCACACACTTGGTATCACTCGGTGTCACACACTTGGTGTCACGCTCTGACCCACTCACTCCCCACACAGTATCCCATGATGGAGGTCGCATACTTGATAACACACATCACAAGCTCAGGGTCACGTATTCAGTAGAATACCCCCTGCCCCACAATCCGTGTCTCGGTGTCACCCCGGGTCCTGTAAGCTCCCCCCCACCCCCACCCCCACCCCACTGGGCACAATCGCCAGAGCTGCTGCCCCATGTCAAGGCTGTTTCCTGTTGTTGTGCTCAGAGTCCTTAGCCACTGCTTGTTCCTTCAAGGATTTCCTGTTGTCAGGGCCCCAGTCAGGCCTCCAGTCAGGCCTGGCCCAGCCTGGGATACACAGCCCTAAGCCCAAGAGCTGGCCAGTGGGAACCCTAGGCCCTCTGCCCACCCCCACCCCCATTCTGGTTGGGCCCGTGGAATTTTCCCCCATTCAGTCAACCTGGATTTCCCATGGGCTTGGGCGTGTGCTGGTTCCACTGAAAGGTGGCCTCTGGGCCCTGTTCCACTCCCAGTGTGCCCAGGAAGGGGACTCTTGGGCAGTCTGAAAGAGGCTGTCTACCCTGTCCCAACAGCTTGGGATAAGACCTTAACTGGTCTGTGGGACTCAGTCTGAAGCTGCTGGGAGCCAGAAGGACAGAAGGCAGAAGGGGAGGACAAAGGGTTAGGGGCTTAGAGAATCAGGGAAGCCTTCCCGGGGGAAGCCAGCTGAGAGCTGGCAAATATGAGGACGAAGAAGGAAAGGCATCCTGGGTGGGAGCACCAGACAGGAGCAAATGCTTAGAGGTAGGAACCAGAGGAAAGAGCACCCACTAGGGGTAAAGACAGGAACGTGGGAGGCGGGCAGGTGGTGGTGTAGATTTGGAGGAAAACACGTTCCTCCCTCTCCCCTTCCCCCTCCCCCCATTCCAGCCTTCAGATTCTGGCTCCAAGAGGAGCCTGGGGCACTCCCTTCCTGGCCCTGACTTCAGGCCGCACACACTGCCCCCCACGGGTGGCTGCCAAGCCCCCTCCCCTCCTGCCCCAGGCCAGCCTGCAGGAAGAACACAGGGAGGCCAGCACACGCTCCCCACACGGCTTGAGATAAATATTTCCCAGGAAACGGAACTTGTTCTCTCAGTGTTTACAGCCAAGGACCAGGCAGGGCGGTGGGGGAGGGGCCCGCCTGAGGAAGCTTGTACTGGGGCTCGTGGCATCTACCCCAACACTGCCTCCGACCCGCTGTGCTGTGCGCCTCTGAGCCAGTCTCTGCCTCTATCTGAGCCTCCATTCCCAGCCCTCAAGGGGGCTGGGTCTCCCCCCACCCACCACCGGCCTTAGCCTGCCCAGTGCCTGGCACCCTCTGAGCTTGGGTCTTTTCTGGGTGTGAGTCCCTGCTACTTGATGACTCCTCCTTCAGACTAGGCTTCTCTGATTGCAGGGCCTGTGTCTGCCCATCTCCATCTGGTCCTCGTCTGGTCGGGATGAGGACAGATGGATGGACAGACAGACAGAGAAACAGACTGGGTGGCTGCTGAGGCCACCTCCCTGGCCCCATGTCCCAGCACACCCCCGAGCCTGTGCAGCCCAACAGGTGGGCACAGCCAGATGGCAGGGCCTCTGGACTCCCAGCGATGCCAGATGCTATGGCCAACTTGCAGGCAGCAGCTCCCCTGGGGCCATGGGGCATCACTGAGGCCACTTAATCCTGATGTGCAGAACCCAGGAGGGGGCTGGCACACCTGCCAGGTAGGAGCACTCACTCAAGAATTTTAAACACAGGCTGGGAAGTGCAGCCTGCTGGGAAGCAGCCCTTCCAGCCTCATCCGAGTGCTCCCTGTCCGTTTCCTGGGCTCCACGGACATGCTGGGCCTTCTCTCACGGGGACCCAGGGCATCCTGCTCACATGCCCTTGCACACCCTGCTCTTTTCACTTGCAAAGACTTTCTCAGCCCCCCTGGCACTCTTACCTCACAGGACCACCCCAGCTCTTGCCTATCCCTGTCCCCCCCATCACTATGCCACCATGCCGGGCCCATTTATTCACCATTGGTGGCCGCAGCCTCACCCCAGACTGTGGGACCAAGTGGACCCAGGGGCAGAGATGTTTTTGGAGCTGGCTTCTCAGCACAAGGCCGGCCTCCTGCAGCCCCCTCTGGGGCTAAGTCTTTGTTCCAAGCTCCTCTACCTCCTCTACCATGTTCCCAGTCCTGGGCTGGTCCTTGCTGTCCTCACGTGGTACTCACAGAAGGTGAACACATGAACCTCTCTGACTATCCAGCTGATTTCTGGCCTCATCAGTCCATGTCCTTGACCTTCCTCATCCTTCAAAGTTCCAAGGCCACCTCCTCCAATTAGTCTCCGAGACTGCCCCCAATCCAGCAAGTGCCCCTTTCTTGGAACTACTCCAACTTTCACACAGCCATTCTTATTTAATCGAGAAACTTTACTGAGCACCTACTATGTACCAGACCTAGGCCAGGTCTCATGTGGGCCCAGGAGAGACAAAGGAGACTCAGCCTAGGTTCCTATCCCCCATGTGTTTATAACTATGTGGGAAAGGATATATAACCACATGGGCTACCAAGTTACCCAACTGCAAGCTCAGGGCAGCTTGGGGACTATGAGTGCCCAGGAAAGAGGGGAGACTGACTTGACCTGAGTGGAGGGTGCAATCTGAGAGGACTCCACAGAGGAGGTGACATCTAATCTGAGGCTTAAGAAGGGAGTAGGTAGAGAAAGAAAGGAAAGGCATTCCAGACAAAGGGGTCAGGGCAAAGCAAAGGCGGGGAGGCCAGGAAGAGCGGGTATCCTGGGGAGTAAGCACTGCCATGTCTGGGAGCAACGGGCGGGCCTGAGGGGGCCCAGCAGGCAGGCCTGGCAACGCCAAGGCATGTGGTCTCTCCTCGTCCCGTGGGCAGCACCCGAGGAGCCAGGGCTGGGCAGGGATCAGTGTGCTTAGTGTGGATACCCGTGCCATCGCCCGTGTCCACCTCTCCCCCGGCCCCTGCCCTGCTAGGGCTCCCAAGGCCCCAAGATCTGGCAGAGAGAGGGGGCGCGGACCCAGCATGCTCAGTTCACTACCTGAACTGCCTCCGCCCCAACCTCCAGAGAGCAACAGCCCTGGCCCTGAAGTAGGACTCCAGGCTGAGCTTGAAGAGCCCTCCCCCCAAGCTGGCCAGCTGGCCCAGGGGCCAGGGAGCCCTCCCGAGAGGGGTTGCTGAACACAAGTCCTCCCTGGCGATGGGTGCCCACAGAGCCTCCGCGAGCCCCGGCCCAGCCCCGCGCTGCACCCCCTCAGCGTGGGCCTGGCTCCAGGGAGCTCACCCTTGCGGGAAGCAGGGAGGGTGCCAACTCCCTCCCTGGGCCAGGCGCCTCACACATACTTTGTAACTTGTCCCAACAGCTCTGTTGTGATTATGGCCAATAATGCCGGCTCTTCTTATCCCCTTTGACAGGTGAAGAAACTGAGGCTCGGGTTGGTTAAGGGACTGGCCCAAGGTCAGACACTGAGAAAGTGGTGAAACTGGGACCTGAACTCATGCCCACTTGACCCCAGTCATGAGGAGGCCATCGTGTCTCCCCAGACTCCACCCTGACACGGAGGCTCCTCATCAGTCTCCCCATCCGTCTTCCCTCTTTCTCTCCAGCCATCCCCATAGTATGAGCAACATCCTAGGGTCCCTACTCTCTCCAGTCCCGTCCTTTCTATATTGGGGAGCGCTCAGCACTCTCTCCCAGCAGAGCTTAGGCTCACAGCCTAAGACCCTCCCTCTGAGGGAGGAGGCAGCAGGACCCAGACAAAGGAAATGTGGAGAGAGAACAGAAGCAAAGAGATCAAATGGGCAAGATCCAGAGAGGCCACCTGGTGGGGCTTGGGGGGCTGGACTGGAGGGCAGAACCTGCCCTTGCAGGGAACTGGGCCAACGGGGCAGGCAAAGGGGGCGGGGCAGAGAGCTATACACAAGGAGCCTGAGCCTGGCTCCTTCCCTTGGGGCCTAGTTCCCGGCACCAAGGAGGGTCTGGGCTTCTCCAAAGCCCTCTCCCCTCATGGCTTCCTGCGAAGATGACAAATCCAGGCTTTCCTGGCAGGTGGCAGGGGCTGCTGAAACACAGCTGGTTCCCAGGAACACCATCTGTCCCGGCTCTGGGGGGGAGCCCCTGCTCCGTGGGGAATGCCATGGCCATAAATAAATTAATAATGACTTTCTAGCCGCCCCCCACCCTTCCCAGCTCCCAGCTGTAGGGACATTCTCAGGGCTTGGCCCCACGTCGCTGGCCACAAGTCCATGCTGAGCCCGTTGTGCCCCAGGCCCCGTTGTGGGCGCCTTCTTTCCCATCTTACTGGACGGCAGTTGGGCATGAGCCACATCTGGGCTCCACACTCAGATCTGCCCCGTACGCTCACTGTGGGACCCCACCGTGTGTCAGCTTGCCCAGCCATAAAAGGAGAAGAATAACAGTCCCTGCTTTCTAGTGAGAGGTTGTGAGGATTGAACACGGAAGTATGTCTAAAGCTCCCGGCACAGAGGAGCCTCCCCTTTCTCCGAGCCAGTCCTGGGCCCAAGACTAGGCCCAGGCTGGTCCTGTGATTGGTCCGATTTTACACACAACCCTTCTCTGTGCCAATCTTCACAGCCCCCCGCCCACCCCGTTGCTACTGCTCATGGCCCCTCTGAGCACCCAGATCCTATGAGGCACCCCAAAGCCATGGTCAGCGCTGCCGATGGCATCCTTCATCTCAAAGGAAATGCACCCACTGAGCCCCCACCAGGCCCCCTTTGGAGGGCAGTGGGAGACTCAGGAATGACAAAAGCACAGTCCCCAGGCTAAGGAGCTCACAGTTCAGAGGGGCAGACCTAGAGAGTCCCATAACAGAGAAACCAGGGTGCTAATGGCACAGACATCAGAATGCCCCATCTGACTGCCAGGGCAGGAGAGCTCAGAGAAGAGAGCAAGAGGGACAGGGAGGGCTTCCCAGAGGAGGGGAGGCTAGAGCTGAGCCCAGAAAGATTTGGGAAGCTGAGGGAGAAGAGAGCGGCAGGAGTGGCTCTGGGGAGGCAGGATGGATAAAGCGGGGGGGGGGGGGGGGGGGACTGGGGCCTGGCTGGAGCTGCAGAGGAAGCAGGAGGATGGGAGGCATGGATTTTTGAGCAGAAAAGGGACAAGTTCAGGTATGCATGTTAGGAAGAGCCTTCTGGCAGCCACCTGGAGAGTGGGGCAACTGAAAGCAGCCAGCCAAGCGAGCCATCCAGGGGAAAGATGAGGAGTCTTGCACTGGGGCGGGTGCAGGGATGGAGAGGAGGAGAGGAATTCAGAAAACACTTAGGGCAGAGAATCAACAAGGAATTGTTGGGTGAGGGTGGGGAGGCCTAGAGAGGGGTCTGAAATGACTAGGGGAGAGAGCCCCAGGCAGGAATAGGGCAGGGAAGGTGACCTTGGTGCAGGGTGACCCTAGGCTGGAGGGGGTGGGGCTGGGATTCAGCTCCGGCCTCCCAGTCCTCCCAGGGGTGGGGACAATGCTCAGACTGACCCCCAGCCTGTGCCCCTACCCCTCCAAGCCCACCCGCTCCTCCCTCCACTGAGCTCTCACCTCCAGTCTGGCGTCTCTACTCCCTGGAGGCACTGGCTCCTGGGCAAGGAGGTCCCGGCTGGCTGCAGAGACAAGAAGGCCAGGGACTGAGGCCTGCAGGCCTTCTCCCCTTCTCCCCAGCCTGCCCACCACTCCCTCCCCCGCAGCCCCCCAGCCCCTGGTTGGCCCAGGGCCTCCTGTTGCCCACAGGGGGCCTCCTCAGGGAGCTGTGCCTGATTTCGCCCTGCTCTCTCCCCACACCCTCTGCTCTCACCCCCTACTTCTCACCACCCAGGCCCTACTGCAGGTGGGCACCTCTGACTCTGGTATATTCTCTGCCCTTGACTCTGAGAACAGAGCTGAGTTCTTTCTTTCAGCTGGAGCCTCCTCAGGAGGGGAAACAACAACTTTTTACTCCTTCTGAGGCCCCCTCCACTTCCACTTCTCTCCAGGGAACTTCATGACCCCTCTGTAAGCCTCAGTTTCCCCATCTGTAAAATGGGGTTTGTGATGTCTAGCTCACACAGTCACTGGGCTGGGCTCCCAGCTAGGGCTGCTGTCATGATCCTATGTGCGAGCCTCCAACCCCAGCCTAGCGCCCAGTCTTCTGGGCTCTAGTCGCCCCCACCCCCAGTCCATGTGCCACAGCCCCTCCCACGCTGGTAGACACACCAAGGAGCCGCTCACTCATTCTCCAGCAGCCTACCCCCCAGGTGGCATCCAGAAAGCATGGCCTCTCCCAGGCGTTGCCCAGGGGCTGACTGCCCCTCCCCACCCCCACCCGACAAGCACACCCAGGCATCGGACAGGCACAGGCGGCGGGATATTCTGAGCCTGGCCTCGTTCCAGTCAGCTGCTGGCCGCCATGCCAGCCTGGCGCGGGCGCAGGGGCTGATTTGATTTGGCAGCTTTGGAAGCGTGTGGTGGGGACGGGGAGGGGGAGAGGGATGAGACACCCATCCCTCCTAGGAAATAAACAGCCTCGGGCACTCAGCGAACTGGGGGGAGGGCACAGTCTGGCATGGGGGGGGTTCTGCATTCCCTGCCTGGTACCCCTCTCTTCTCACTCAGGCCCTGGACACCTGCCCATGACTGCTGGAATTTATGGCTCTCCTTGGGTCACCATAGGGGTGACAGTAGCTGCACCTGGTGTGTGGATGCTTGCAGTGTGGCTGTGGCAGGGTGTCTGGTTGTCCCACAAATCCCCATGTCTTATGGGGTCTCCCTACTCAGCCAGGCCTACAGCCGGGCCTGAGTGCTGCCCAGGAAGACTGGTCTGCGTGTGGGGCAGTGGTCTAGATTGTGGTCATCCCCCAGGGTGACTGTGGCCACATGGCTGGGCTTTGATGGGGGACCGACTGCAGCCCAGGGGGTGACCAGGTCACCCACGTGCCTGAGTCTATTGCAGGGCCTGGTATGCATTGGTCCCGGCCTGTTCCTTCCCTCTGGGCGATGACCCTGCTAACCCAGCCATGTCCGGCAGAGGAAATGACAAGGGCCGAGCTAAATACCTAACCCCAAGCCCGTCCCTTTGTCCACAGGCCTCAGCCTTCATTTCCACCCAGGCCTCCGATGGTCCACCCACTGCACTGCCCCGGGCCAGCCCCCTCCTCCTCCCCTGACAGGAGGGAGGGCTAGTTGTGATTCTCCAAATACCGTTGGCCTCTCTCTCTGGCTCCCCATCACCAGCTTCCAGCTTGGGGAAGGTAGGCCTTCACAGCTCCTCTGTAATCCCACCTGCCTCAGTGTTCACCACCCTCCTGCCTACCCCACAGGCAGGCCAGTCCAGGTCACCCCTTCTGGGGATCTGCAGCACCCATCAGTATGCTGCTGGCCTGGGGACCTGGGCTCCACACCCTCCAGGTAGAGAACTGCTGAGTGCGACTGTGACTCTGATCCTCTGACCTCTACACTGAGAGGTCAAGGCCGTGGGGCAGACCAGGACCCTAAGGGGCCCACAAGCCAGGGCTGTGCCCCAGACACCAGCCAGGAGGTTAGGGGAGGGTGGAGCCTGCTTTGGGGAAGACATAATGTCTCATCTGTCACCGCCTCCCCATTGTCCCACTGTCCTCTGGGGACCTCAGGGCTCTCCCCACCCAGCCACAGGAAGCTGAGCCCCTCCTGGAGACAGAAGGAAGGGACACTGAAGGAAGGGCTTTAGGATTAGGAGGAGACTCACCCATGACTTTGCTGTCACAGAGGAGGAACCTAGGATCATAGAACCCAGCTGTCACAAAGAGGCTAGTGAGATGGAGACAGTCTGCAGAGAGGTCCTGGAGGGCTTCCGAGCAGAGGTGTGTGCTGCCTCACAAGAAGAGAACACTAGGTTCCAGGACAGCCTCGTAACTATGAGACACAGGGTTCCATGTGGGACTTGTATGTCCTCATGTATGTACTTGCATGTGTCCGTGTCCCTGTGTACAGGGGTGTTCATCCCGGTCATGGAGTGCTGAGCTCTGGTCTGTGTCCCAAGGGCAGGGTCTGCCCAAGGTAGGGGTCAGCTATGTAGCAGGCACAGTGGCGGACAAGAGAGTAATCTGGGCAAAGAAGAGGGAGGACAGCTCAGGGCTGAGGAGAGAGGCCCGTCAGTTGGTCATAACCTCAGGCCTCACCCTAGCCACCTGACACGGAGGGCAGTGTCCCTCCGAGACCCAGGCCCAGCCCCAGTCTGCTGTGCCCCTGCGGCAGGACCTTCCCCTATCTGAGATACTTTCCTCATTTGAAGAATCAAAGCATGGGACTTGATGATCTCCTGGGGCCTGTCCAAGTCTAACGATCTTTGGAGAGAGACTGACACACACAGCCAGCCAGAGGGAGAGACTTGCAGGGTGGGGAGAGAGCCTGAGTGAAGGGACAGGAGAAGCCAGGAGGCTCACTGTGGGTCGGGCAACAGGGGACCCTATCCTCAGGGCCAAGACAGGATGTGGTAGACAAAGGAAGCTTGGGGATAATACGGGGCAGCTGTCGCCACCTTACCTGCCTTCTGGTCTGTGGGAGGAGAAAGATGGAGGAGTGACAGATGAGAGCTCTGCCCCTAACAGGAGTCCTGCCTCAGCTCTTGTTCCCCAGGTGTTCCAGGGGAAAGGGGGGAGCTGCAGACAGGGGGGAGCGCCCAGCACGGGGAGTCAGGAAGCTGGATTTCAGGCCCTGCTGTGCTGTGTGACCTGGGCCAGCTCCCAGCCTCCCTCACCTGATCTGTGAGCCCACCAGGCTGCGACTCATGCAGTTGGTACCAGGCTTCTGAGGCACCCAGCTGGAGTGAGCTCTCTAGAGGCCAAAGATCCTTCTCTCCTGCCTAGAGGTCCGCCGCCCCCCAACAACAACCCTGGTGTAGGTGCTGAGACATGTGCATAACCCAAGCAAGCCGCTGGGCAAATGGCCTAGCCTCATGCCACAGGGGAGCACCCACTTAGCCATCCCTTCTCCCCAGGCCCCCTGGCCTGGGACCTCCCTTCCTCAAGCCCCTCTCACAGCCACCTCCAGGGCAGGTGTGGGGCACCTGCACTCCAGAGGTGCCGATGGGTCACCGGCCAATCTGGCTGCCCTGGCCTCTGCCCTAGTCGGAGGCGCTTTGTACTTGGGGCCCTCACAAGCAGGGGTTCGTGCATTTCCACGTCCGTGTCCAGGAAGTGCTCATGTCCTGTTTTCCCCTCAGGCCAGGGCTGGTGGGGAAGGGGGGTAGGTGGTGAGCAGGCCCCTCTTTCCTCCACTGTCTGTCCACGTTTCTGCCCAGAGACTTCAGGGCCTAGGAGGAAAGGGCACTCCTCTCTCTGCCATGAGCTGAAATAGTTGAAGAATGGAGGCAGGGGGATGAAGGAAATGACCCCGTATCCTGCAAGCTTAGGGAGAGAGAGCTCTCCTATGTGCACAGACACCACTTCTGTTGTGGCAGGAGAATCCGCCCCTGTCACCCAGGCGAAGAGGGTCTCCTTCCCCCAACACCGGCTCGGCCCCTCCTCCTCTCCCCCACTCCCTGGGGGTGGGGGCCACCCTCCATCCTGAGCTCTCTCCATTGCTTCTCATTATGTTTTTAATAACCTCACATCAACATTAACAAGGCAGGTGGTTGCAGCTCTTCCCAGCAGCCCCATTTAGAATCATTGAATCATCAAATCCTAGAATCCTGGATTCACAGAATGCCCGCCCATTCGGCTCCTGGAGTCTCAGCAACTTCAAGTCACAGAATGTCGGAATCACACAACCACGCTTCCACGCAGCTCTGGCCGGGAGCTAAGAGTCGTGGAAGACTAGAAGCCCACAAACCGACAATGCCGGATTCTTAGAGTCATGCATCCCTAGAGCTAGAGCTCATACACGCCTTGGAGGTGCTGACCCCCACTTCCTCCTCTTCCAGGTGAGAAAATGCAGCCCAGAAAATAGCCTGGTGCAAGATGACCAGAGAGTGTGAGCCAAGCGATGCCCAAACCAAGATTGCAAGATGGGACCGTAACATTCGAGTGTTCCAGAAATGGTGTCACTTTTACAGTAGGAAATGGCCATGTTCAGGCTGGAGTGGTGCTGCTTTTTCATTTTTGCTCACTTCCCTTCATGCCCCCACCCCGGCCCTCCCCGAGTCTTCCTATGCCCCACCACACCCCACTGGGCCCTGTAGCTGACACCCCATCTCTCAGCACCCTTCCCTCCTCCAGGTCTGTACCTCGGCCCCCTCAATAAAGACAACCACAGATGGGGGATTTCTAGGGGCCAATTCCCTCAGGGTGGGGGACAGGAAAAGCAAAATGCCTGCCACCTGAAGCCACGAGCCAGAGGGCGGGCTCCCTAGAGGAGGTGCCCTGAGCTCAAGACTGGAAGGTCCTGGAGCCCTCGGGGTTGGCCATACCTGAGGCAGCAGCTTCAGGGGAGTTGGATCCAGAGTGGAGGGAAGCGACTGAGGCTTACAATTGATATTAGAACCATCAAGTATGTTTAGCATTTTCATAAATTTACATTTTAACTCATTTTGGAATGTACTCACACATTTTGGATTTGAATTTTATGAAGTATTACGTTTCACAGATTGTTTTAATTTTTGAATTCTGAACACTCTTTGCCCAGGGCAGTTCCCAAGTCTCCACGCTGCAGAAGAGGATGCTGGAGCCCAGAGCGGGGTCCAGGTCTCCTGGTCTCTGTTTAGCCTCAAAGCTCCTGACCCAGGAGACCTTCCTGGGACCTTTTGGACCTTAGAGGGTCTTGACGCAGGCCCAGGCATCTGCTGTCATGCACTGTCGTCCCTTGAGAGCCGACCCAGACACCCAGGGCGGCATTCCCTCTCTCTCTCGTACCTCCACAGCTGAGTGACTCCCTCCTCCACCCTCGGGAGTCTGTCTCCTCCCCTCCATCCTCTGCATCTTCCTGCTTGGGCCTCACCACCCTTCTCCAGACCAAACTGCACCAGCCTCCCACCTCACCCCTTCTGTGTGCTCTCTACCCCTGGCCCAGAGGCTTTCCTAACAAGCAGATCTGGGCAGTCCCTGCCCTTCTTTCAACTCCCATCCTAGTGCCCAGTTCCTTCTGGAAAAAGTTCAAATCTCTTTGCTTATGAGGCCTGCACAATTTGGCCCTGGCGACCTTGCCAGCCTCATCACCAGCTTCACACACACACACACACACACACACACACACACACACACACACACACACACACACACAGAGCCCACCCTGGGACTCAGCACCCTGGTAGTCCAGGATCCAGCTCCACAGAACTATAGAACCACACTTCCCTCCCTCTGTCTGTCACCAGCAAGCCTTCACATTTGCCATTCACTCTTTCTCTCTGTCCAGAACTTTCTCCTAGCTCATCCCTTAGCTCTCAGATTAGATATGTTTCCTCCTGGAAGCTGCCCAACTTGCCCTTCCTCCCACTCCGGGCTGAATCAGGGGTCGCTACCCTGTCCCACCACCGCCCCTCAGCCTCTCCAGCATTGCCTTCCCCAAACTGCCCACCAGCATCGGTCTTCACCTGTGCCCCTGCCTCTACCCCATCACCTGCCCAGCATCAGCCCTGGTACCTAGGCCAAGGTCCGCCTAGCTGCCATGGGGCGGATGCACTGTGGCTCCAACGTGGGCCAGTGTGTGGCAGAGTTTTAAAGCCCACACCATGCTCATCTCTACCTCCCGCCTCTGTTGGGCACGTAGTACGTACGTCCCACCTTTGAAGGCCTGGCAGTACACAGTGTGTGGCCCGGACAGGCAGGCTGGGATGCTCTGAGTAAGTGAGAGTCCCTAGGTTGGGCTGGGGACTTCCTGGAGGAGGCATCTGGGAGGATCCTCCAGGTGTCAGTCTTAAGACAGCAATTGAGGACAAGCCACAGGAAGTGCCCAGCCTAGACAAAGGGCTAGCAGAGTGGGAACCAAGTCAGCAGGAGGGAGAGTCGGTAGTCAAGGCCCAGGACAGGGCCGCTGGAGGGTCTAGCCGTGCGTTCAGAAAACACCTCCAAGAGAAGGGCTCCTTCCGGCTCGTCTAGGGCGGGGGAGAAGGTGGAGATGAATCAAATTGGAGAAAGTGCTAAGACAGAGATGTGGGACAGAAAGCTCTGTCTCTTCTTGTCCATGAACCCAGAGGAGAAAATGCTGTGGGGCGGCTGGGCAGGAGGAGCAGGGAAGGCTGAGGCGGCACGGAGATACCACGCGTGCTGACCCCGGAGCCAGGCTGGGTGTGGAGGGCTGAGGCTGGCCGGGAGCATGTCCCCAGCTGTGGCTGGGAAACGTTTCCTGTCTCCTGGCCAGGGGGGTCATTAATAATCGTTTACACGCCACAGGCAGCCCGGAGGCCAGCCAGGGAGCAGCATGGTGCTGGGGCTGGAGCCCAGCCTGGTGACCAGTAGAGCTGTTTTCTGGGAAATACAGAATTGCTGTGTTCTGCCACCTTACTGTGAAACCTGGCCACGTCACCTGACCTCTTGGGTCTCTGGTAACACTGGTAAAAGGCGGGTCTAAAGGGGAGGCTGCCCAAAGTCCCCTCCCTGCTCTGGGCCTCGGTTTCACTAGATGGCAGACGGGCTGCCCCCCTACAAGTGGTGATGGACATCTGATGATTGATGTGGCCATCTAGACTCTGCCGAGCGCAGCTCAGGACACACGGGATGAGCAGACCCAGCCCTGCCTCTGAAGAGCTTGCCTTCTGATTGGGAGCTGGAGCCTAACACCATGGGGTGCACACCTGGAGCCTCACAGAACCAAGTGCACATCAGGCTGGGGAAACAGACGGGAGGGCTGACAGTGTGGCTGGGCTAGCTAGATGGGGTTTCCCTGACACAGGAGGTGGGAGCCCCAGGAAGCCTATTTGGGCACCGCTGTGTCAAACTGGGCCCGCCTGGTGCATAGCAGGTGCACAATAAATGTTACAGACAAGCGAACGAGTTGATCTGTTAAATGAGACCCCCGTGAAAGGAGGGTGGGATCTGGAAAGAGCCGCCTAAAAGATGATGATGACAATGACAGTCATTCTGGCCGAAGACAAGGGGGTTGGGAAGAGGGGATGTGAAAGCCTGAGAAGGCTGGAGGCCCAGGGATGGCCATCCAAAGCCAGACAGTATTGCTTGGGAAGGATCAACTGCCGCCAAGATCCTTTTTTCGAGTTGAGCCAGAATCTTCCTCAGGCCCAGGACACATTTCTCTGCCTACTCAACACCCCCTTCCAGGCCAGCTTCAGCCCACTCACAGCAGAGAACCTTTTGGAAGGTGATACTGAGGCACCGCCCCCAGCCCCCTCCCCTGATGACTCTGCTAGTCTGTGCCTTCCAACCGTCAGGAGTCCTAGCCTTTCTTCCTCCCGAATGCCTGTCAGCAGGCCGCCCGCTAAGGCTCCCCCACCACTTTCTCTGGAGGGTTTGGCCTGGGTCTTCCTACTGACTGGCATCTCCCCTGTCAGACTAGAGGGTCCCCAAAGTGTGACCAGGCTTCCTTTTTTTCAGATAAGGGTCTCTGTGAGGACAGGGACTCTCCCTCCTGTCAGATGTGAGGTCAACAAGAGGAGATAGATTAAGGCCTTCCTCGTTAACTCCCAGCCCAGGGACACTCCCTGAGGGCCACACAGGGAAGGGAAGGGGACAGGTTGGTATGCAGGGGCGGGGGGGCTCCTGGCTGCCCAGCACCCCAGAGATGATGTGAGCCAGAGACGGTAGTGGGCCAGCCATGGGATGAAGACCTCACGGTTGGCAAATTCACCCAGGGCCATGCCCGGCCCAAGCCGCTCTTGCTCCGAGGAGGCACCACTGGGGATAGCAGCCAGGCCCCATGGCCTGTGCCTGAACCCCTCCCGGCCGTGGAGCATTGTGAGGTGGTAGTAAACACCGTAAGCCTACAACACGTGCATCCTCTCCCCGCCCTCCTCCAAAGCCCAGCCCAAAACACGACACAGACCAAAAGGAAAAGAACAAAGGTTCCCAGAGCACGACATCACCAGCTGCCTGCCTGTCCAACGCCTGCTCAGCCGGAAACCCAAGACAAAGGCCTTGGTCAAAGTGAGGAGGATGAAGGGCAAAGGGTAGAGGCAGCTTAGCTTGGGGTGGGCCGTGACAGAACGTCACTGGGCATCTCTGGGGACCTAATGGGGAGGGAAGCAAGGACGGGATGGCAGCCAAGTCCTCCCCGCACACACACATCATTCCACAAACATTATGGGATGCCAGCTGCATTCCACGCACCCCAAACATTATACACCTCCTTCCTCACCCCACACACCTTGTGCGCGCACACTTCCCTGCCCCCTGCAGCATATTTCACAGCCCTCAACACTGCCCCCCTCCCACACCGCTAACTCACTGACACCCTTCACACACCCCTCACCACATACCACACATCAACAGCTCACAGGGAGAAAAGATCACATAATCCACATGTCACACTGAAAAGTCACACAGCTCACACACCCACACTTCACACCACACTCACACTCAACCTCCCACCACACACCTCACACACCCCACACTCACCTCCCCAACCACAGATACACACACATCCAATTAAATTCAACACACACACCATCTATACATAGAGACACACCCTGCATAGATAATGTGCACACCTAATGTCACATGTTTGTGGACACACAGAGACCCGTGGCACAGACGATCCTGCTGGCACATCGCCTCCTCCTGCCCATGTGCACGTGGGCACACAGACACACACACACTTAGTCAACCAGCCCCTCGCCTTGGACCCCTCGGCCCAGGCTGCTGCACCCTTCCCTACGCAGAGTGGCACCCACAGCCATCACACAGACACATGACACTCAAACACCAACACCCAGGTCCTAAAACATTTCCCAAGCAAGCCCGGGATGTACCACCGTGCCTCTAAGCCACCTAGGCTGCAAACACACTCGGGCCCACACACAGCTCCCCCACCCCCACACCCCTCCACCAAGATGTCCAACGCAACCCTTCATCAGGCCCCCACAGTGGCTCTTCCTGGCTACACGCAACAGCTGAGAACATACGCAACCACACACAAAACCCCCCATGCAGGCTGGCCCTACAACTCCACCCCATGGAGACAGACACACCACATTCACGCATGTTCCCTGTACACACAACACTCATACATACAGCTTCCACTCCACACTCACAATGCAGCCTTTCTAGCTGCACACGACATGCAACACCATGCACACAATCTTCACCCTCGCCATAAGCCCCCATGCATCCCCCCAAATCATCGCACTGGTGATGCCACACACAATATACTATATGGCACATCACACATGATCATACACAAGGCACACCCAACACAGGCAATGTGGCCCATCCTACACAAACACACACGTCCCAGACTCACCCAGCCCCGGAAAGCTCCCACCACAGGTCACGGGCACCAGATTGCAGTCTACTCCCCCATTCCCCCATCCCAAGCCCCCAGCTGTCCCCAGTCAAGACCAGCACAGTGGGGATGGGGGTTTATAAGTTATGAACCCCAGTGCTCCACAGCACAACCCCCACCCACCTTAGATCCCTGGGCACCGCCCAAGGGCTGTGCCCTCCATGGTTAGTCCCTTCCACCAGCGCCCACACCATGCCATGCCTGACAACATGGGGTAGGCAGAGGTCCTGGGTACACTGGCCCCACACTCTGGGCCTACCCCTTCCTCACCCCAAAGAGAAGCAGATAATAAGGGGAAGGGATGATCACAGGGTGAGATCCTAGAACAAAGATAGAGACCTAGAGAAACGGGGGTGGGGGGGTGATGGACAGACTGAGAGAGATGTACATGGGCAAAAGGGACCAAAAGAGAGAAACGGAGGAGCAGAGAGAGAGGATGCCCAGAAAGATTCAGAGAAGGCAGAGGAAAAACCAGAGAATAAAGTAGGACCAACGCACTAGAGAGAAACAAGAGGAGAGAGTGAGACCCCTAAAAGACTAGAGAACCTCCTACACGAGAGGGTAGGAAAGCAGGAACCAGGTGGGAGGGGGTCCTGCAGAGAAAAACACAAGCTGTGATAGAGGCATTTGGACCCTGCGGTACAGTCCCAGGTGAGGACCGAAGACCAGATGTTTGAATGGGAATCTGGGTGGGGGCACAGATGAGGCTGTGGAGTAGAGGCTCAGGGGCTTGGGGTGAGGCTCCAGCTGTGACATGGGGTCCTGGCTGAGAGCTGGGGGTTCAGGTGTTCTGGGTGTACCTGGAGTCCGATATATATATATATAGTGGGTGTTCAGGGGTTTGGGCAGGGGTCATCCACTCCTCTGGGAAGCAAGGGGTTCCAGGTTTGAACAGAGCTCTCCGTGGGGACTGGGGTCCTACTGTGGATTGGGAGTTCAGAGCTTGGAGTGGAGTTCCAGATCCGAAAAGGGTTCAGAGTCTGGGGTGAGGTTTGGACTGCGAGCTGGGGACTCAAGGGCTCTGGGTATGGGCTGCAGTCCCAGCACAGGAGTGGAATTCAGAGCTAGGGGAGGGGGCCCCACCTTGAGGGGGGTTCAGGGGCAGAGTGGACCACGGAACCGGTGCCCTCACGCTCCTTGGAAGACCCGGCTGGGCGCTCGCCCGACACCCGGTCCTCCTCGTGCCCAGCGCTGGGGGCCCCCCTACCTGCAGGCTGTCGGCGCATGGCTGCGGCGGCGGCGGCGGCGGCTCGTCCGGCTTGAGGAAGACCTGCTGGCCCCGCCTGAGGAATTGGACAACAGCGATGAGGATGTGGTGCAGCACCAGGACCATGCTCGCAGCCGCCCGCCCGCCCGCCGGCCCGGCCGCTGCGCTCGGTCAGCGCGTCCGCGACAGCTCCGCCGGGTCCGCGCGAGGGTCCGCCCCGGCCCCGCCCAGGCCCGCCCACTCCCCGCCCCCCCGACAGCGCGGCCCCGCCCACCCTCCCTCCACCCCGAGCGGCACCTCTCGGCTTGTCCGACCTGCGGACCCCCCAGGGTCCCCTCGCCTGGCTCTCACCTCCCTTCTCTCTCCGCTCTCCAGGCTCTCCCAGCTTGTCCGCTATTGGGATCCCCAACCAGGGAGCCGGCTCTCAGCTTCCGCTCGCTCCTCTGGCCCCTCGCCCCTCCTATCGCTACCTCGCCTCTCGGAGTCCCTCTCTTGTCTGATCGCGTCCTCTCCCCCCACTTAGAAAGTCCTGGGGCCCCGGCCAGAACCCCAAGCCAGAGACCAGCGCAATGACGGGAGTGGGGTGGGGGGAGGCGGAGGATAAGCGGCGGGGAAAGGGGCCGCCGACCCGATGCAAGGAGCCCCGGGCGTTCCTCCTCAGGAGAAACCGGGAAGTCGGGGAGAATTTTAGAGGTCGCCCAGCGACGGACAGGCCTGGGGCAGTAGCCAGTCTGTGAGGGGGACACGTGCACACAGACACACGAGCACACATACGGACAGGGGCACCACTCCTGAGTGAGGGCTAGGGGCCCCGGACCCCCAGCACTGGGCAGGCAGGTCTGCGTTGGCGTCCCCGGAAGCCGGAGAGGGTGCAGGCCCCAGGGCCACACAGTCCACAGTTCGCCGATGGGACCCGCGCGTCCGGAGCGCAGTTCTCCGCAGAGCGGCCTCTGTGCTCTGGCGCCTGCGGCAGCCGTGACGCTTCTGCGCCCCCTGCTGTCCTATTGCGGCAGAGCAGCCCGGCCCTATTTGCTGTCTGCCTGGCGAGGAAAGTCGGGGGCAGGCGGAGGGAGGAGGGGTCACCTGGGCCAGCTCCCTGCCTGGACCCACCCAGTTCCTAGCCTCCACTTGCCGTGAGATCCGCTGGGGTGGTAGGACGTGTCTGGACTGGAGGGTGCGCTTTGGATCACACCTGGCCTTTGCCAGCGACTTGCTGCATGACCTTGGTCAGGTTCCCTCCTGTTTCTGGGCCTCAGTTTTCCCATCTCTTTCACAAGACTGCCAGGATAATCAACCTCGATAAAGGTGGGAAGGCAGCCAGAGTCCCCTGACAGCCCTCGCTGTGGTCTGACCTGAATCCTTCCACTGCACTGTGAGCCCCTCTCTCTGCAACGTCCCCCTTCACCACTTGCAGGGTGACTCAGTGAGCCCCCTGCCTCCCCACCTCATGGGGCTGATTCATCTGGGCCCTTTTTCCCTGGGGAGTGATTCCCTCCACGTTGAGTCACTGAGCCCAGTCCTGGACACAGTCCAGGCCCCTGACACACAGGCTGGGCCAAGCCCTTTCTGTGCCATCAGTTCAGGGGGAGCCCCTCCAAGCTAGGATTTCTCCCACCTCTGTTTCTGGGGCCCAGCTCTGAACATGCTTCTTCCTCTGCTCAGACACCTTTAAAGACTCCCTACCACAAACACAAGAAAGCCCAAATCCTTGGTCTGACATGGCAGACCCTCTGTCATTTAGCCCTGACTTATTATCTTCCTAGCTTTGAACCTCTTGACACCATTCCTTAAATTTATACTTCCTCCTCTACTCAGACGGGTGACTGACTCATCCTCACCTCTAGACCCTTACCCATGCCACACTATCCCTGATGCCCTCCAGATCCTGTCAGCCTGCTTATCATTCAGGGGCCAGAAGCCCACCTCCTCCAGGAGGCCTTCCCTTGACGCTACTACCTTAGTCCTCTGGGTCCCCCTTCTTGTGTCTTTCCTGGGAATCATGTCTGGGAACATGGGGAGGAGTGAGATCTAAGTGATCCCGGCAAAGTCAATGTATTTTAGTTTATCTTCAAATTGGGGGAATGTGGCCTACTTTTTAATACCCTAGAAATCTACGTGGGCTAAGATGGTGTAAAGGTTCTGGCCCAAAAAAGGTCCTCCCTTCCTTTTTTGGCCTCAGTTTCCTGCTCTGTAAAGGGGGTGACCAATGTAAAGGCTATATGAAATGACTGAGTCTGAGCCCAGTGCACAAATCACTTGGCAAATCCTGAGCACCTGTCAGTCCTGGGCTTTTATAGTGTGGCTGGGACACAGACACCCAGGAGGTATCTGTTACAGCCGCTGGCCAGAGCTATTCTTCAGAGGAAGCCATGTCAGACCCTGCAATCAAGAGCCGACCCTGGCCTGGCACAGCACCATCACTTGGGCTCTCAGCTCTAGGCAGAACCTCCACAGCCCTCACCCTGTGAGAAGTGGTTTCTTAAATCTCCCTTGGTCATCTTATGCTGCAGCTCAGTGGCTGGAGCCCCAGGTACATGCTCGCTGTGTCCTTCAACTCAGATTCATTCTGCATCAATCCTTCAGATTCAAGCATTCCTCTGAGGCTTGGAGTCCTAACTCTGTCATAGACTTGCTGTGTGATTCTGAGCAGGCCACTGAACCTCTCTGGGCCTGATTTTCCCCACCCGTGAAATGTTAATACACTAGATTCAAGAAACAAGCTTCTTTCTTTTGATGCTTGGCAGGATACAGAGGCTTTTTCAAAAACATCCCCCCATGTAATCCTTGAAATTCGAGGCTCCTCGAGATGGCAAAGTGACAGACCATGCCCAAGCCCTCATTGCCAGGAAGTGACTCTTCCTCCAAGGCTAGGACTCCTCCACACCCCCCATCCCCCCCCCGATCCCTGTCTGCCAACTCTTCATTCTGTGATTCTGTATTGGGTTCTCACCCTGCCTCATGACTGGGACTCCCCCATCCCAGGTATTTTTAAATGTTCCCAGGTGATTCTAATTTGCTGCCAGGTTTGAGAACCCTGGATGAGATGCATCTTGTTCCCGGCTGACCTCAGTCCCATGGAATCGAGGGACAGGGGTAGCCCCTACGGCCTGAGTGTGTACATCTGGAGCTGGTGGCCTCTGTGTCTGAGGGGCTCTAACATTTATTCAACACTTACCATGTGCCTCCCATTTCAGCTTCTCAACCAATGCTATAAGGTCAGATCTGTTATTAGCCACATTTTACAGATAAGGAACTCTGAGGCACAGAGAGACCAAGTAACTTGTCCATAGTCACACAGTTAGTAATGGAGCCAAAATTCAAACCTGGGCCAGCTGGCTCCAATCTGTGCCCTAAATTCATGCTCCACATCTTAAAGAAAGGCATGTGAGAAAAACAGATTTTCCCACCTCTCCTTTTGCCCCCAACAATATAGTGACTGAGGGTTCTATGCTCCCAGTTCCTGAAACCTCTGCCCATCTCTGCCACAAGGAAGCCTAGCCCCAGGAATGCCTGGCCCGGCCCCTCTACACACTTCTTTTCATCGCCCCACCTTACGGGCCACTCTAACTGCCCAGTGGCCCAGCTACTGAGTATTTTTAGGAAAAAGTGACTCAGCCAACAGCCTGTCAACCTGGGTACCAGGCCCCCCAGATCCCTGTGGGCCTCTGTGCCCACAAAGCACTTTGTCATCCGGGCCAGGAGAGCAGACTTTCCTGCTCGCCATCCTTCCAGCTGGCCCCCAATAGACCCCAATCTGCTCTCATTCCCCATGCCCACATGTCTTACTTCCATAAGCCTGTCTGGTGCCTGACATGCATCCATCCTGTGGCTGCTAACCATGGTCAGACTCCTGGAAGCCCAGGTTCAAATCTGAATGACGTCTGCCCTGACATACTGGGTGACCTCAGGCAAGGTTCTGGCTCTGTCTGGCCTCAGACTTCCCAGCAACTGTAAAAGTTGGCCTGGTTCTCATTGAGGGCTCAGGCAGCTCAGGTGGAGGGAGGCTGCATCCAGGTAGGCCTAGCTGGGCACAAAGCAGCCTTCTTGGGCAGGCAGGCCTGCCTGGGCATGCCAGACCCAAGGACTGTGAACAAGGACCAGGTCCCAATATGGGAGGCTCCTCAGAAGAGAGTGTGCATGACTCAGTCATTCCATGACTTGGGGCGTGGAGCCCAGGGACTCTACCATCCTAGGGGCCCTACAAAGGGAGGATCCAAGAAACGCCTGGAAGAAGCTGACATCTCTGCAAGTTCTGTGCCCATCTACAGCCTGTCCTCCACATTTCAGTCCTGGAGAGAGCATGGGTACAAGCCGCCCTTAGGTAGCTGTGACTGTGTGCAGGTGTGTAAGGCCTTATACCCAGGCCACTGGGCATGGTGAGGGTGAAGGCGGGACAGGGTATGACTACAGGTTTGTAAGCTTATTTCTTTGTGGGGATGCGTGATACTTCCATGGGATAGCTGAATGTGTGTGTGTGTCTGTGGGATGTGCGTATATGTAGGTGTGTGCACACGGGTCTATGTGTGCAGGTGTGTACGCACACACGCAGTCGTTTGTGAACAGTTGTAGGTGTGCATTCATGTATGAATGTGTGTGCAAATGTGTGAGTCCGCATGTCCTCAAATTCACACCTAACAGAAGTGCTGCCATGGCCACCAGCCTGGGTCAACTCCGGGTGTCCCTTGCCCCAGATGTGGGGTAGCCCTCACAGAGAAAGAATCTGGCCACAGGCAGGTGCTGGGAAAATATGGATTTTGGCTCTGGGGGAACAGGGCCTGCTCCCAGAGCCCCAGCAGCAGCTGAGTGGAGAAGCGCACAGGCTGAGCGAACTCAAGCCCAGGGCATGTGGGGATGGTGGTGGGTCAGCCGCAGATCTCATCCATTTCCATGTTATTTGTATACACATTTGTCTGCAGCAGATGGCTGGGTCCATGACCCTAGAGGGGTACGGGAACCCACAGGATCTGGCCCAGACTAGTCTAGGGCCTGCAGGCTCACATCTGGGCTGAGGTCCACGGGACGCGGGCCTTGGCACATGTTAGGCCTTGGTATCTGCTCCTTATCTTCTACAAACCCCAAGATCCTTCCACCACCACACAAGGCCTCCCCAGAACACCATAATCACACATGCACTCACCATCTTCCCACAGATACACATACACACTCCTCCCACTCCTACACACACACACACACACACACACACACACACACACACACTCCTATACCTATAGACACGCTCACGTAACTCCTACACACAGAGGCACAGGTGGGCATGTCTGCCCCAGGGCTTCCTTCAGCGACCACTGTGCCTCGCTCCGGAGCCCCATACCTGCTGGAGTAATCTTTTCTGCAGCCTCACCCACACTCAGTGGCTCCCAGTTGCCTGCAGGACAAAGCTGGAGCCCTTCAAGGCCCTTAACCCCCACCATCGAACAAACTTCCTTGCAGGCCACACCGACACTGCCTTCTGGCCACACTCCTCATGGGTTCCAGATCCATCAAGCAGCACTTGCCAGGTGCTCGTCCTTCCCACTGTGCTGTCCACTCCAGGGAACAGGACTCTTTCTGTTTTGTTCATCGCTGTGACCCAGAACCTAGAACAAGGCTCAACCCAAAGGAATTGCTCAAAAAGACATCTTTTGACTACATAAATCAGTGGTAGAATCTTCCTGCCTGCCTGGTCTGCTCCCTTATGTAGGATTTGCCCAGCCGTATCTGTTTCCCTGTGTGCCTCCCCAGTCAGACCTGTTGCCCCTCCGGGAAGAGATGGGTCTGACTCAGCATCATGTGTGCATGTCCAGCTCAGGGCCAGGCACAGAGAGTAGGAATGGGGGGTGGATGTGGGGGCAGAGCCCAAGGCGTCGTGACCCCCTCAATAGGCACAGGGATGTCTGGAAGATTGGGCCATCTGGGCCAATCACACAAAGCCTACATGTCCCAGGGAAGAGGCCTCCCAACTGCCTTCCTTCGTCTGAGCCCCTTTCTAAAGTCACTCTGACCGGCAATCTAGCCTCTGCTTGCACACTTCCAGGGACAGGGAGCTCACTTTCTTAGCAGCCAACCCCTTCCTATGTGGGATGGCTCTGCCTGATGCTGACTCCTCCCACAGCACCATCCTGTTAAACCCTGATCATCCTGAGCCACGATTCCCATGGAAACCAGGAAAGAAGATGAGCAAAAAGAGAGGCAGATCCCAGCTTTCTCAGCAGCTCTACCAATCTTTCCAGCTTTGGGAAGAGGTGGGAAAAGGAGCTCTTGGCTCTCAGCCTACCCCAGGGGAAGGCAAATGGGTTTAAGGTGCTCAGGCCCCCCTAACCCCAACCACCATCCTCAGGAGCCTGGGGTGGTGGTGCAGAGACAGTGCTGTGCTAAGAAATTCTTCAGCAACCTCCACTGAGCCCCAACCCCCTCACTGAGCCCCACCCCCTCACTGAACCTCATCCCCCTCACTGAACCCACCCCCCTTACTGAGCCCCATCTCCCTCACTGAACCCCATCCCCTTCACTGAACCCCACCCCCTCACTGAACTCTCATCCTCCTCACTGAACCCACACCCCTTCATTAAGCCCCATCCCCCTTCCTGAGCCCCCTCTTTTCATCCCCCACACCCCTACCCACACCCCATCTCCTCCCCTCACTGGAGCCTCCTGCCCTCCAGTCTGCAGGACCATGAGGGGTGCTCTGACTCCAGCCCTAGGAGTGCCACGTGGAGATGCTTCCTCCTGAGCCCTGACTCACGGGCCGGGTGGATGGAGGATGGCAGGCTGGTCCTCGGCCAAGGGTGGCTGCCCAGACTCCCACCCAGCCCCGCCTGGACAGCTGCAGCCCAAAGGCCGCCCCGCTTTCCTCCGTCCGCTATTCCTGGGCTGGCCCTGCTCCAGAGGGGCCTCAGGCTGCAGTCCGTCACTGACCCTAGCAACCCCCCCGTCCCACTACACACACACACCAGGATTGCTCAGAGCTGAGCCCATGAGAGATACTGAGGCACAAGGAAGTCTAAGCAACAGGAACTCAATGCAGAGACCATCATAAAGGGAGGCCCCTGTCTGTGGCTTTGAGGCTCCAAGAACTCCCAGAGCTTTGTGTTCTAAGAAAATCAAGCCTCTATCATAATGTCCCTTTATGTCAAGAATCTGTGCTTCTTATATTCTATGCATGCAAGAGCCTGGAGTCCTAAGAATGTAGGTGTCCAGGATTCCATGATTCTAACTGCCTGACAAGCCAGAACTCCATTAGGGTCTCCATGCCCCTCAGAGCCTGACAGTCTGGGGCTTGAGTCTCTGTGAGTACCAGGTAAGAGAGAGGGCCCCAGTGAACCCCTGCACATGTCAGGTGAAGTACGTTCCACCTCCGATCTCTTGCTAACACCGCCGTCCATCGCCCTCCTCTCTGCTAATTAAATCTCAGGCAACTTTAAAGGGGGAAGGGAGGGACTGCCATCAGGGACTACCCTCTAAGTGCCAGGCCCACCTGGCTGATTCTCTCATTTAATCCTTATGATATTATTAGCCTGACTTTACAGTTGATAAAACTGAGGTCCTGGGGCATGAGGTCATTTGTGTAAAGTCACATAGCTAGAAATAGTAGAACA